>NC_064816.1:112749370-112848870 GCF_023721935.1 Panthera uncia | reverse complement strand
TAAATTCCTAGCAGTGCTATTGCTGGGTCATAGGGTAGGTCTATTTTTAATTTTCTGAGGAACCTCCACACTGCTTTCCAGAGTGGCTGCACCAATTTGCATTCCCACCAACAGTGCAAGAGGGTTCCCGTTTCTCCACATCCTCTCCAGCATCTATAGTCTCCTGATTTCTTCATTTTGGCCACTCTGACTGGCGTGAGGTGGTATCTGAGTGTGGTTTTGATTTGTATTTCCCTGATAAGGAGCGACGTTGAGCATCTTTTCATGTGCCTGTTGGCCATCCGGATCTCCTTCCCCTTTCTTGACCGGGGCTCTGTGCAACCAGACACAAGGTTCTGCCATGGTGTGAGTTTGATGACAGCTGAAAGATCAGATACCTAATTTGATCTTACAGACTCTTGGCTCCCAGATCATGGAAAAATGTGAAGCTCCTGGCAAACTTTGATTCTTGCCTGATTTATGAATCTGTTATGAGCTCCCAAATATCCCTCCTCTAAGTACTTTTTACTTAGTTAGATTCAGTTTCTGTTGTCTGCAACAACATGCCATTTTAGCACATGCTTTCAGATTATCATGTGACTATAAACTAAAAAAAAAATTGTTTTTGAAAATTCCAAATAGAGCAATAACTTGCCTATTTCTTACTGATTCTACTTTTTCCATGAAGTGATTAATTCTTCTGTTTTAACTGGAGTGGGAGGAGGTGTTGGGGCAGCTAGGAATTAGGGATTATCAGAAGCCATATACATTAGTTTAATATGGCAGAAATAGTATTCTCGCCACGCATTTTGGGAAGTTTCTGGATGGCCTGGAGCAGCATTATTCATCAGAAGCATAGGAACACACAGGGCTATAGCTTGAGCTATAATAATTGTTACTTATGATACCAACCAATTTCTCTACCAAAAAGTGTTGCCCGTTTCAATTGATCTGTTCAGCATATGTGTTATTTGCTGTAGACGCTAAAAAAAGTAAAGCAAATATATTAGTTATCTATTGCTGTGTAACAAATTACTCCAAAAATTACTGGCCTTAACATACAATAAATGTTTATTACACACATAGTCTTTCTGGGTCAAGAATTTGGTAGGAGTTTAGCTGGGAGGGTTTGGCTTGGAGACTCTCACAAGAGACATGAGACGGTGAAGATGTCAGCTGGGGCTGCAGCCATCTGAAGGCTTGACTGGGACTGGACGATCTGTTTCTATAGTGGCTCATTCACATTACTAGTAAATTGGTGCTGGCTGTTAGCAGGAGATCTCTCTTCCTCCTCACATGGGTGTCTCCAGAGAGCTGCCCGACTTGGGCAGGTGGCTCCCTTCAGTGTGAGTGATCCAAAAGACCAAAGCAAACACTGCAATGCCTTTATGAACTAGCCTTGGAAGTCATCCAGCCTCACTTCTGCTATATTCCACTGGTCACACAGTCAAACCCTGATGCATTGTGGGAGGGGCTTACATAACAGTGCGAATGTGAGGAGGCAAGGATCACTGGGAGCCACCTGGCTTCCTAACAACTGAGGTTTGCTTTAAGATGGTAGGAACAGATGACCCAGTAGATGATTTACAGCGACCCATGCACCATCATCAAATTCACTGCTCTGGCAGTGAAATTTGCTATAATATATACTCTGTGGAGAAACCTTAAGACGAGGAGGAACTCAAATGTTTAGCAACTGGAAACACTCTTATTCACAGCCTATTCACCTTTCCTTAATCTTGGAAAAGTAAGCCCCCTCTGTCACTTTGTTAGGTCAGGTGTAAATATTTAGAAATCCATTCTTGGTAAGCATCTGAGAGGGTGATGTGTCTTAGCTGTCACTACCACCTCAGCCAAGATATCCTCTAGATATTATCTTGTTAGTTTTCTTTAGTTAGTAGATAGTTTGTCATTTTGACTTACTGAGAGAAGAAAAGGAAGATTCAGGAGGAGCCACAAAGCCCTTCCAAAGTCTTTATTTTAGATAAAGACAGTCCTCGTTTTTGTTCACAAAAATCATGCATGTAATCATGTCCATGTAATCATCCCATGTTATAACTGGAAAAGATCTTAGCGGTAATGCATTCTAGCTCCATTCTCTTATGGAGGAGGAAGCTGATGTCCTAAGCAATGAGGAGATTTGTCCATTCATCCATCAGACAGCTCATTGAGTGCAAACCTAGAATCCAAAGTCTTGCTTCCTGGTCCATTGTATTTCCTAGCATTCCATGCTGTTTCTAAATCTTCTTTTCAGCAATTTTCTGAGATAAAATATTCTGTCTGTATTGCAAGTTTACTTTTTCTTTAAAAAAAATTTTTTGATGTTTTTATTTATTTTTGAGCGAGAGAGACAGAGTGTGAGTGGAGGAGGGGCAGAGAGAGAGGGAGACACAGAACCTGAAGCAGGCTCCAGGCTCTGAGCTGTCAGCGCAGAGCCCCATGCGGGGCTCAGACTCATAAACCACAAGTTCATGACCTGAGCCGAAGTCAGACAGTTAACCCACTGAGCCATGCAGGTGCCCCTCAAGTTTTCTGATGTAGATCAGTCTTTTTTTTTTAGGAAGTCATTAGTAATTATTTTGGAATCAGAATCTATTTTGAGAATTCGGTGACAGTTACTGGTTCACTTCC
This sequence comes from Panthera uncia, assembly GCF_023721935.1. Taxonomy (NCBI): domain Eukaryota; kingdom Metazoa; phylum Chordata; class Mammalia; order Carnivora; family Felidae; genus Panthera; species Panthera uncia. The sequence continues at coordinate 112,846,260 of NC_064816.1, read as the reverse complement.
AGAAACATGCATGTACTCATACACACACAACACTTGGTGTATAAATTCAGGGAGTACGTACCACCTGAATGACATCCTATGGGAGTGTGCAAGTCAGGTCAAAAAACTCTGTTTAAAAGTTTATTTATAAATGTTGCTTTAAATATTAATGCCTTCTGCACTTCCAAAATTATACTGTAAAAATATTCTTGATGGGCTTTGTCTCCCAGCATTTAAGCAATGTTCTGATTTAGATTATGCTTCTTCCTTTGGAAAATTTGTTATCTTTTGGCTTCTCAACTTGCAATGATTTTTCCTCAAGTCCTTGAAATTTTTTTTTTTTAATCCATATCCCAAAGAGTTCTATTTCAGGTCTATCTTTGTCTAGGGAAACTGTCTTTATTTTATTGAGTTGAGAATATTTTTGTTTTATAGATTATGTAATATTTGAAAGATTGTAAGGTTAAATCCACCACCTGTGGCCCTCTCCCCACTGTGCGTCAGGCATTATATCATCACCACACGACAATCCAATCAGAACTCAAAGTCTGCGCTGACAGCCTCAGTTCTGGGGTCATATTTAAGTTTACCACTTAATCCAGAAATAGACTTCTTCGGGTTGTTCATCTAGGTCATTCATTCTGACATTCAACTAGATGAGTATTTCATATTTTGTCCTCCTTCCTCAAATTCCAATATCCCTCCTCCTGTCCTCATCTTGGCTGAATACCTTATTTTCTATTTCACCAATAAATTGAAGTAATCTGAAGAGAACATTCACTAGTTACTATCACCACGGTTAGGATGAGCGAACTGTCCAAGGTCAATCTCTTCGCTTGTGCACTCTTAATCCTTCTCTCTACTTAAGGATGCAGCCCAGCAAACTCCAGCTTTTCTTTTGATACTGGATTGTTCCCATCAGCATACAACTCTATCGCAATCTCATTCACTGTAAAACAAAGAACTCTCTTGATCTCATATACCCTTTAGCTATGGTCAGATTACTCCCCACCCAGTTACAGGAAAAGTCCTTGAAAGAGATGTCTCTACTCTCAATGTTCATTTCAGCTTCTCTCATTGTCTTTTGAATCCACTCCAACCAGGATCTCACCCCCACCATCCTGTGGAAAAGGTTCTCATCAAGGTCACCAGTGAATGTCATGTTGGTTAAAACAAGGACTTGCCCCGCCTCAGGTGTGCTATCTTTTGCCCTTCTGAGACCTATCTCCACACTGCATATTTGTGAACACCCAGGTTATCACAAAGGGAAAGAAAGAGATTTTACCTAAGTGGTCCCCAAATTTGATAATGCTGCATGTCTAGCTCTCTAGCCCCTATTTTATACAATGCAATTATATGAGATAATTGAGTCCATTTAATTGAAAATGTAAACTTGTCTGGGTCAACCCATACAAAGTGGTGTATCGACAATTATCCAGTAACTTTGGATTGCTGAGGCAAAGAGGTAGAATAACTGAGACATTCTGCACCTCCCCCTCATCCCTCCCCATCCTTTCTGCCTCAGTTGGAGCTGTTTGGCCTTGAAGGATTTGAGTGATTATCTCTGCGTTTGCTTTCCATTTTCCTGGGGAGAGGAGCTCAAAGTCTAGAATGTCACATATTTTACTTCAAAGGAAAACCCTCAGCATGAGAATGGAGTCTTAGGAGCTGAGCAAGCTGCACCCTGTCTCAACAGACAGCAACCACAATGGTGTCTCCGTGGGCCCTGGGAGAGATAACTGCTCATTAGCCTCCCAGAGGAGGCTCAGAATGGACAAGACAGTGGTGGTGGGCTCTGGGGGATGGAGGAGAGGCATTCCTAATAGATCTACATTACAAGTGACTGCTTTATAAGTGACTCACGATTTATTGCAGTGGGATATGTATGTCTTCCTCACCAACCAGGAGGAGAGAAAAGGATCTCAATCCATCTTTTAAGAACTCAGACTATTTCTTCTTTGTCTCCTCATGGGGCATTCTCCATTCTATCTCCTTCCAGAATGAAAGGTTCATTTATTTCCCTAGATAAGGTCTGAATAAGGGCAAGATATAATTTAAATGCAGTCAGGCTTAAGATAAATCAGTCATAAAGAGGCAATTATTTTATATTAAATCTGTGTCTTTTCTAAAAAGGAATTTGTATTTATCAATTAACTCATTTTCACCATTCAATTTTTCTAAAGGAGATCATGAACTTAAAAAAAAGTCACTGTTTTTTTTTGATGTTTGTAGCAAGATTTAGATAGCTTGGGGGTTCATATCATATTATAGTCATGTTTTTCATCAACATTTTACAAATGATATTAAGAAATACTGTAGATCTAATTTTTTTCTTTAAACATTCAAAGGCTCATGCTACATTTTTGTCATACATTTCAGCTATTAGATTAGTAATAGGAATGCAGAGCAGGCAACTGAGCACAGCAAATAATCAAACGTCATTTGTAATCAGACAACTTTGAATTTCAAGCCTACCACTGAATGATCTAAGACTTGCGACTTAATCTCGTAAAGTCTCAATGTCCTCAACCATAAAATAGGGATGCAAAATACATCTAATTGTAGCAAGTCTCAGTTTCTTCAACCAGAAAATGGGGATACAGGTGGCAAATAATTATAGTGAATATCTATTGCTTTTGCCTACCACGCATTTCTTTTTTTTCTCAGCAACTGTTCTTAGTCTGTTCTTGGCCTGTGAGGTCCAGGTAGAACTTGCCTCCCTCTAGGCTTGGGGTTGGGCATGAGACTCACAACTGCCAATCAGAGCACCATATTTCCATGGCCACAGATGGGTGATATGTATGTGTCCTAAGCTGGACCAGTGACTCCTGCCAATGCTACTGGAAAATCAGTGCACACTCTCCAAGAAGATTGCTCAACTGATAGGATGTAAGCCTAGGGCTGTGGTTGTCTATTTTTGCCACCCTATAAAAAATCCTTCTTGAGAATGAAATCAACATAAAGAAAACCAAAGCCAAAAAAATTTTTTTTTTTTAATGGAGAAAGACAGCATCCTAGAGATATCATTTGAACTTCTGGCTCCAGCTATGTCCAAAGTGCAATACAACTTTACATTTCTTAATACTGTACACAAAAAATCCCATATTTTCAAAAGCCAACTTGCAGTACTTTTCTGTTACTGGCAACCAAAATAATCCTGAATACAGCGGATATTGGCACCTAGAGGTGGGGAGTCACAAGGGATTAAACCTAAAATATGAAACTGGCTATGTCAGGATGGAAGATGGAGTGCTGAGTCTTCCTAATCTCCTGTCCAGAATGTTGGTAACCCCTGCCATGTGGTGACAAAGTTTAGTCTTGTAGGAATTGGTACCTCACCCAAAATTTGCAGCTCTTTGCCTTCCAGACATTTGTTAGAATTGAATTTTATGGCCCCTGTGATTGGGTGGAGCCATGTGACCTACCTGTTCTGGCCAATAAATTTTGAGTGGTATTGAGCACTTAATGCTGGTGTGAGATTTTCCAGAACACTCCTGCACTCACATGGCAACCAACAATGTTCAAGATGCTGGCTTCTTTTCAGCCTGGATTCCTGAGCATGGATGATGTATGGACCCTCCACCCCCCATTGGTGACCACCAAAGACCATGAAACACGAGGAAGAAATAAACCTTAGCAGTTATCAACCACAGAGATTTTAGAGGTGTTGGTTAATGCAGTGTAATTTAGTTGTTCACGGCCGATGTGCCTACTATATCTTAGGATTTAAACCATATTCCTATCAAAGCTCAAGCCTTAAGTGACTTGGTTGAAAATATCAGGATTATATCTTGCAGGTTTCAGTATGGCCCTACAAGAAAGAAAAAGCTTTCTACAAGGTGACCCATCTGAAAGCATGATGGGGAAAACACAACTTTGTGAGAGACCTTGTTAGCCTGTGGTCAGCAGTGCTAGATGGCAGCCAGTCAGGTATTCATGAGTTTTGAAGGCTTGACAGAATTAAATTCTCTTTCTGAAGTTACAGTCAATGCAGGCAAAGGTAGGGAAAAAGCTAGCAACTCAGGGGGAGACAAGATTAGGATCTGGGAAAAGCCTGATCCCTGGTTGGTTGAGAGCTCCCACCTAACAGAGAGTGACCATCAGATTTCACTGTGCTGAGTAATCCACTGGACCAGCTTCTGGGAACAAGGGGCAAACTGGCTGTGCCTACCCACCTAGGCTATTATTTAGCATTACCCAGGACAAAGACCAAAATGAGAAAAGAGAGCTGCTGCCAAGGAATAGAAGCTTGGAAGCCTGGTCTGTATTGAAGGTACCATAACTCCACCAAGGTTTGTTTAAACAACATAAATGACATGGATGTTAAAAAGCTTGGGTTCTATGATTGGATAAAGAAGATGCAATATATACATATATATGTGAGGGAATACTCCTTGGCCATAAAAAAGAATGAAATCCTGCCATTTGAGACAATGTGGATAAATCTAAAGGCTATTGTACCAAGTGAAGTAAGTCAGACAAATAAAGACAAACACCATATGATTTCACTCACATGTGGAATTTAAAAAACATTAAAAATTTTTTTTAATGTTTATTTTTGAGAGAGAGAGAGAGAGAGACAGAGAGAGAGAGAGAGATGAAGCATGAGCAGGGGAGGGGCAGAGAGAGAAGGAGACACAGAATCTGAATCAGGCTCCAGGCTCTGAGATGTCAGCACAGAGCCCGACGTGGAGCTTGAACTCATGAACCGTGAGATCATGACTTGAGCCAAAGTCAGACACTTAACTGACTGAGCCACCCAGGTGCCCCTAAAAAACATTTTAATGAACAAACAAAAAGCATAAACAGACCCATAAATCCAGAGAACAAACTGGTGGTTGCCAAAGCAGGTGGGTAGAGGGATGGGCAAAATGGGTGAAGGGGAGTGGGAGACACAGCCTTCCATGAATGAATGAGTCACGGGGATGAAAGGTACATCATGGGAATACAATCAGCAGTATTGTGATAGCATTGTATGGTGACAGACGGTAGCTACACTTGTGAGCAGAGCATAACATGTAGACTTGTCCAGTCACCTCATCGTACACCTGAAACTAATGTAGCATTGTGTGTCACCTATACTCAATTTAACACACACACACACACACACACACACACACACCTACACCTACATTCTGGAATCAGTTTGGCTGAATTCGATCATGTCACTAGCTGTGTGACTTTGGGCAAGCTATTTAACTTCTTTCTGCCTCTATCTCCTTCCCTACAACAGAAGGATGATAACAGTATTTACTTCATGTGGTTCTTTTGAAGATTTAGTTAAAATAATATACATAAAGAGCTCAGAAGAGTGCCTGAACATGAGAGGCACTCAGCAACCATGTTAGGTGCTCCGATTACTATTAGCCAAGATAATGGACAAATAACTTGAAGCAAGTTGAATTGCCAAAGGAACATAAGCTGGGCCTTCAAATGCTTTGTAATTGGCCTTGCAATTGCTCAAGCCCTAAGATGAGAGGTCCCAAACACACACAAACAGGAGGTGGGCTGCCATACGAATGAATGCAGCCTCTGGAGGGGAACCTCTTCCCTAAGATCATCTCACATGGGGCCACAAGGGACAGTGTACAGAAGAGGGCCTTTTAAGAGCAGAACTGGGGCAGCCAAACCGACTGATGATACAGCTCACTCCACTGGCGGGGCAGCTAGGACAGGCTATTCTTGTCCAGCATGAAATATCACTGGTTTTAAATAGTGGCCACTGTATGTTGTTTTGTTTTTTCCTTTCCTAGATGAAATATTTTTATTGCAGTTACCCTGTTTTTCTTCCACCATTGAATATTGGATGTGATTTGGATTCGCCAAGGTGAGGACCAGAGCTGAGTTTGGTGATAAGGGTCAAAGAGAATGGAACTGCTTTGATTAATAGAGGGAGAGAAAAATAGGTAGGTTTCCTGGGCATGGAAAGGAGCGGAGAGGCTGGCAAGATAATGTGAGGGTGTGGGCAGTGTATGGAATAAAGAAGTCCTGAAAAAGTGCCTAGGGGTGGGTGGACGACAAGGAGCGGGGAAAGAGGGCAAAAATGGTAAGAATGAGACTGCCTAAAAATCCATTGAAATGGTTACCTCCTCCAAAGAAACTCCCCTTCTATCTCCCCAACACTTTTGGTGTGTCTGCTGCTCCCAAATGCCTTGTGAGTGGATTTTTGTGGAGATCAAGGAAAGGCTTGGTGGTACCTCTGGGTCAACATGGTCACAACATACGGATGTGCATAACTGAACAATTAGGTGGAGAAGCCCTCAAATCCAAAACAACTATCCCCTAACTCTTAAGAGTTCATAGAAACATAAAAGGAGGTGCTCAACCGGCCACGGAGTGTGGAATGGGGTTTCTGGCCCATCTTCTCCGGATATTAAGGGGCAAGGAGTCCTCAGCTGACAATGAGTTTCATGTTTTGTCAGGTGTCGAAAGCCTTGTTGAGATGGGAATGAACATTTCCAGGACACGCTTTTTCAGAGTGCCAAACAGTGAAATCGGGAGTGAAAAGCACTTGTGTTTGTATAGCACCTCAAAGTTGATAAAAGCTTCAGAGCTCTTCAGACTGCCTGGAAGTTGGTCGACTCCTGTCTGGTTTGGGTGGGCAATGCAGCCTGGGATCATTTCCTTGTCTTTTCTCCTTTCTAGTATTTCCATTTGTCTTCAGGTTTCATCTCCAGCCCCAGAGGAGTCTTTCAAGCTTTCCTATACAAACAGCTGAGTGATCATTTCCATCAGGGTTGACAAGTTCTTAGACTTAAAGGTGAGTGGGGTGCAAGTTGCCCTGGCTGAGCCGACAGTCCTCTCAGCATGGGACACACAATCATCTGGTCTGACTCTGCCAAACCGCTGTGTGCAGGAGGAGGAGTGGGCTGTATCACTGGGGACCAAGAGCTGGCGGCGCTCTGCCTCCACTGCCATCCTGGGTCTCTCTAGCGCCTGGCCGAGAGCACAGTGCTTCTATTTGGATTGGCTTCCACTACCCTAAGAGAGGCGTAAGAAATCCATCCCATACCCTGTTATCTGGGACCACTGGGGGATCTGGCGCAGGGATTAAGAACAATTACCAGGGAGCCTTGTTCAAGAGGAAATCCAAGCCCGCCTTCAACCCCTACACGGGCAGAGCTCCTTATACAATTACAAAGCATTTCCATGAACACTGGAAACTCTAACCAGCTTCCACTTAATTGGCTTGCCAGGCCCACTGACCCTCTCCATCCCCTCCGTAAAACACCCTGGCTAAGAACCATAGCATACCCAACACTCTTGACTGAAAACTGACTCTCTTGTACAGGGTCTTTGAAACTCTAGGCTGAGCTCCATGAGCGTGCTATCAAAACGACTGTGTAGTTTGCACCCAGAGTTTAAAAACAACAGAGGAGTAAAATAGATTGAAAAAAACAAAACAAAATGTCAAAGTGCATGACACATTGTAAGGGTTAGCTGTGTTTTCTGAAATTTTAGTTAGACAGGTATGCGTGTGTTTGTATTTGTATGAGGTGGTGTGTGTGCAAGTGTGTGTGCATGTGTGTGTTTGCATGTGTGTACTGGGCTGCACTAGCAAATGCCTTTCTCACTCTGAATGTACATTCACAGAATTTGAAAGCTGCTGCTCTAACAGGCCCATGAGCATCTGTTCCTACCAGTTGTGTGGCATACTTTCCAAGAGTTGTAGTTATTTCTAGATTTATTTTTACTGTTGTACTTGATAAATTTATATTAGTACTTACACTAATTTAAATTAATTAATTTAAAGCAGATGAGCTATGAATGTAAAAAGGCAGAGAGTTGTTTCCATAAAAATAAAGCTGAATGATAAGGCACCTGGTTGGCTCAGTTGGTTAAGCTTCGGACTCTTGATTTTGGCTCAGGTCATGATCTCACGGTTCGTGAGTTCGAGCCCAGCCTCAGGCTCTGCTCTGACAAGCCGGAGCCTGCTGGGGATTCACAGTCTTCCTCTCTCTCTGTCCCTTCCCTGCTCATGATCTCTCTCTCAATCTCTCTCTCTCTCTCTCAAAATAAATAAATAAACTTTAAAAGAATTAGTGGGGCACCTGGGTGGCTCAGTTGGTTGAATATCCAACTTTGGCTCAGGTCATGATCTCACAGTTCATGGGGTCAAGCCCCATGTTGGATTTTGTACTGACAGCACGGAGCTTGTTTTGGATTCTCTGTCTCCCTCTCTCTCTGCCCCTTCCCTGCTTGTGCTCTCTCTCTTTCTTTCTCTCTCAAAAATAAACATTTAAAAAAAATGAAAAAAAAATGAAAAAATTAAAAAAAATTAGAGCTGAATGATTTGGAAATATTTCATAAAATGGGTTGCTAAAAATAATTGTGCTATCAAATTAAGTTTGGGTAAGACCAGTGTAAAAAAAATCAGTGACAATGTTTTAAAAATGCAGGAATCTCAATTCATATAGTTTTACAAGGGTCTTTAAGTTGTAGCTTCTCTAAAGAAATGGATTTGGGCAAGAAAGGCCATGGGGGAAAATCCCAGCAGCAAATCCACACTGAAAGAAGAGGCCTATGCCCTAGAACAAAGCTTGGTCAGTAAATGTACAGGTCTATGTGTTAGACCAAAAAAAAAAATCTATAGTATATATTTATCTATTTCTATGATTCTTTGATATAATGGAACTTTTTAGTTAACATATCATCCCTTCAGGTGCAACCACGCTGGATAAAACATGGCTTCTAATAAACATTTGTCTCATTTGATCCAGAAAGGCAGGCAATGCAAATATCAGTATCCCCATTCTGCAGATGAGGAAATTGAGGCCAGGGAGTGAGTATCGGCAAAGTTAGGCTAATGGGGGAAAGTGCGGCAAGCCTTAGAAGTTTACTGATTTTTTCAGCTGCACAATGATCTATTCTATGCTATATACATTTTAAAAAGATGTTCATTTTCTTATTTCTGTAATGTCAAAAATGTAAATAAATTAACAAAAGTCTTCTCCTCCAGTTAATGATGTCCCTCCCTGGTGAGGGAGGACTTATCAGCATTATGGCTCCATTTTTATTATTATATTATCTATGTCCGTATCTTATTTTTCTTATTTTTCTACTACAAACAAAATCATTCTTGGCTATGTGACAATGAGCTTTAAATATGACTAGTGTCATTGGTAGATATCAAAGCACAACAAACCAACAATTACACTGCACAGAGATTAATCCCATAGCAAGTGATACTAGTTCATTGATTCATTCAATGACTATCTATTAGCTGTCTACTATGTTCCAGGTACTGTTCTAGTTACACTGGGGAAGCAGGGAAGAGTAGAATGAACGTGAACTTGGAGTTGGAACACCTAGGTTCAGGTCCTGGCTCTTTCACATATATAACTACTTGTCTACCACAACAAAAATTAATGATTATCTACTACTTAGATGTCAGAATGTCAGATTTGTTGTCTGATTAAGTTTGTGAAATATTGAGGGGGGGAGGTTACAAATCCAAGCAACTAAATTCATACAGTTTTACAAGTGCCCTTAAGTTGTAAAGTTTCTTTAAAGAAATGGATTGTTCAAGAGAGTCCATTGGCACCTCCATGAGCAAATCTACCAACTACATGTCTAGACATTGAGAATTCCATGATAAACAGGACTCACTAGGAAGATGACTGTGAATGAGATGGCCAGTCTGCCCCCATGGAGCTACAATCTAGGAGGGAAGACAGATGTTAGGTAAATAATCACACAAGTAATTATAACTGTGATAGATCTAGGAAGGGCAAGGTCAGGACTGGGGAATCACGTAAGAAACTAGAGTGCTCAAAGTCACTTTCTTGAGACTATCTTTAATCTCCTTCCTCATCCATAAAATGGAGATGGATGTAATTGTCCTTCTTATTGTCTTTTAAGGGCTTTCATGAGGATCAAATTAGAAACTGAATATGAAAGTGCCCTACACGTGTACAAATATTATTAGAAATAGTCTATTGCACAGCCCATGTTCTAATGGTACTTAGTAAACATAAGACAATAGAAAGAAGGGATAGAGTAAGAAATATTTATGGGAGATGAAGTCAATTACTTGGAAGAAAATGCATCATATACTTGAATAGCTAGGAAGTTTAGAAACTTAGCTTTTGTTTGTTTGTTTTTGCTTTTGACCAGAGCTATCGCTTGTTGAAATTTTTTTTCTAAATCCGCTAAGGATGTTCCTTCCCCCTCATGCCCTTCACACCTGCTTGCTTCTATACTCAGTAAGGGTGAGTTTTATTCTCAATTTACAACACTGCTCAAGATATCTCCAGATATTTGTACTGAGACCCTCTCCTAAGAGCTCTGTGTCAATGTAACAGATGCCATCTTGGCTTTTCCCCATTTCCCCCCAGTGTTAGTCTTATCTTTCCTCCCTTATTCTTGGCAGGTGACCTCCCGCTTCACACACACATTCCTATTTTTCCTAAAAAGAATGATGCTGCATGGACTGCAGGAGTTCCTTCCTCCTCAAAATAACAGCTTCGGGGTCCTCTTTTATTAAACCTGTCTCCGAAGTGCCTTATTTCATTGCTGAGGCCCATCCAAGGCTCAACTCCAGCCTTCATTCTTCATTTGTCTTCTAGAGTTTTCCCTTGAGTCCGTGCACAGCTGGTCTCCTCTATTTTGGAGGAAGACTAGCTCTTGACCCCACTGCCTCTTCAAACCACCATACAATTTCTCTCCCTCCCATCTCTGCCATTTTCTTGGTGAGTCCTCCACACTAACCACCTCCTCACCACTTGTTCCTTCTCAGCCTTGTTCCCGCCTCTCCTGCTCCTGCAATTGCTCTCAGGAAAGGCTCCATGACTCTAACAACAAACCTAATGGTGTTTTCGTCAGTCCCCCATACCCCTCCATGAGAAGAGCAAGATTGTAGGAAGGGGGAACCAGAGATTCAAGTAATGCAAAGGGTCAGAAAGGAACTGACTGGATTAAGAGTGCAGGTTCATTCACCCTGTGTTCCTTTCTCTCTCTCTTCCTTGGAGCTGTCATCAGTGGTTCCCCCTGTGCATGATCCTGTGTTCTCCATCTTCAGTCCTCGCCTTTCTTTAGTCCCTAGGACCCACTAGAACTCTGAAGTTACAACATAATGTAGTTTCTGAATAGAGTGAACAACTTATATGGCTTTCAAATGTTCTCTCTATTATGTCGTCAAAACTTTGGGACTTAATTAAGGCACACCACCCAAGGCTTACGAGGCTCCTCATCCCATGAAAGCCTATCGAGTGCCTGCTTCCAGAAGGTAAAGAGCTTTACTTAGGAATGCATGGGGGGGGAAAATGGAACTTGTCTGAATGGAGTAAGTGCTCAAAACACAGGAGGTATTATGAGTATTAATGAGCACACAGCTTAGTGGAGAAACTTCCCCCTCTTGGCTTCATTAGCCAATCTGCCTGTTTTCTCCATTTTTTAGTAAGCAGGACAAAAATTGGTTTTCGGTGATGATTGTCAAAAGAATCCAATAAAAGAGCAAATTACTTTCTCTTCTTACATGCCAGAAATGAGAAAAACCTTGCCCTTGCCTGGCCTCTAGGGGGCCATTATGTGGTCTATTTCTTTTTCTCAACCATCATAATAATGGTGTGAGCAGACTGACCATGCTGTGTCCCATCGCCACCCCTTGGATTGGCCTAAAACCATGTAATCAACCAGTTCTTGAATCAAATATTTTAGCATTATGGACATGTTCTGAGCCTCAAAATATGGTCTTTGCAAATCGTGTGGACTGAAATTTCTGTATATAGAGAAACACAAGAAGATCTTAATATCTGGTTTCAATGTTTCCACCATGGGCAAACCAGTAAAACTTTGTATATCTCCCTGCAATTACAAAATACCTCCGGTTTAGTTACAAAATGCATTAACGTTTCTTTTGATCAGTTCAAGATTCCAACTTATTTTCTCAGCCAGCTGGAGAATTCCCTAAGGTCTCAGTACTAAGTGTAGGTGTGCTTCTAAACAACATCTTTCTTTTTTTAATCTTTTGATACTATAAAGCATTGAGCTGTTCATATTTCCCTTTTTGCAATGGCCACAAGGAAATTCAAGCTCAAATTTGTAGCCTGATGCTGGTAGCAAAGCATATGACCTACATTCACTAGCAAAATGTAAGGTCTACATTTTATACCTAATTTTATCCTTGGTGTTTTTAATTTCATGTGATTTTGTTTTTACTGTTTATAGCATATGTAATTCTATAAGCTACCACAAATCATACTAAAATAAAATCCAAACTCTTTCTTATGGCCAAAAAAAGGCAACCTCTCTCTCATTTTGCCCCTGATCATTACTCTAAACACATCTGCCATCACTCTTCTCCCTGTTCACACTGGCCTATCTGCTGTTCCTTGCACTCACTAAGCACTTTCCTATCTCACCTTCTGTTCCCTCTTCCTGCCATGCTCTTCCCCTCCAAGATTCACCCTTTCCTTTCCCTCTGCTTCAGTGTCACCTCTTCAGAAAGGCTGCTTCTGGCCACCATGTCTAAAGCAGCGTCCTCTATTCCCTTTGCCTCCTACCTTGCTTTACTTATTTTAGAACATTTATCATAACCTAACTTTATGGAACATTTTATACTGGCGGCCTGAGGGAGAGTGGTTATGAACACAGAACTCGGGAACCACACTGGGTTCATATTCCAACTTTACTGCTTTCCAGTTGTGTGGCCTTGGCCAAATTATTTCACCTCTCTGTGCTTCAGCTTCTTCACCTATAAATGAAAAACATACAAAATAGGGCATAGAGCAACTGTTAGGTATTTCATTTGTAAATAGACCAATTAAATAATTACTATTTATCATCTAACCTTCGCTTGATCTGTCTTATGCATCACTATGTTCTTAAATTAAAGAACAGTGCCTGACATATGGTTGGTGCTTAATCTGTTGAATAAATTCCCTGTTGGAATGAGGCAAGGGTGTTAAAAATTAAATAAATACATCTGAAACCTGGGGTTAAAGAGAAAGAACACTGGGGTAAGACCTGGAAGACAGAGATTTCACTTCTTGCTTTGCCACTTGGAAGCTAGTTGATTTTAGGCAAAGTAGTTAAAATGTGCCCAAGTCAACTAAACAAACTGGAATAAGAAAATTCTGCTCTGCTCCAGAGGTTTTGGGAAAGTAAACAAGGCTGCACTTGCTCCATAAATAAGGACTATCTAATGGTCCCCAAGGACAAAGGGAGGCTGGGTTTATTAAGCACTTCTATGTGGTGGGCTCTGAAATAAGCTCGGGGAATATGCAGACTAAAGACTTGGTTCGCCCTGGGAATATAAAGACAAAAGACTTTAAGAAAAACTTTTTTTTTTTTTTAACATTTATTTATTTTAGAGAAAGAGAGGGCATGAGCAGGGGAGGGACAGAGAGAGAGAGAGAGGGAGAATCCAAGCAGGCTCTGAGCTGTCAGCACAAAGCCTGATGTGGAGCTCGAACCTACGAACCGCGAGATCATGACCCGAGCTGAAGTCAGACGCTCCACCGACCGAGCCACCCAGGCATCCCAGAGACGAAAGACTTTTGAATTTATTCCTTATTTTTAATTTTTTTTGGTCAGCTCTAAGGGAACTGACAAAATCACAGGGAAAAAAGAAAAGTAGATGATTGCGATAGAGTGGTGAGTGCTCTGGTTGGGGTAAGTTTTGGAAGCACAGAAGAGAGGCACGCATAGGTGTGAGCTTCACAATCAAACTTGGAGGGTCAAGTGGAATTGTCTGGGTGAGGAGCGTTATTCCAGACAGGAGTGTGTGTGCCAAGATGGGGAGCTGTTTTCGTGTCACATTTCAGGAACTGAAGGTAGTTCAGCACACCAGGTGAAAGGTGGTTGTGAGAGGAAATGGCCAATGATGATGCTGACCCGGCAGGCAGGGCCCCATCTTATGGGGTGATGCTAAATTTCTCCTCCTCTTTCTCCCCCTGTTCTATAAAAGTGGGTGAGTATCCTCTGAAGCCCAGAGATTTCTCCTTGCCCTGGCAGCCATCTTTATTCTTTTTGGCCTCAAAGCTGCCTGTTGAGATATAAGCCCTGTGCCTGAGGAAAGCCAACAGCGCTCCTCAGAGAGGAGGTGGGTGATAACCCAGGTCACCAGACCTAGTCAAATTTTTCTTAGACCAACATGCATTAAGCCTCCAGTGGGCAAAAGGCTGGGGAAGAAGAGAAGGCTGAAGAGAGGGCATGGGCAGAGAAAGAAGGGCAGTCAGAGTTAGGCACAGCCCTATTCTTTTAGATACCTTGAATCTATTCATCATTTTACCCAAATTATTTCTTTTTTTTTCAATGTTTATTTATTTATTTTGAGAGAAATAGAGAGTGAGCAGGGGAGGGGCAGAGGGAGGGAGAGAGAGAATCCCAAGCAGGCTCCCTACTGTCAGCATGGAGCCCGATGTGGGGCTTGAACTCACAAACCATATGACCTGAGCTGAACTCAAGAGTCAGACGCTCAACCAACTGAGCCACCCAGATGCCCCTCCCCAAATTATTTCTTTCACTGCTCTCTCCCATCATGACAGATGGGTTCTACCGATGGCCCCAGTTCTCCACCCATCTCCGCATCTGTGCCCTTTGCCATATAAGCTGGGCAGCAAGAGGTGGAATCTGTTTTTCCCATGCCTTGAACATGCCCTGGCTTGCTTTGAGTGATAGAACGCCCTGGAGGGGCTGGTACGCAGGTTCCAAGCCTAGCCCTCAGTTCCCTGCTGGTCCCCAGCCTCTGCCACAAGGGCAAGTCTGGGCTGGCTTTCTGCAACATGAAAGGCGAAGAGGGAGACTGCCGAGTCATTCCCACCGAAGCCATTCTAGGCCAGTGACCCCAGCCCAGCCCCTGCAGAAGCAGGAACAAGTTCACCTGAGTCAGGGAGGGGGAAGGAACAGCACAATTTTGATCAAGGGCTGAAGATAATCTCACTGGCTCATGATGGGCCTTGTTGGTTGGGCTGAGAGTGCAGCAACCCAAGTGGCTTCAGGGCCGATGTGTGGCCAGGTGGTCTTGATGAAAAGGCAGGGAGTGGGAAAGCCCGCTTGCCCTTTAATGGGTACTTTGTGCTTGTCTGGCTGCTGAGCCAGAGATCAGGGAAAATCTCTTAGTGGGATCCACACCATTCACTTCTCATGCCAGAGCCATTCGCGAGGAGTCTTGTACGTTCCCTTTCTGATCCTCTGATTGGAACTGCTGACTGACCTGTGTGTACCTGAGTGGCTTTGGATGGGGATGGTGAGCACTCCGGTACCGAAGCACTTTAAAGGGCTGCGGGAGAGGTTATTCACGCTGTCCGCAAATCCCTTTGGAGGCACGTGCTTGGACGCCTGGAGCAGCTGGCCTGGAAGTCTCTGCAAAGATGGCTGAGCTGTGGTGACCCCTGACTGCAAGTCCGCCGCTGAATTCTCACCCCAGTGAGCTGAGACTGAGTGTGCTGGAAGTAAACTGGCAGAGAGGTAGGGCTTTTTTCTGAGCCTTCCCTCAGGGCGTCAGAAACCCAGGCAGGATGTCTCCTGACAGAGGCCTCCTTGGCTACAGTTTTCAATGGCAGGAGGTGGGGACTCCGTCCAAATTTAACATGGAAAACAGTTCAGATGTGGTTGGTTGGTTCCAGTTAATCACCCTCGTGGGTCTTCAGACGGCTAAAGGCGTTATGGGCCGTCCTTTTCATTAATAGTTTGCGCCCTCACAGCTTGCTCCTATAGTTAGTCATTCCCTGGATGGCCAGGCCTGTGGCTGTTTGTGCTTGCTGAGTGTGGGTGGGGCTGGGAGGGGCTCCAGGGGAGGCCAGGCTTCTCCTCACATGCACTCCTTTGCATTTCACAGCATAGGCTTCTTCTAAAGAAGGCATTCAAGGCATCAAACTTTTATTGAGCACCTACCGTGTGCCGGGACCGCTGGGCATGGGAATGCAAGGAAGAACACAGTACGATTCCTGCTCACATGTTGCTCAAGGGCACCAGGCCCTCCCCCAGAATGCTCTGTCCTTCTGATTCTCTGGGCATCCAGCACAGCAGCCCTTCTCCCTCTGTGCCCACCAGGCCTTGAAGGTTGGAGTGGGGTTTTTTTCCTTCCCCCCGAAATGGAATAGGAAAAGTTTCTTTCTTACAAATCTATGAAAATGAAACTTATGTATTTTGCTAATTTTTATCCCATCATATTCCAAAACGTGTGTGTGTATGTATATATATATTACGGGTCGTAGGATAAAAGTGGAAAGGATATAAGGAAGACTACAAGTAGGAAGAAATATACAAAATATGTGCCATGAAATCCTGTCAATTTGATTGGGGTAGGTATGGGGAGCACAGATTTGGCTCTAAGCATCTTGATTTTCAGGAAAGAAGAAAACCTGTCTGGAATCTGTGGGCAGAAGAGCCAACAATGCAAGCATCCCATATTGTCTCAGTATCCTGCAGAGGTGGGCTGGGTGCACCAGGGGGCCGTGCTCCAGGAGAGAGACCTCCCACTCTGTTGTTTTTCTTTTTACTAAGGTGAATACAAGAGAGTGCTTACACAGGAAATTTTAGGCTCAGGTGCTGGTTGTGCTTACGTACTAGATTTTAGAGATCTTGGGCCCTCTTATTCTTTGATAGCTAAGTTGGAGAGGAGCATCTCCAGCTAGAGGGAAGCGGACTCACCGTCTCAGCTAGCTTGTTGCCATGCACCCTAGAAAATGTCTTGGGTCATTCTTTGAACAATCTTCTTGTTTCCAAAGCTCCATATTTGTACTTTAGAGCTTCCTGAAATTAAAGCCTTCATCTCTGGGCAAACCCCAAATAAGGAGACCATCAAGCAATAGTGGATGTCATAGTAGCAAGCATGTGGCCAAAGGATCTTGTGTTGACCCTCATATCACACTAGAGAAATGGCTGCCCACAATATACCATGTGAGGGGCTGCCTTTGGGTGCCTCCTCTCCCCCCAAGATAAGAAGCATTCCCATAATATCTATTACTGTGACAGAATCCTGGGAACTTGCTCCTGGAGGCTTCTCATCACTGTGTCCTGAGGATTGTTACTGCCTTTTATCCTCCTCCCTTCTTATCCCTTCTTATCTCCCCCAGATAAAGGAAGAATATAACTGAACATACCCCCACTGGGTTTGTCACATAGCTGGCTAATGTGTTGGGTCAGTCACACATTCTTTCAGTCCAATCTACTATCGAGTACTGAGAGAATCAATTTCTTAGGTAATAAAATTAATCTCTTAGCAACCAGATGAGTCTGCATTATCTATAACACAACTGTGCCAAGGCATTTCAAAAAATCTACAAAGCGATGATGAAGTATCTACTCATTATAGGTTAATAAACTGATAGTATAAGACATTTATTCATTTTCATATGAATGTGGTAGCTACCCGTTATCATGATTTATTCCCCAAATTTAGTCTTGTGTGCTTAAATTGAGAAGTTACAACATAAAAGGTTTATCTTTATAGCTGTCACTGGTGTCATATTTATATACATGCTACATTCACCAACACTTTAACAACTGAGTAGCAATATAAATTGAATAACTTTAAAGACTATATATGTTTCCCTCTGGTACAAGCGTACATTCATTTATATTACAAAATCATTTCTTTAAAGGATTGGCTGCAGCAGAATGGAATCCAAATGGGTTCAACTATTGCTCTCTTTTTTTCTACTCAAAGCACACAAAATATCACTTTAGTTTCCTTTCTTATTACTGTAAAAAAATATTAATTGGAAAGGAATGGCAGATGAAAGTATATGCATAATAAATTGATAGTTTGAGAGTCAGCTTTTTACTTACATTTGCCAGATTACTTTTCACATTTTAATATTTCTCTACATTTTTTGAAGACTAAGGCCCTAACATCCTATGTAATACTCATTGTTTAGTGAGTGCTCCAAAGTCAGATGGACTCAGATTTTAAACAACTGTGTGTCTTCTGAAAGCCACTGAAACTTCTAAACCTCAGTTTTTTTCATATAATAAGGGAGATTATATGACATGTTACATATTAGATACATGTATATTATATAATAAGGGAGATATGCATGTAACATGCATATGTTGTAAAGATCCATGAAATAGTGTATGTAAAACATTAGCAATTAGAGTGCCAGCCAAATAGCAAGTACTTAGTAACTACTAGTCTGTATTATAATTGCTACTATTTAAAAAGTTGGGCAAAAAATTCCAAATCAAGCTGTTCACATTTTCCCTATAAGTTCTTTTTTTAAAAAAAGAATCTTTGAGTAAACTCAGCAGTTAGTTATATTCTTTTTCTAACCCTTAGATCAACTAAAAGAGAGTTGGAGTCCCTAGAAGTTGCTTCCATGTAATTTCAGTCTATGTGAAGGTATAAACATTACCATTAAAGATGGGAGGTCTGTATGGGCATTTTTGGTCACTATTTTTACAGGAAATTTAGGTTTCTTACCTAAGATCACAGAATGAGAGGCAGAGAAGAGATAGAATGGAGGTCCTTCGACTCCTGCGTTAATTTCTTTCATTATCAATTTTCAAATGGCTATTGAGTTAAACTCAGTTAATACGAAGCTCATTTAATAGAACACGGGGTCCTAATAACAAGATCTATTATTAGGATCCTAATAATAGATCCTAATAATAATAGGATCCTAATAATAAGATCTATTTTAATAATAGGGTCTATTATTAGGATCCTAATAATCGGATTTGGGTTCATGTATAGAGAAAACTCTCTTGAAGTTGTACATGTAGTCCTGCTACATTATATATGTTAAAATACATTATATAGCATCAACACCCAACAGCTGAATTGCTATACACTGCAACATTTTATATCCTTTTTTAACTCCCTGTAAAAAAACTAAATATTCTATTTTCTGATAAGGTTAAGCCCCTCCTACTCTCCTCCTGCCAAAGGCAGGGGGAGAAAAGAGAGACAAAACAGATGGGTATGTTTTGATTCATTCAAGGAATTCAGATAAAAGTAGTTGTTAATTCCTAATAAATCAAGAATCCTGTCCTTTTATTTTCAAATCATTTTTAACCCCTCCAGTTGACATTGCATTTCCCTTGCAATGTTATTTATTGCCATCCATGTTGCTAGGCTACTTTGGAGAACAAAATGGAAAACTCTGTGAAGAGTGCTTGGAATACCAAGTGACATGTGACCAGTTCTTACAGAGTGCAGGATGTGTTCATGGTATGTTAGTGGCTCTCAGCATTAGGTCCCCTTTGTTCCTTGTGGTTGACGTAAGTCTGGAGAGTGTACTTGACGATGTTATTTGCATTAGACTTCTTTTTCTCTCTCATAGAATAATGAGATCTTAGAGAAAGCTGAGAAAGAAGAAAGGATTCTGAGGAAGAAGGATATCCTGACTCCTGAGAATACCTCCTGTCTATTTGCAGAATGAAAACTGGACACACTACTTACAAGCAGCAAGTCTCAAGCAGCACACAGCCCCGGCAGACCTTCAGAGAGACCTGGGCAAGTCATGCCACCTTCCCTGTCTTTCAGTGTTTGCATCTAAGGGATGAAACCAATGCTATCTGCCCTACCTTTCAGGACTGAAATGTGCACACAAGAAAGCTATTATTCTCACCAGTGGTGGTGTTAGAACAATAAGCCACAGATTAAAAACCAGCATGTAAGGGACTGTTGTCAGAACAACAGAAGAAATGGGGATCTCAGAGGCCATCAAAGGTCAAGAGTAGTATGTGCTCAAAATATGGAGAAGAGAGGGGGGCGGTTTGAGAGGCCAGAGTGCTGTTGGCACTATCTTCATCAGCCCAAAGTCATTGTCAGGCAAACACTGGAGAGCTCTGGTTGAGAGAAGCCACGCACTATGTTTACAAGACTAGACTGTAATTGGAGAGCATGTCACATATTCTTGCAACAAAAATGGAACCTGCATCATTGTGTCTCCCTTTGCATCCATTGTGTAATATGGCAAAGGAGTGATTAAGCCCCAGTGTCTGCCTATGGCTCGAGGTCTATAGGCTCTCCATTTTAATGTGCGTGATCTCAAGTGTAACCCCAGGGGGAACATCTTAAAGGGGCAGGGTTCCCCTCTCCAAGAACATTTGGAGTCCAAACAAACAATTGTGAACCAGAGAAAAATGTTGGGCGAATCCAAAGGAGAGGAGAGGAGACTGTTTCTAAATCGTCTAGATACAAGTACGCACTATATTTTTAAGTAAGTTTTATTAGGCTTCTCTCGTAGCAATACCTCTGTTACAAGCAAAGACTTCACATCAACAAATCCTTACACACAGGAAAAGAACCTGAAGTCAGGTTTACATTTCTAGCCCTAAAGCAAAAACTCTTAAAAAGCACACACACATTTATTCAACACTTGACAAAATCAGACTCACGATGTGCCAGGCATCGTGCAACCAGCACCCTCCTCTTTCCTGGATCTCAAATCTACCAGGACTGCTTCACAGGTAGTTACATCAACAAGATAGGAGAGAAGAGAAGAAAAGGAGATGGAGACACGGTATTTTCTTGTGTACCTGCTGTTGTTGAGGCAGACTGGCACGGAGCTGAAAGTTTAAAATGTGAGCCCACGCCCGTATCTCTCAGCACTTCATGCGCCAGTTTGGTACAAAATGAGCTGAAGCCCACCAGTAAGTGAATGCAGTCGAACTTGGGTGGTGAGAGGCAGGGTCGCCCCCACCCCGTCCCGAGCTTCCCCAGCAGCTTTTCACAGATCTGTAGTTTGGCAAATCTAAAGCCTCTTACTTCCACTGAAGATGCTTCTTCCTTCAGTTTTAAAAATTGTGGTAAACTGTTACATAACACAAAATTTACCATTTTAACCATTTTTAACTATACAGTTCAGTGGCATTAAGTACTTTCACACTGTTGTGCAACCATCACCACCATCTGTCTCTAGAACTTTTTATCATCTCAAACTGAAACTCTGTACCTGTTAGATAATAACTCCCTATCTCCCACCTTCTAAACTCTATTCAGGGGGCGCCTGGGTGGCTCAGTCAGTTAAGCTTCTGACATCTCTCTGCCCCTCCCCTACTTGTGCTCTGTCTCTCAAAAATAAATAAATGTAAACAATTTTTTTTTAATTAAAAAAATTTTTTTAAATGTTTATTCAATTTTTGAGAGAGAGAGAGAGAGAGAGAGAGAGAGAGAGCGGGGGAGGGGCAGAGAGAAAGGGAGACAGAATCTGAAGCAGGCTCCAGGCCCTGAGCTGTCAGGACAGAGCCCAACGCGGGGCCCCAACCCACCAACCATGAGATCATGACCCTAGCCGAAGCCAGACGCCCAACTGACTGAGCACCCAGGCGTGCCCCCCCCCATTTAAAAAAAATCTATTCATATTGTAGGGGCGCCTGGGTGGCTCAGTAGGTTAAGCATCCAACTCTTGGTTTTGGCCCAGGTCATGATCTCACAGTTCATGAGTTCGAGCCCCACATAGGGGGTCTGCACTGACAGCTTGGAGTGTGCTTGGGATTCTTTCCCCATCTTTGACTGCCCTTCCCCCACTTGCCCTGTCTCGGTCTCTCTCAAAATAAATAAATGAACTCAAAAAAGTCCATTCATATTGTAAATGATGTCTTTTGGTATTTTTTTTTTGTAAATGACACTTCATATTAGATATAGTTTTGATTCCCAATTGATCCCCTATATTATTGTCAAAAAAAAACCCCACATTTTTCGATGCCCTTATGTGCTGGTGCATGAGATGCTGAAGAAGGCCTCTGGAATTTTTATTTTTCATTACAGAACTGAGTCTTCACCAGATACATTAAAACAGAAAACTAGAGTGCCACTAGAGTGGCAATACTTGAATTCTGCTTCCTGTCACTCCTAAGTGGCTTCTAAAAGGGACAGAGTGTAGCCAATTGTGACTATTGACTATGCCTGCATATATCATGTCATAGACTCTCCTGCCCAGCAGTGGGGCGTAGATCTCAGAAGCCTGGGCTGGAAAAGATGCCAAAAATATCTAGCACCACTCCTACTCTTAGACTTATTTTTCCACCCTTTATTCCTCCAAATTCCAACATGCCAGACAGACACCCCTACTTTCCTTAAGATCCATTCTCTGACAACCCATCCCTTACTAGAATTTTTTCCACTGTCACTGCATTATTTCCATACAGCCCAATATTCAAAATGACTGCCTTCTACATTCTCACTGTGCACTGAATTAGCCATGCCTTGATGCCCTTAAAAGTTTTAAAAATATTACAACAGATTAAATGTACAATTTGAATCAGCATAACTTTAGGAACTGTCTCCTGTTCAAAATGAGGTTGTCCATTTAGTTCACAGTTAACTAATCATGTCTTCACTTGTTCCCTCATTAATACTTACAAGCATTTATTAGACACCATCTATGTGTCTGTTGCTTTGCCAGGCACAGGAGATCCAAAGATACTTAAGTTACAATCCAGTGGAAAGACAAACAGAAACATCTAGCCAAAGCCCAGCATAGCTCTGTGGAAGACGTGCTTTGTGGAAAACAAAATGCAGTGGGAGTCAGTAGAAGGCATCGTGATGTGCCATCGCAGGGTTCACAGAGGATGTGACCCTTGAACTGATCCCTGCACAAGGAAGAGAGAGTTGCTTAAGAGACAAGGGAGGGAAGGTGTTCCGTGCAGAACAGCCTGTTTACAGACACGGAGTCTTCCTGGTGGTCACAAGGGGATGGAGGAGGGTAAGAGTTAGGAGCAACTGAACCTGCCAGTTTGAGAGACTAGGTAGATGGTGACTGTGCTCATTGTTACCTTACTGCAAATAACATCTTCAGTTTTAATAGTGGTTTAAAATGAGCTTTCACATAGACATACCTTCTGTTATTTTTAATAAACCTCCATGAAATATTGTCTCGAGTCCAAGTTATAGAGATATATGACTATAGCAACTGATACCTTCACTTCATAGAACCACTAATTTATGACTTTTACACTAACTTTTTATTTTGGAAAATTTCAAAGCTATAGCACTTTTGAAAGGATAGCACAATGAGCAACTGTATACCCTTTCTTTAGATTCAACTACTTTGTTTAGATTTGTCAACATTTTGCCACATTCTTTTTTTTCTCTGTCTCTGTCATTACTGAGCCATTTGAAAGTGAGTTGCACTTATTAAGATACTTCAACCCTAAAGGCATCTTCTTAAAGCAAGGACTTTTCCCTATATAACCAGAGAATCATTATTGTTGGATTTTGTTTCTGTTTCTCATGATTATATTCAAGTTAAACATTTTTGGTAAGAATACTAAAAAAGTGATGTTCTGTACTTCCCCACCATATTATGAGGCATAATGACAGTTTTGCTTATTACCAATAATGCTAATTTTGCCCACTTGGTTAGTTGATATCCTTCTATTCTCTCCATTGTAATTCATAAGTAATCTGTATGACAATGATTTGAGACCATGAAACATATTATTCAGTGGGTTAAGCATCTGTTGATGACTCTTGCCTATCAATAATTGTATTAGTAGGCCTTAGTTTTAAATTAATTATAGCTCCTCCATTCCAGCATTTAAAGTCAGATATAATTTTTTGCTGTTGTTGTTTGTTGTCTAAAAATTTGAGACCAAAGAAGATCATCCAACTCTATGAAAATATTTCTCATGAAATAGAGCACATGTTAGGAAAATGGCCAAAAAAACATTGTACAGCTATATTTTATAAATCAACATGTATTTTTTAAAAAGCATAACTCTTGCACAAGATTTAATATTGTCCATGATGTTCGGCTTTTGTAGTTTGTGGAAAAAAACACTGTAATATGTCATTTAACATCATAAAGGAATCTCATATCTGTCCACTGATAACTCATTGGCAATACACAGCTGTTAAGAGGCAGCTCAGGAAAGAAAAAAAAAAAAAACTCACAAGCCAACCATCTGACTTTAATTAGGAAAGAGAATAGTCCCCAAATGTACAAGGATGAGGTCTTTTGCAGGTCAAAGTATTATAGTGGAACTTGAAAAGAGGTAATATAATGGCCCCGTATGTGAAAGTTAGCTCATGCTTTACAGGATTTATAATATGGAGACACAGTCCCCACCCTTTCCTGAAAACAAGTCAGCCTTTGCTATAGCTACAATAAACACTCATCTAGGCCCCAAAATCCATGTTTTCTAATTACTAAGGGCTTGTCAGATATCAGGGCAGAGACAACATTAATCTATATGAGGAAGGCTGTGGGTAGAATAGGTTCTGGGGGTGAAGAAGATCAGGATTTCAGTTTGGGGCAGTATACATTTGAGACATCCATTAGACATCCAAGTGGAGATACAGAGTGGAGAGTTAGGTATGTGAGTTAATGCCTAATGGAATGGTCAAGGCTGGAGGCATACATTTCAGAATCATTTGAGGATGGATGTTACTTAAGCCCATGGAACTGGAATAGAACCAGAACTGGAATAGAACCAGAAAGGGGGTGAGTATAGAGAGAGGAGAAGAGATTAAGTGATCCATGGACAAGCCAGGGATATTTCAATGCTATGAAGTGAAGGTGCAAAAGAAGAACCAGGAGACTGAGCTGGAACAGCCATTAGAATTGAAGGAAAGTAAAGTGTATAGTATCTTAGAGAACACGGGAAGAAATCAGTTCCATGAGGAGGGAGCAATGAACTGTGATAAGTATTACTGATAGTCAAGTTCAATGTGGACCAAGATTTGGATTTAGCAACATGGAGGTCATTGCTGATACTGACAAGCACAGGTTTGGTGGGGTGGCAGAATTCAAATCCCAACGAATAGGTTTAAGTGAGAAGAGGAGAGGAAAAGGAAGCACTGGTATTGGATGTCTTTCAAGGAGTTTTGCTGTCAGGTGTGTATGTGTGAGGGGTAGGGGTGGGGGGAAGCAGCAAAGAAAAGGAGTAGTGCTTACAGGAGAAAAATGCAAGATAATTTTGTGCGTTGTTTTTAAGCTGAGAGAGATAACAGTGTGGTTGTGTGCTGGTGGAAACCAATCATGGGAGGGGGGAAGCTGCTGATGTAGGAGAAAGCAGTGAGAATTGCTGAAGCAAAGCCTTTGAGTTAGAAGTGGAGGGGAGGGGCAGCAATGCATACAGTCCAGACCCTTGTAGGTGGGAAGATGTTCTTGTGGGAGGGTGTGAAACTTATTTTCTGAATGTTTCCATTTTGTGCTCCGGTGAAGTGGAAAGCAAGGTCATCAGCTAAGAGTGAAGAGAGAGGAAAAGGTGTTAGAGATTGGAGGGGCTGTGAGTTTGTGAAGTGGTTATCTATGAGGAAAGGAAATGTCAATCAATTTCAAAAATCAGAAATAGTACAAACAACAGTCTCTGGTCATAATGCAATAAAACTGGAATTTAGCAGTAAAAACAAAAAGCTCCTATTCCCTGGATATTAATAGTCCTTTCTTAAGTCATTTGGGTGAAGGTGAAAAGCCAAACTAAAACTGTTAAATTTTATGAAAGTAAAAATAATGAAAACACTATCTGCAAAGTCTCTGCCACAGTGATCAAGTGGGATTTATTCTAAAACTGGAAGGAGGGTTCAATTTTTGGGTATCTATTGACTTATTCACCATATTAATAGATCCCAGGAGGAAAACCATATGATCAATCCCATAGATGTTGAAAAAACTCTGATTTTATAAAATTTAACATCCATTCAAATTTCATTCTTAATAAATTCAATACAAGCATTTCAATTTTGCTACTGTTATGTAAGATCATTCTGGGAATACTAGCCTATGCAATTACATGAGAGAAATAAATTGGAGATATAAAAGGAAAGTAAAATTATCGTTATAATTACCATTATAGGATTACATATCTGGAAAAATTAAATGTACCCATTGAAAACCTATTGCAAACAATAAAAGAAACCATTAAAATGGCTAGGTACAGAGTTGACATGCAGAAATTTAAAAAACAAAACTTTAAAAACAAGCAACAGACAGCTAGGAGATGTAATAAAAGATCTCATGGATAGTAGTAACTAGTGTAAGATATTTAAAACAAACCTTAAAAGACACTTATGGGGGCGCCTGGGTGGCGCAGTCGGTTAAGCGTCCGACTTCAGCCAGGTCACGATCTCGCGGTCCGTGAGTTCGAGCCCGGCGTCAGGCTCTGGGCTGATGGCTCGGAGCCTGGAGCCTGTTTCCGATTCTGTGTCTCCCTCTCTCTCTGCCCCTCCCCCGTTCATGCTCTGTCTCTCTCTGTCCCAAAAATAAATAAAAAACGTTGAAAAAAAAAATGTTTAAAAGACACTTATGAGGATAACTTTAAAATGTTCCTGAGTGAGACAAAAGATTTCAATAAGTGGAAAGGCAACAAGAGTCTCAATATCATTAATATATTAATTTTCTTAAGTTGGTTCATAAATTTAATAGATTACAATAAAAATATTAATAATAGTTTTTGACAAGACAAGCTGATGCCAAGGTTTATGATATAATATTTACAAGTATTATTAAAAAATTTATGGGGTGCCTGGGTGGCTTGGTCGGTTAAGCGTCTGACTTCGGCTCAGGTCATGATCTCACAGTCCGTGAGTTCGAGCCCCGCGTCGGCCTCTGTGCTGACAGCTCAGAGCCTGGAGCCTGTTTCAGATTCTGTGTCTCCCTCTCTCTCTGCTCCTCCCCTGTTCATGCTCTGTCTCTCTCTGTCTCAAAAATAAATAAACGTTAAAAAAAAAAATTAAAAAAAATTTATGAGAAAAAAATAGTAACATAGTAGAGCCATACCATGAGACATTAAAAGATATTATAAAGCTACAATAATTAGATAGATAATAAGAGAATAGAGTGTAGTGTTGACATACAAATAGATAATTAATGTAAAAAAATAGAAAGCCTAACATAGTCTAAAATACATGTATAAATTAAGAATATATACATATAGGATACATAGGCACCAATAGGAATTTATGATATGATTAGGGTGGCATTTGAAATCACTGAGAGACAGATAGACTGTATAATAAATAATGTTTGAATAACTGGGTATTACTATAGAAAAAATTAAGGTCAATCCACATCTCACTTCTCACACCAGAATAAATTCCACATGACAATGAGAGAATTAAATGTCAAAAAAGATGAACACATGAAAATCCTAAACATTTGCTTACATATACACTAACAAAAACTTTGGAAAGATACTTAAAAAACCGATAGCATTGAATTATATAATACGGTGTTATCAACTATAGTCAAGATGTTTTACATCAGATCCTCGGAACGTGTTCATTTTATAGCTGAAAGATTGTACTCTTTTACCAAGCTCTCCCTATTTCCCCCAATCCCTCGCCCCTCACAACTACTTTTCTACTCTGCTTCTATATGTTTGACTTTTTAATAGATTCCACATGTAAGTGATAACCATGTAGTACTTGTTTTTATCTGGCTTATTTCACTTAGCATTATACCCTCAAAGTCTAACCATGTTGCCACAAATGGCAGGATTTCCTTCTTTCTTGTGACTAAATAATATTTGTTATGTACATATGTACCAAGTTCTCTGTACCCATTCAACCACTGGAGAAACACTTAGGTTGTTTCCATATCTTGGATATTGTGATGTATGCTGCAGTGAACAGGGGAATGCACATATCTCTTCAATATCCTGTTTTTATTTCCTTGGCTATGTACCTGGAAATGGGATTGCTGGCTCATATGGTAGTTCTATTTTTAATTTTTTAAGGTGCCTTCATATCGTTTTCCATAGTGGCTATGTCAGTTTACATTCCCACCCACAGTGTACAGGGCTCCCATTTCTCCACATCCATCCCAACAGTTGTTCTCTCTTCTCTTTTTGATGGTAGCCATTCAAACAGGTGTGAAGTGACACCTCATTGTAGTTCTGATTTGCATTTCACTGATTAGTAACATTGAGTACCTTTTAATATACCTGTGGTCATTTGTATGTCTTCTTGGGAAAAATGTTTATTCAGTTCCTCTACTCCCTCCTTTTTTTTATTTTAGAGAGAGAACGTGATGGACAGTGGTGCAGGGAGAGAGAGAGAGAGAGAGAGAGAGAGAGAGAGAGAGAATCTTAAGCAGGATGGAGCCCAACATGGGGCTCGATACCACAACCCTGGGATCACGATGTGAGTTGAAATCGAGAGTAAGACGCTCAACTGACTGAGCCATCCAGGTGCCCCTGTTTTTCTTTTTGTTTTTAGTTTAGGGAAGAGTTTCATAAAGAGACGTATTTCCCTTAGTCACTTTATCTTTTTTAAACTTTTATATTTTTATTAATTTTTTTTAATTCCAGTGTAATTAACACACAGTGTTATATTAGTGTTAGGTATACAATATAGTGATCCAACAATTCTATACATGACTCAGTGCTCATTGCCCTAAGTGAACTCTTTTTTTTCTGTTTGTAAACTTTTAATTATTTAGATACATACACATGTATGTGCATTAGGTGACAGTGTAAAATGTATTTCTCTTTTTAAAATTTTGATTCAAGTTAGTTAACATATAGTGTAGTATTGGTTTCCTTTATTTTTTTAATATGAAATTTATTGTCAAATTGGTTTTAGAAGAGAATTTAGTGATTCATCACTTAGCTATAACAACCAGTGCTAATCCCAACAAGTACATTCTTTAATGCCCATCACCCATTTGACCCATCCTCCCATCCACCTCCCCTCCAGCAACCCTCAGTTTGTTCTCTATATTTAAGAGTCTCATATGGTTTGCCTCCCTATCTCCTTTTTCTTTTTTTATCTTATTTTTCCTTCCCTTCCCTTATGTTCATCTATTTTGTTTCTTAAATTCTACCTATGAGTGAAATCATATGATGTTTGTCTTTCTCCGACTGATTTATTTCGCTTAGCTTAATACCCTCTAGTTCCATCCACATTGTTGAAATGCAAGATTTCATTCTTTTTGATCACTGAGTAATATTGCATTGTGTGTGTATATATATATATATATATATATATATATATATATATATCTCACATATTCTTTATCTATTCACCAGTGGACATTTGGGGTCTTTCCATGATTTGGCTATTGTTGATAATGCTGCTATAAACATTGGTGTGCATGTATCCCTTCAAGTCAGCCTTTTTGGATCTTTTGGATAAATACGTAGTGGTGCAATTGCTTGATCGTAGGGTAGTTTTATTTTTAATTTTTCAGGAACCTCTATAGTGTTTTTCAGAGTGGTCACACCAGTTTGCATTCCTACCAATGGTGCAAAAGTGTTCCCCTTTCTCTGCATCCTCACCAATATCTGCTGTTTCCTGAGTTGTTCACTTTAGCCATTCTGACAGGTGTGAGGTGGTATCTCATTGTGGTTTTGATTTGTATTTCCCTGATGATGAGTGATGTTGAGCATCTTTTCATGTATCTGTTAGCCATCTGGATGTCTTCTTTGGAAAACTATTTATTCATGTCCTCTGCCCACTTATTCACTGGGTTATTTGGTTTTGGGGTGAGTACGATGAATTCTTATATATTTTGGATATTAATGCTTTATCCAATATGTCATTTGCAAATATCTTCTCCCATTCCATCAGTTGCCTTTTAGTTTTGTTGTTTCCTTTATTGTGCAGAAGCTTTTTATCTTGATAAAATCCTAGTAGTTCATTTTTGCTTTTGTTTCCCTTGCCTCTGGATACAAGTCTAGTAAGAAGCTGCTGTGGCCAAGGTCAAAGAGGTTGCTGCCTGTGTTCTCCTCTAGGATTTTGATGGTTTCCTGTTTTACATGTAGGTCTTTAATCTATTTTGAATTGATTTTTGTGTGTGGTGTAAGAAAGTGGTCCAGTTTCATTCTTCTGCATGTTGCTGTCCAGTTTTCTTAACACCATTCGCTGAAGAGACTGTCTTTTTTCCATTGGATATTCTTTCCTCCTTTGTTGAAGATTAATTGGCCATACACTTGTGGGTCCAGTTCTAGGTTCTCTAGTCTGTTCCATTGATCAGTGTGTCTGTTTTGTGGCCCTAAGTGTACTCTTAAGCCCCTTCACCTATTTTACCCATCCCCCTACCCACCTCCATTCTGACAACTGCCAGTTTGTTCTCTATATTTAACAGTCTGGTTTTTTTTTTTTTCTTTTGCTTCTTTTTTCTTTGTTTATTTAATTTCTTAAACTCCACAAATAAGTGAAATCATATGGTATTTCTCTTTCTCTGACTGATGTATTTCAGTTAGCATTATATCCTCTAGATCCATCCATGTTGTTGCAAATGGCAAGATCTCATTCTTGTTTATTGGTGAGTAATATTCCAGTCTGTGTATGTGCGTGCGTGTGTGTGTGTGTGTGTGTGTGTGCCTCACATTTTTTTATCTACTGATCTATGAATGGATACTTTGCTTCCATAGCTTGGCTATTGTAAATAATGCTGCAATAAACATATATTGCATATACTATTTTCATATTATTTTGTCCATATATTATTTTCAATTTCCTTGGGTAAATACCTAGTAGTGGAATTATTGAATCATATATTTCTATTTTTAAAGTTTATAGGATACTCCATACTGTTTGCATCAGTTTGCATTCCCCCCATCAGTGCATGATGGTTCCCTTTTCTCCACATCCTCACCGACACTGGTTATTTCTTGTCTTTTCGATTCTAACCATTCTGACAGGTATAAGATTATATCTTGTTGTCGTTTTGATTTGCATTTCCCTAATGGTGAGTGATGTTGAGCATTTTTTCATGTGTCTATTGGCCATCTGTCCATCTGTCCATCTGTCCATATGTCTCCTTTGGAAAAATGTCTATTCAGGTCCTCTGCTCATTTCAAATCAGATTATTTGGGGGGTTTTGGTGTTCACTTATAAGAGTTCTTTATATATTTTGGATATTAACTTCTTATTGGATATATCACTTCGTCTTCCCAAATATCTTCTCCCATCCCATAGGCTGCCTTTTCATTTTGTTGGTGGTTTCCTTTGCTCACAGGCCCCATTCTGGACAGAGAACATACCTATGGCCTATCTGTTTTCGTTCTAATTTTGTTTTTGCCTTGACTTTCTCTTGTCTCCTATGTGGACTGAAGCTCTCCTTCCCCCATGAGACTCAGACTGAGAACCTAGTACACATCAGGCTCTGTGCTCAGTCTTCGTGGTTGCTCAAGAGGGACTGAGGAATGCCTTCAAGGATGGTTCTGAGTGGGGAGGAGTACAGGCCCTGGACTGGCAGGAGCTGGCTCTTACTTGTACTGACTTCAGGCACTTTGCTCTCAGATTTCTCATCTGCAAGTTGGAGATAGGCATAAAGGACAGGAAAGCAAACTGTCACGTGAATGGTAGTTACTGTTGTTCTATGTGAATCAAAAAGTAGTTTTTGCCCTGTTTTTATCTTTTAGTTTGTTTCTCTAACCTTACTCTCCTTTTACCTTTTCCATCTAACTTTTTTATTTCCTTCTCAGACCTTCCCCTTCTCTTCTCAAAGCGGAGGAAAGCAGCTTGCCACTCTTCAGGCTGTGGACAATATGGTCCCAAGAGGCTATTCCCTGTTAATTTGGCCACCTCTCCTGAAGCAGCTTTGGTTATAGTCTTGAGCCTTTTAATGGGAAAGGGGTTTTTGTGCAAGTCATTTCTGGCTGCCTGGTGTGATTGCAGGCAGGAAATGTAGGTCTGCTGTGCACTGAAGGAAAAAGATCCATATGTGGCAACCAAGCCACATACATCATCTCAAAATTTAAGAACTGAGGCCCAAACATGCTCTGAATAAGTGATACCTCTCCGTCTTGGCAGATTTTTTAAAGTCTTTAAGTTTCACCCTTAATAGAAATAAACTTCACGGCCATGTGACCCAAAAGAATAATTTCCAGTCTTTGGAAAATTATTCTCTACTATTTGATAGCTGGTGTGGTGAAAGTGATATTATACCTACCCACTAATTCTAATACTCAGAGTATAGGAGGGCAATTTATTTTATATTTATGCTTTCTTTTATGAGTCTGATTGAAATAAAATGCTGGCTGGAGGTACATTAGAGTTCTCTGAACAGAGTCTCAACAGAATTGGGGGGAATATAAGCTAGTTGTTCTGAGCAGAGACTCAGAGTATAACCGTTCTGTTTGCTCTTCCAGAGATGCTTTTTTGTGTGTGGTTTGTTTTTGGTTCTCTTCCAATTTGCATCTTTACCAAAATCCCAAGGAAAGAAAAAAAAAACCATTAAGATTTTTTCTATAATCCATTTAAGTCAAAAATCGAGAAGAGAGAGAAAAATTTGTAGCTTTCAAACACCATTAGTTTGCTAATGATAGCTTTCATCCTATGACAGTTCTCAGACTGATAAGATGCTCTAAACATCCAGCACGAAGGAAGAGGGCCATTTATAGGCCCCCGCTCTGTCTCTGCAGCTTGCACATGTTTTCAAACATAATTTCATGCCTGCTTTCTGACAGCTCATTAAACAAAGGCCTCTTGGTGCCTATATTGCCCGTCTCCCTGCTGAGAGTGTAACATATTTACGGCCTTTGCAGATTGCTGGCTGCTGGCGCCTTCTCTTCCCCGTGGCCTGCCTGCCAACTGCTTATCAGTCTCCCCCAAAGGTGACATCCTCCTCGTTTGTTTAGGTAGCGATGGTCCCGTGTTTGACCCTCGGAGGCCAGCAGCAGCGTGATTAGGAGAGGCTCCTGCACCAGCTAGATAAAGGCAATCACGATGGCGAAGACAGCGATGGGCTGCTCAGGGGAGCCTCGCCAGGCTGAGTGCTCCCATTCAGGAACACGCTGGCAGTTCGTTAGTTCGACAGCTGGCAATGTGCAGACCTTGTGGGATTTCTGCCTCAGAGAAAGCAAACAAGGGTTCGAGAGTGTTGAGGAGCTATCTGGGGCTGTGTACAAGGGTGATCAGAGGCGATTGCTCCTAATTACCTGCCTCTTGACTGCCATTAAACCATCATTACACATCCAAACCCATAAAAGCCCCTATGAATGCAGCACCTTATACTTAATTTTTATCCTTTTCTCCTGCTTTTGCCAAAAGCATTTTGCTGGGGTACTGGGAGGACAAATGAAGACATCTTGGACTAAACCGAGAGGCTGCAGGCTGCATCCATCTGCCATTTCAGGATCTGACAAAAGTGGTAACAGGTTTCTGCCACTGCTGTGTCCTGGGGGGTGATGCATCATTTCCAATGAATAGAAACGGAGAGGGAACCAGGAGGCGCAGAGGCAAAGGAGGGAAGGGGGGAAGGGGAGAGAGCAAGACTTCTTTCTTCCCAGCCAGGTGCCTGTGAATTGACCTCTTAGCTGTTGTGGGTTAATGGCCAGGCTCCAGGGGCAGGGATTTGTCAAAGCCTCGGATGACCCTGGCCCTAGAAATGCCTGTGTTGTGTGCCCCTGGGATCTGACTGGTGGCAAAGTAGGAACAAGATTTTGGTGTGACTGCATTCGCCTTCGGGGCAGATGACAACAATGGCCACCACGTTTCCAGCACCCCCTATGAATGAGGCAGCGCATTAAGCATTTTCTTACAGGATGTCATCTCATGCAATGCAACACCATTCAGGTAGGGAACGTTAGACCCATTGTGCCAACGATGAAATGGAGCCTCGGGGAGATCGGAAGCCTCCACCAATCCCCCAGCTAGTCAGCAACAGAATCCAGGTCTGTTGGTTCCAAAGTCCCCACTTAACCATCCAGCTGCTGCTGATCCATAGCGACATTGGCACAGCACTTCAGAATGAGTTGTTGCTAAGCCTGTTTCCCCCGTGGAAGTTCTCGAACCCCAGGTGACACTCATCGACCAGAGAGGTGGTGAATCGTGGAGACTCCAGCATTCTGCACAAGGAGAGGCTCCCGGGCAAGGGATAAGTGATCTTCCGGTTTTCATTTTTCAGAAGCACTGTAGCTGATTCTATACAGGATGGCTTCAGGATACACTTTGAGAAAACGGTTCATGACCTAGGAGCTCCCTGGGGAGAGAGCAGTCTCATTTACCTGTTCCTCTATACCCCACAGAGTTATCCTTGCACATAGTAGGTGCTCAATAAATGCTGTAAAGTCAGAGGAAGGGTTCTGTTTGATTTTACTCCTCTGTATCTTGTTTTAAATTGTATTGAAACTTCCATATAGCTTCATCCTCTTGGGAGGAAGCAGACAATACATCCACAAGTAAAATGTATGTTTCCAATATGCCCTTAGCACTGATGAGGTGAGGTCTTTCATGGTCATTCATACCTCCTCCTGACACGCAGGCGACTGAGCTTCTGACCTCCAGCAGTTCAGCATGGAGATGGCTTTGCCAAACCTTACTGTTTTATGGAAGACTTACAATAGAATTATCATTGCTTACAAAGCATCCCTGTGTGCACATTTGTTAGCTGATATATATAAGCATGGGTACCTATTACGTCTAAAAATTATTTGCTACGTTACTTATAAATAACTTGAACTGTAGCTTGTTTTCTGGGCATGGTCTTTAGCTTTGTGTGTACTACAGTTTCTATGAATTGATCTATGCGCATTGTGCATTTTGATTCTTTACGCATGGTATTTTTGATGAATCCTGACTTGGAAAATAGGTGCCACTATCTCCATTTCATGGATGAAGAAAGTGAGCCTCAGAGAAACTGAGTGACTCTCCCAAGACGGCATAGGTAGCAGAGGCAAGATTTTAAGAAGCTCTGGAGGAATCTAAAATAAAACACTATTTCTATTTTACTATGTTGCATAAAGAACAAACTGATAATTTCAAAACTGAATTTTAAAAATGCTGGAAGGAAGTGATGGTAATTATTAATGGTGGTTGCCTGTGGGAGATGGGATTTTGATTCCTTATACTTTTCTTTATTTTCTAAATTGTAAAACTTATAATTGTGGGAAAGCTAAAACACACACACACACACCTCCAGGGAACACACTATCCGAATAAACTTAATTATTATTAATTTATCATGAGATTTTTGTTTTATTTCTTTGAATATATGTGTTTTTGATTATACAACAATAACAACAACAACAACAACATTGAACATAGTAAGGTACAATAGGATTTTCTCCCTATTAAAAATATTCCCTGAGGGGCACCTGGGTGGCTCAGTCAGTTATGCATCTGACTTCAGCTCAGGTCATGATCTCACTCATGGCTGAAGGGTTCGAGCCCTGCATCAGGCTCTGTGCTGACAGCTCAGAGCCTGGAGCCTGCTTTGGATTCTGTATCTCCCTCTCTCTCCCTCTGCCCCTTCCCCAGTCACACTCTGTCTCTCTGTCTCTTAAAAAATAAATAAACGTTAAAAAAATTTCCTGGGCACCTGGGTTGGTCAGTTGGTTAAGTGGCCAGCCAACTCTTGATTTTAGCTCAGGTCACGAGCTCACGGTTCATGGGATCGAGCCCTGTGTCGGGCTCTGCACTGACAGCATGAAACCTACTTGGGATTCTCTCTCTCCTCTCTCTGCCCTTCCCCTGCTTGTGCTTGCTCTCTCTCTGTCTCTCAAAATAAATAAATAAGCTTAAGAAAAATACCACCACAATGAAACTAGATTACTGCCAACAGAAGAATTCCTGGTTTGCTTCCTAGCAGCAGAAAACAGAACAACATTTGCTATGACTTGAAGGCTATCATTTTCAGTGGTTACAAGAGCCTGATGTTGACAACTGTGCTGAGGGTGGCATGAAGGGTCTTACATTTTTTTCACCATTCTCTCTGCAAGTTCTCAAAGGACTTTCTCACCTGTCATTCCCTCTTGGTTTCAATAATCATCAGTTCAATACACCGCCATGCACCAGGCACTGTGCACAGTGATTTCCTGAATGTTAAGTACCAAATCTGAACCCGAGTCCTAGCAGCCTTATAAAGTGAGCTGGGTGTGCTCTATTACCTCTCTCCTCAGTGAGGACACTGAAGGGCAAAGACGTACTTAAGGGTAAGTGATGTGCTGAGGGGCTCGCAGCTGGCAGGTAATGCCACGGGAGCTCCAGTTTAAGCTACCCAGCTGGAAACTCAGTTTCCTTGAACTGCACCACCTCTTGGTGCTTCTTAGGGTCAGCTCTGTTCTTGAGCAAGACATAAGAAAGGTTATGCTGGACCTTTTGATATATTTTCCAATTTTGTGTTTCAGAAACTATTTTGCACTCTCTCACTTGCCCAGGGCCTACTGTACCATCTTGTGCATCATCCAACCATGCTACAGGTGATATCTTAGGACCCCAGCCTCTCCCCTCCTCCTCTCTCCCCCACTCTGCCTCCCAGTCAGACCTATGGAGCTTGTTTTCCATTTGCCCAGAAAACAAATGAGTTAGTCTGTGATAATGCATATGAGGACTCCAAGGCAGGATTCTTGCTCTCTTAAAAAGAAGACATGCATGAATGTTGTGCCTTTACCCAAAGGAGTTCCCCAGTGGTGAAATAATTAGATGATATAGGAGGTCAATGAAGAGAAAAAGGAAAAGGAGAAAATACCACAGATATGCACTGGGAGAAAAACATATGAAAGCATCATTTCATTTGAGAGAAATACTTTGTTAGTGGATGTCCAAATGTTACAACTCCTGGAGAGCCATTTGGCCAGGGATGACAAAAGTTTTAAAAAATTCATAACCTTTGACTTAGTAAATCCAGTTCTGAGAAGGCATCATAAGGAATAAGTCTAAATACAGAAAGAGCTTTGCACATGAAGAAATTCACCACAGTTACCTCTGATATAAAAAAATGGCAAAAAGGATATTGATCATGTAAATTATGATACAATGGAATACAGTCATTACAAATGATGTCTGCAAAATATTCTGAAATAAAATGAAAGCTTTTCTATATGATAAGATAAAATGAAGAGAGTAGAATATAATTTAAATAGGAATTATGATAATCTTGTCCCAAATATTTGGAACATAATTATCTAAAGTAATTATGTGTAGAAAGTGCTACTATAGGTAATGTTTTTTCTTCTTCCTACATTTTTTTTATTTATCCAAGTTTTATTAAATAAATACATCAGTGTTCCAAAGGAAAAAAATTAAACTTATTTGGAAATATTATTTTACTCAATACTGGTTTTTACTTAATTCAGGTAATATACAAGTGTTTATATCCAAGAGTGATTTAAGAAACAAACATACTATGTAACTGTGCAGAAAAGTGTTAATATGCAGGTCTCATTGTGATCCTTGTGATAGATCTGCTTAAAAGGTTGCCCCTTGGATGGTGTCTGGGAACTCAGATTCTAGAAAGGTCCCTGGGTATTTGAGCTGCTATAATAAAAGGCCAGAGACTGGGTGGCCTATAAACAAACACTTACTTCTCACAGTTCTGGAGGCTGGAAGTCCAAGATCATGGAAGCAGGGGAGTGGGCGTCTGGTGAGAAACTGCTTCCTACATGGCCCTCTCTTCACTATAGCTCACATGGCCAAAGGGGCAAGGAATCTTTTTTGGGCCACTTTCATAAAAGGACTAATTCCATTCATGAGGGCTCCACCCTCATAATCTAAGCACCTCCCAAAGTACCTTCCTCCAAATACCATCCCATTGGACATTAGATTTCAACATGTAAATTTGGGAGGGATATATTCAAGTCCATAGCATCCCCCACCACCATTAAATAAGAGTGGCTCGCTATGCTGAAACTGTTTGGACAAACCATACAGTTTATGTTAAACACCTGCTTTCCCTCCGGGAGGGTAGAATTTGGGTAT
Source organism: Panthera uncia (assembly GCF_023721935.1). Classification (NCBI taxonomy): domain Eukaryota; kingdom Metazoa; phylum Chordata; class Mammalia; order Carnivora; family Felidae; genus Panthera; species Panthera uncia. The sequence goes on along the minus strand of NC_064816.1, from coordinate 112,808,795 downwards.
GGACCAGGCAGAGGCGCCCTATGTGAGCAAGCCCCAGTAAAAACTCTGGGTATTGAGTCTCCAACGAGCTTCCCAGATTGACAGCATTCTACGTTTGTTGTCATAACCCATTGCTGGGGAAATTAAATGCATCCTGTGTGACTCCTCTGGGGGAGGACCTTAGAAGCTTATGCCAGATTTCTCTGGACTTTACCCATGTGCCTTTTCCCTTTGTTGATTGTGTGTTTGGTTTCTTTTAACTGTAATAAATCATATCTGTGAGTATGACTACATGCTGAGCCCTGCGAATCCTCTGAGTGAATCATGGACTCTGGGGGGGGGGGGGCGGTGGCCTTGGGACGTCTCAACATAATCATCACTATTATGTAGCTCTAAAAAGATCACTTTCTTCCCATTTTCATCCTTAATAATTTAGCTGTATATAAACCATAGAATGGTGCTTTTCCAAAATATATTGAACCCACAAAATTTTAGTGCCAGGAAAGAGAACTGTGTCATACTTTTGCTTTACAGATGAGAAAACAAAGCTAAGAGCAAGGGCAGTGCCACATCCAAATCAGCATCAGAACCAAAGACTCCTGACTCTTCAATTCTTCTATAACACTCCACCCCCTTTCACAGATCATTGTTTTCCTGTGAACAGGAGACCGTGAGACACATGGGGAAAAGGCATACAAATGCAACAATATAATGTGGAGTCAGTAAAGAGTGATATTGGGGATACTGGATGTAAATCAGCTAGTGATGGTAAAATGGGATTTCCTTCATTATTTATAAGTGGTGAATAAATAGCCGGTGATAGAAATGAAAGCACACAGAGTATGGTCTCAAGCTATAGATTCAGGTACTCGAAGTAAGGAAATAATTAAAAGATGTGAACCCTAGAATGGAAACCGGACCAGCTTGCTCTGCATTCTTTAGACTGGTGGTTAGTTCAAGCCATTGAAAATGAATTTTTGTTGGAAATACATGTCCAGTCAAGGTTGACTACAATAAAAATGAATATTTTCATGCTTATTTCAAGTAGGCTATACCTTCCTGGCTTACTTCCTAAGGGGGAAATGGGAAGGGTTGTAGGGAGTGAGAATCTTTAAAATTGGGGAAATTTCAATCAAATGTCTATTTCTTATGCTTCAAAGATTTTATTCATAAATTCAGAAATCTGTTAATTCATGCTCATCACTTAAAACCTGATGACAGACTATTGTTCTTAAAGATCTGCATTGCACTTATCATAATCTTATTCATTCAAAGGGTGAGACCATCTCTGGGTCTCTTCTGTTGGTGAATACTGGTAGCAGTGATGAAGGGATGATCCAATAATAATTCCACAGAGAAAATAGACCCCCACCACCATGCTCTAAGTTCTACGGCCACATCTCTCCAAGGAAGAACATACTGGGGAAAATCAAGAATAGAATCAGCACTTAGCTACATAGAATCACAAATAAGTAATTGCTTACTACTTCCTCTCTTCTTCTACTTTCCTGTTTCCCCCTTACTGGGTTCAATAGTGGAAAAGACTAACTTCACAGAGGCCTGAGTAACAGGAGAGAATTCCACACTGACCTCAAAGAACATCTGATGAAAACATGATCCCTTTTGATCTCTAGGGAGATTTTTTAAATGTTTATTTATTTATTTTGAGAGAGAGAGAGAGAGAGAGAGAGGAAGCAGGGGAGGGACAGAGAGAGAGAGAGAGAGAGAGAGAGAGAGAGATCCTAAGCGGGCTCCACACCTGCAGCGCAGGGCCTGACGTGGGGTTCAGACTCACAGATCCGTGAAATCATGACTGGAGCCAAAATCGAGTTGGTTGCTCAACTGACTGAGCCACCCAGGCACCCCTCTAGGGAGATATTAAAATATTATAAGTCAACATTTTATTGGTTCACTTATATATCACATGTCTTTGATGCTTGGCATTTGTTTGGTCATCGGCTTGTTATAAACGAACTTCTGGAATGCAACTCTGCCTTGTGTCCATAAGAAAAGAAAGTTCTCCGGTGGCCTTGCAATTTTTACATTTTTCTTTCTTTCTTTTTTTTTTTTTACTTTGTCCCAATTCTTAATTCTCAAGACAATCTAAGAATTCCTCTCATTGAAAAGAAAGTCCTATCAAAATCCACTTTTTTAATTTTTTTATTTTTTAAAGATCACATTTTTTTAAAGTTTATTTTATTTATTTTAAGAGAGAGAGAGTGAACAAGCAGGGAAGAGGCAGAAAGAGACAGGAAAAGAGAGAGAATCCCAAGCAGTCTGGGCATAGTCAATGCAGAGCCTGATGCAGGACTTGAACTCACAAACTGCAAGATCATGACCTGAGCTGATACTGGATGCTCAACGAACTGAGCCACCCAGGTGCCCCCAAATCCACTCCTTTTAAATAAATTTTAAAAATGATGCAAGAGGTATCTATCCTTGTTCAGGGTTAAATTTTACTATATTTATTTGATGGGAAACGTTAGGGTAGTTTATTGTCCTGGGTCAGGTTTCCTGGAGACACCTTCAGACTGTGAGGCCGAGATCTGCAGGCAGGAAATTCACTGCAGAGTTAACTTGAGAAGAACATATATAAGGTAGCTGGATGGAGCAGAGGGAGAGGTTGAATTGAAAGCAGTTGCAACAGAAGGCCTCAGCTGATCCCACTGGGATCTCTGAAGCTGAGATGACCCTGCAGAACTGTTACAGATCCAAGGCGAAGGGCTAGGTCTTTGCACCAGCATCAATCAGTCTTTAGACTCCGGCTACCTCTGGGAAGAGGGAAACACAGCTTCCTCTGGCAGAGGGCAAGTCCCAGAAATAATCACAGCTGTGAGCCTCCAACAGCCAACCCTCCTGGCAGCTGAGTCAATAAATATCTTAGTCTAGAATGGGATCTGAGCAGGTACACTACATTTGTGTTCTTTATATCTTTATAATACATGTGCATATTCCGAAGAGGGAATCACTGGACATCCCTTTATTCAATATTGTAGTGGTTCTTCACTCTCAGTCCTCAGAGTTAGATGTGCAAGAAATATCATAGTATCTATGATGTTACCTAATTTCAATTCCCAGCCTCCATCCTGCCAGAATATATTGGAAATGTAACATGAATTATTCTTGGGGCTTCCTTTCCAAGTCAGGGCTATTTCCAAGTTGTATTGTCATAAGTAGGGTCAAGGCTTGGAGGAAGGGGGAAAACGGAAGATGGTTATTTAAAACAAGGCCCATCTGGTTGCCCCTAAGAAGACCATGGGCTCCTTTCACTTGGTCCCTTCAAGGCCATGCTTGTGAGGCCTACGGTCCTCTTTCCTAAGCCATTTCTTCCGGAGACTTGCTCCCTCCCCCAAACATTGCCAGAAAGAAGAGCCCTCTTCCTCACTGCCCCATATCCAATGACATCTTTCCTTTCTGTGGCCCTAGGGAATATCTTTCTGACTCAGGAGAAGCCCAAACCTACCTACTATATTTACAAGGCATTCCACTTTTTCCTACAAACCCCAATTCCCTTAACTCTTCCACAAACATCTAAATCTTCTGTTCTAGAAGCAGGGAGGGCTTAATTTTCAAACCCTCTTCAAAGAAAACCTTCACAGCTCACCTTTCTCAGGAATCAAAGAAAGGAAGAAAAGCAAAAACAGTTCAGTTCCCATATTAAAACAGTCTGAAGATTAATTTTTTTGCCAAATCACTTAGAGAGCTCTCATTTGCTGCATATTCTGGCTACAAGAAAAAAGTAATGTAGTTTTCAATAGTCATGACCAATTGGGTTTTATATACAAGACAATTTCAAGAATGGTTGTCCAAAATGACTCTTAAGTTGAAAGGTTACCTCTTTGAGGCTGAGTTTGAATATAAACACATTGAAACATTTTCTTTTAAATGTATCCAAATTTTAGGCTGGTATTTCTCTCCAACCTAGCCTGTGTATTGTAATGATTTCTGTTAGCAAGTATTTTGAACTTAAAACCCTAGTTCTGACACACTGGCAATGTAATCAGCTACAGGGAGTCCCCAATCTTGGAATCTGTTGCTTGCCAAAAGATTGTTTTCACATCTGTTTTTATTAGAATATATGTTTCAAGTGTCACCAAACAATAGCATAGATTGTTGGGGCCGGGGGGGGGGGGGGGTGGTGAGGGGAAGATTTTGAGTTCTTTATGGCAGGGATAGTTTCTTTCTCCCTGTTCATAGAATGTATTATTTAATGTTTATACTATAAGACTAGTACATGCTCAACGTGGAAAAACCCAGGAAACAAAAGGAAACAACATTTTAATTGTCTATAATTTCACCACTGCTAAAATTAGGTATATGTCCTAATATTTTTTTCTATGATTAGGAATATGTATTCTTTTAAAAAAAAAACAGTTTGAGGTTTAAAATCTGAGTGACAGTATTCATATCAACTGTAAATGGCAGATGGCATCTTTTTTATAAAAAAAAAATAATGTTTATTTATTTTTAGAGAGAGAGAGAGACAGTGCGCACGAGCAAGTGGTGGAGGGGCAGAGAGAGAGGGAGACACAGGATCCGAAGCAGGCTCCAGGCTCTGAGCTGTCAGCACAGAGCCCAAAGCGAGGCTCAAACTCATGAACCCGCAACATCATGACCCGAGCCAAAGTCAGATGCTCAACCGACCGAGCTACCCAGGTGCCCCTGGCAGACAGCATCTTAACACTGACCTCTAAGTTGCTTGTTAAGGGATGTTTATTAACCCCAAAGAATCCTCCATTGATGTACTTTCAAGTAATATAATATCACAAACTAGACTCATCGTCCTTAGCCCCTATCTGTCTACAAACTAACTCATTCAACTAGAGTGGAAATTTCAGGCTTCTTTCCGTCGGCCCCCCATTCTTGCCCACCCACCCAGTCCCAATCCAGTCAGGTTCTGGGCCTGTTGGCCTCACTTCCATGCTCCCTCATGCAACAGCCCTTTCTTTCTATGCTTTCTGTCACTGCCCTAAGGTACTGTCATTCAACACCACCAAGATTTGCAGTGTTCTTCCAGGCCTTCTGGTCTCCTTCCTTTGCTACTTCTGCTTGCCCTCCACACCGACAACAGTGATCTTCCTGAAACACGGCCCACACCATGTCTCTATTGCCAGCAGAATGAAGTCCAAATGCTCAGGCATCTGTGCACCTATCAGCCTCGTCTTCTACCACCCTCAACTTCGTACACACTGTGCCACAACCAAACGTATCTATTCTCCGTTCCCTGTGCACCCCTCAAGCTTTCCTTGGCCCTGGCCTTTGGTCTTTTTGTCTTGTCAGTCCGAATACTGTTTCCCTCTCGGCCACTCCCATGTGTATTTGTAGCTAACAAATACTTACATAATGCCTGTGATATGCCACGTTTGTGCTGTTCTCATCAGTGTCTCCGTATTAACTCATCTAACCCTCATACTAACTGTAAGAGGTAATTACTATTATTATCCCCATTTTAAATATGGGAAAGCTGAATTGTAGACTAAATCTTTCTGCTGTCTGCTCAAATGCTACCCACATTTTAAGCCTCAGATTAAACGCCATTATCCACGAAGCATTCCCTATTGTCCTGAAATGGAATAACGAGAATAATGGGGTGAAAGAGGGTACGAAGGAGCAGGAGGAGAAAAAAAAATTAATGGTAATCATTGCCAAACTTTCTGCTTAGTATTTAAATTGGATGGACTATCTTAATCCTTCCCACAAAGCTGAGTTAAGTACTATTATCCTAATGTCTCAGATGAGGAAACCAAGGCTCAGAGAGGTTAAATGTCTTCTGCAAAGTCAAATAGTTTCTAAATGGCAGAGCAGAGCAATGTCCCTGCACTTGGAATTCTATCACTCCCCCTACACGACATTTTGTATATAGCGTATGTATCCTATATATGCCCTGTGTGTGTGTGTGTGTGTGTGTGTGTGTGTGTGTATACGTATCTCCCTGTGGTAGATGGCGTTTTTATTCCCAGTTATTTGCTGCTCTCCCTGCAAGAGGATCAGACATCCCAGCCTGTGGCCATATGACTTGCAGGGAGGGCTTCTCTGTGGGAGAACATTCACATTTCCCATCAGACTTTGCCACATGACTTGCTTTGGTCAATAAGGCAGAAACATAACCTTTAATTGCCATTGCATGCCTTTTTCTTTCCCTGCTTTTGTTCTCCTTTTCCCTCTGACATGTAAATGTCATGCTCTGGAGAGAGGCTGCTCCTTTAGCCTGAGTCCCGGAATGAAGCAAATACACCAGCCAATCTTCAGGTGATGTGAGCATGAATAATAAAACTTCTCTGTAAGCCATTGATCTGGGGATTGTTTGTTACAATAGCATAACATACAGGAGACTGACTGACAAACTCCTCTTTCAGACAATAAGCATTTTGAGGGCAAGATGTTTGATTCATTTTTGTACCCTCCTATTCCACTCCCCATCCATACCCCAGGTAAACCTTCATCTGGAAGACCCTCAGCAAATATTGGCTTAATATATAAATACAAATAAATGTAATAAATAAATAAGTGAAATAAAACAATATAGGGACAAGAATATAAAACCAAATGCTTCCTTCCCTCCCTTCCTTCCTGCCTTCTATCCTCCCTCCCAATTTCTTCTCTCTTCTCCCTCTCTTTCTTTCCCAATAATAGGCAACATGCAACTGTACCACACTTAGTATTTAACAGATGGAGCTGGTCTCCAATCTAGGTTGTAGATCCAGGCAGAAAGCACTTCAATTTTGACTCTAGATTTACATGACTATCAACGGCTCAGGAGAGAATATTCTTGCCCACACATGGACCATGTGGCCAAACATTTGGTAGTAGTACTGGGATTCACAGATTGATATCTGGAATTTCTGGGAGGCTGTGTCTTCTTTGTGGGAATTTCTGGCTAAATCAGTACTTTCTGAAACTTTGCCACTCTCAGTTGTTCCATGATTCAGACAAATCTGAGGTGGTTCTCCAGGAGGAGCTATAGAGATTTAAATCCAATCCCAAAGCCACATAAATGCATCAATCACTTCTGAAATTGTAACTTGTTGAACAAAAGCAAATAAACAGCAACAACAAAATAGCTCTCTAGTTTTTTGACATTCTTAGCTGAGGGTGTAGGGAAATGAATTCAGGTATCAGTTGTTAATTGATTTATCCACACATTCACTGATCTTGGCTGATAGATGTGAGGAAGGAAAGATATTTGTAATTTTCCTTCACTTCCCAGTTCAAACGTGCGACATCAGCAAGAAAAGTAATTTTACGACGTTGGAGGTAAATAAGTAAATTGTCTCAGAGCTCTTTAATTCTCATAACTCCCATGATCCAAAGTATCAAATAAAACTTTTCAACAAATTTCTACCACCTTACTATATAAAGGTTTAAAAACAATTTTTTGTGTGCGTGATACTCTCTTGGCTTCTACTTCTGACAAATATCCCATAAATTAGCCATGATGAAGGGCCAAATGGAAGAAGATTAACAATCTTTATCACATTCTCTATCTTAACACAGAATTATCCTGGCTTGCAAAGTTCACCACAGAGATTCTACTAATGAGTGAAGAAGTGAACGACGGTACACAAACTGCTCCTTGGACTTCACTAAGTCTACTGAAACCTGTTCTTCCCCTTTGTACTAGAAAATACCCAATATGTTGCAAGTGAATTTACTTTTTTCCACATTTAGACCAAACTTCTCAGATGTTCTATAGGCCTTACAAGTACAGTTAAGATTTTTCCTAAAGTTCTCAGGCACTTGAGCAGCATTTGACTCACAGATCACAGAATGATGCCTCTATTCACTCAGTAAATGGTGGCTTCTCCCCTTTGTTCTGAGAAATTTTGTAGCAGCTATTTATCGTTGCTATTATTATTATTATTATTATTATTATTATTATTATTACTATGAGCCACCAAACAGAGAGCTCTTGATCATTAAGTGCTGATATTTTTTTTAACATTATGGGTTTCTTTTTAATGTTGTCTGTTTAATTTGCTTTTCCCATTTTTCATGGTCCCTCTCTCTATTCAAGCTGAATCAGGTTTGGGTTTACAGTCAGCAAGTGGTGACATGTTATGTCACAACCATAGCTGACCCTCCTCACCAACACTCAGCCAGTGTCCCTGGAATGAACCTGATCACGCACAGTGTTGTTCATTCCAGTGTGTTTGGTAAAAATCTCCACATGTCTGCTCCGGGAATTTTCTCCTCATGTATTCTGAGCTCAGCCACAACGAAGCTGACGGAAACGCTGAAAGAAGACCTCTTTCCACTGTCCTTCCGCTAAGAAATGCCGGGCCCCACCAGTCAGGGATGCCTTCATCCTTGCTACAGAGACACATGGAGGCAGAGCTACGACGGCAGGCTGGCATCACATCTGTCCACCAAGACTTTGATTATAGAAAGAAGGCTTGGCTCTATCAAGATATTAACTTGGCACTTTTCATCTTCATTCAAATGCCTCTGGGGGCAGGGGGAGAAACACTGAGCCAACCCTGAATAATAAAATGGTAATAAAAATGAGAATCATTATCATCGGAGTCTCTGGATTTGATTCTCTGCAAAGAGAAGGCATAGGAAGGGCCTTTGAGGAAGAGCCAACATTCCAAGCTCTACCTTTGTCCTCCTCCCACCACCCCCCTTGTTGATTCTTTGATGTTCATGGGGAAAATCCTTTGTAGGGGCCAGATCCTCTCCCATCGCATTTCTCTCCCCCCCCCCACCTTTATAATAAGTGCAAGCCCTTCCATTTGTGTGGTGCTCTGTGCTTACAAAGTGCTTCCACGTCCTTGGCCCCGCCTCTGCAGTGTGCTCGAGAGAAAGACGTGTTCTTAGCACGCATATTCAGCTTGAGCCATCTTGCCTAAGGTTAAGCAAGTGAACATTCCCAACAAACCTTGGGCAACTTGGAATTTCCTTGGCAGCCACTGGGGGCAGTGACATATCTCTCATCCAGGTTTCTCTGACCTGACTGCTTGATTGACAAATGGCAGGAGCTGGGAAAATCCTAAAGGCCAAAGGAACAAGCCATATGTGCCTCTCCACCATGGCTTCTGTGTTTTGCACACCTGTTGGCTCATGTTTCCAAAGGCAGTTGACATCTGCTGACCTACAGGCTACCTGAGCCTGGAAAAAGGGGCTGAAGTCTCTCCATTTCTAGGTATAGGTTTCAACATCTGTAACCCATAAGCAACAAGGAGTAGCAGGATCTGGGCATGATGGTTCTAGAAGTCCTTCCTGCTTTCCTGTGATCTGGTCTCTTGTGCAGTTCGTTCTGTAAATTCTTTTTTATGGAAAACTGAATCTCATACATGGAAGAAAAAAAAAGAGTACAAAGTTGTATACAAAGAAAAAAAGTACACCTCCCTTCCACCCCAAGCTCCTCATGTCTCTTGCCAGAAGTTACAACTGTTACTGGCTCCTTGTGTATCCTTCCAGGACTATTCTATACACATACAAAAAAAAAAAAAAAACAAAAAAAACAAAACTATACACACACACACACGCACACACACACACACACACACACACATTTTGTATATATATGTGTATCTATAAACTAGAAGTTGTTAAAGCCCATGGATGGCTTCTGAATGATGCTGAATTATCTCACACGTTCTCTTTTCTGGTTTTATATTGATACAGCTCAAGCTGTAAATTCTTCATTAGCTCTAAGACACTCACATATTAAAGCTTTTCAAATTATAAATTCAATATAGATTATGCACTTTTTTGTGTGTTAAGCCTAATAGCCAAAGTGAATAATCTTGTTTTATCAGTGTAATTCCTTCCTTCCAAGAAAGATCTTATATGGAATCAACCAACTTTTAAAACTTTACAGGGACGCCTGGGTGGCTGAGTCCGTTGAGTGTCCAACTCTTGGTTTTGGCTTAGGTCATGATCTTACGGCTTCGTGGGTTTGAGCCCTGTGATGGGCTCTGTTCTGGCAGAGTCTGCTTGGGATTCTCTCTCTCTCTTCTCTCCCTCTGCCCCTCCCCAACTCACACTGTCTCTGTGTTTCTCCAAATAAATAAATAACTTAAAAAAAAACTTTACACATAATTTAATTTCTGAGAACTTAGTGGCTTCTTGTAACTTTGTTGTTGAATCTTTACTTAGAAAATGACTCTCTTGGGGCACCTGGGTGGTTCAGTCAGTTAGTTAAGCCCCCAACTTCAGCTTAGGTCATAACCTCACAGTTCACCAATTCGAGCCCGGCATCTGGTTCTGTGCTGACAGCTCAGAGCCTGGAGTCTTCTTCAGATTCTGTGTCTCCCTCTCTCTTTCCTCCTCCCCCACATGCACTCTGTTTCTCTCTCTCTCTCTCTCTCTCTCTCTCTGTCTCTTTCTCTCAAAAATACATAAAAACATTAAAAAATTGTTTAGAAAGAAAATGACTCTCTTTTTGCACATTGGGTAGGCCTGGTATTAAGAAGCCCCCTTGTAGCCTTATGTAGGTATTCCAGTTTCTTTCTATCTTGCCAGGTTCTCAAGGAACTCCTAAAGTCATAGGCTTTGTGGGTTGGCTTCTGTCCCCTGAAAAATACCCTTAGGCCAGGCAAACACTGGAAAATACTAAGTCCTGACACTAACGGCTAGTGTTCACTTAGAACCTCCCTGTGAGAGGCATTATCCAAAAATTTCACATTCATACGTATGTGCTCTCAGACCCCATGTAGTATATCTAGTAGTTATATTTTACAGATGAAGAAGACAGATCTTAGAGAAGTTAAGTGACTGGCCCAAGATCAAAGTATTGCTCTACTAAGTGGCAAACAGAACATGTTTTGGTTCCACAGCTTGTACTCTTAACCCCTTGGATGACTAGCTCATACTAACTTTCAAGTGAATCTTGATTCCCATTCACTGCATTCAGTAACCTCACCAATAATCTCACGTACTAATGTACACCATTCACCCTGCAAGCAAAGCTTTCCTTTATCTTCCAGCAAGGCTGATCTGACCTGGCTCCAGGACTCCAAGTTCTCCAGGCAATCCCCTGACACCTGTTCTTAGACCTTGACAGCTGTCTCTGGATATCAATTTACACATTTGGCATCTTTGTGCTGTTTTTATTATTGGTTATTATAACTTGTAATTTGTATGAGGTTGAAGGACCTTTCACCCTTGTGGACTGACTGGCCTGGATGCCAAACCCGTCTTGGTGAACAGGTGCCAACAGAGAGGTGTGTCCCATGATATGAAGGTTAGCCCAGTGTCAGGGTGAGAGGTGAGCTCCACTCCGGACCTCTCTTACTGCCATGGAGGGAACGCGCACTTTGGAAATCAAGATGAGATACTTCATCCTGGCTTAGGAAGTGACACATACAGAGAGAAAGGGAAATACCTTAATTCTGGAATGTGAACTGGACACGGGCAGTGGATTGTGAACCAATGCTGTGTCTGTCTCATTAGAATTCCCAGCATGGGCCGTGCTACCAGGCATCCTGAATTACATTCTTACCTGGGGACTCCTGCTCCTGCATCCCAGAGGATCTTTACCTTTTGAGGAAATACAGTTCGCATGGTCTCCAGGCATGTTCCAGAATTGCTGTGGCTGCTGAGGTGTGACAATGAGGATGCCTATTTCCGTGGAACCCGGCCATTTTTGAAGACCACCGGGCAATGACTTTTACCTTCTGATCACTTTCGCTGTTTAATATTCACCATGCTGCCCCTGCAACAAAAGCACAACAGACATGCCTCTTTAAGAACAGGTGAGGCCAGCAAGAACTGCTATATCATAAAGTCTTCTAAGGATCAGACATACCCACTGACAAATGAGAGGGCAGTGTGGGTTGAAACTGATTTCTGGGTGAATGACTTTTTCAAAACAAGGGCCTCAATCAAATGAAAATCAGGTTTCAGAGATTGCACGCAGCACAGGAAAGCAGACAGAGGATGCAAACAGGCCAGCCAGTTCTCCTGTTCCCTCCGCACGCACATCACCAACCCCTTCCTTTCAGTCTTCCCTTGGTGGCCCAGGAGGGTGAGCATTCCCTTCTGAGCCTGAACCACAGATGAGTTAGAATCTCTGTGGAAGTGGCACTGTGAATTTGGCACCACTTTGGAGAAACACTCCAGACGAGAGGGACCAAGTACATCTGACACACAGAGGAAGATCAGGGACGATGAATCGAGGGTGCGCATTTCTCCTAGCCAGTGGCTTGTTCTCAGCCTCAGCCTCCACTCCAAAGCTGCATTCGTTTCCGAGATGCTTCTCAGTTTAGTAATCACCATTCTTTCAGTCTGAGAGATAAGCATGTGAGCATCGGTGAAGGTGTAGGTAAAGGTGCAAATGTAGGAAAAAGTGGAGGTGTAATGGATGACCAATTACGTGGAGAGTGGCTCTGTCATACCCAATACCCTCTTTGGAACCAAAGAATCTTTCTCGTCCTTGCTTATCTTCCTCTTGCAACCATTTCCTCTTGAATTGTTTCCTGTTGAAACTATTACAAGTCTAAGTCGGAATGTTCCCGTTTTCTCTGGTTACAGCTTCCTTCCAGCTCCTCAACTTTTGGGTTGCTAATATTTCCAGAAAAAAAGCCGGTTGCATTAATGGAATGTAGCATAAATGAAAACAATAATAGCTGGTCGGTGTGTTTTCCTATCTGCCAAGAAACAAAAGTGCCTGTGGTTTTCAGGGATGCTGCATATTGGACGTAAGAAACAAGTGTCTGGTCTTTCTCCAAAAGAGGCTGCTTTGAACACACTTGCCCCGTCATTAAACCAGAGACGTCTGTTTTCTTCCAGTGAGGGCTTTTGCTCTTTCGGTTGCATTTTCTGCCACAGTCATGATATCTTGTTTATGCACAGTGGTCTTTTGTTAGGAAAAAGGAAAGTGGGTTAATAGAGGGTTCTCAAATTCCTTTCTTATGTGCTTTATGTCCTTGGGGGATAAATTTCATGGTTTCTACCATAAAAGTAGCACGGACTTTAGGTTTTCTGGCTCAGATAAATATCTTTTAATCACTTTCGAGTTGGAGTAAAACTTTGGAACACTTTGATTCCTACAAAGAGAACTTGGGGTCATGTTGCAGATACATGTATAACTCATCTTGAGAGCATTAGAAGGATCCCTGATTCTTATATTGCTTTCAGGATCCCCTAATCAAAATAGCCCCTACTCATTGCAGCTAATATCCGTGTCGCTCAGGTACTCTGTGTGCGTGCTGCAAGGCAGCTATTCAACTTCAGCTTTTGCCTTCAGAGCTGAACCTTGTCTTTATGAGACACGTCGTCGCTTAGCAGGTTGAAGACAGATTCCAAGTATAAATGGGCTGGATCCCCGCCGAGCAGTAGGCAAGACCCCAAGTTGACAAACTCTTCAAGTCTGTCTGCAGTGTCCCCTTCATCTTGCCTTTTTTGGGGAGAAGGGAGGCTAGGCTTAGGAATGTGCCCCAGGAGGACTCAACAGGGATGGCCAAAAAAATGCACACTCTGTCAGATCTGCAGATGCTGTGGATTATGTCCTTTAAGAGAAGGACTAGGAGTGATTATGGTGGAGGGTGAGATGTCTGGCTCCCACTTGGTCCTTTGGCTCTGAAGTGAGTGACATAAAATGTCATAACAACTTTGGATTCATCTTGCTTTGGGGACCAGAATGCCAATGCACTGGAGGGTGGTGGTTGCTGTTTTTTCCAGGGCAATTGCTTTGCAGATTCCACTCATTTTTCATCTTATGTTTCAAAATTCGGCTCTTATTAATTGCAACAGTATCACGAAAAAGACTAGCTATTCTTATCCATTGGCTTTTTCAACTCAACAATGAAGAAAATGAAGAGAAACCTAGGACACCTAGGGAAAAAGTTCCCCAATCTCTGCTTTTAGAGGCAGAGCATGGAGAGTTGGATGTGTCTTCTCTCTTGCTGGATCTTTTTAAAGAAATAGCTATTTTCCAGCACATGATTGAGAAGCAAAGTGTCAAATTGTCACCGCTCATCTGCTTGCTGCTCCTGATTTCTTGCTGAACCCCAAAACTACATCCACACAGAAACCTTCTCCCAATATTGGGGCCTTCCCAATATTGGTGTTGATATTTAGTTCTATTTGTTTTTCTCCCACAAGAAATGATTGGTTTTAGTTTTGCCTTTATTGGTTTATTTTCAAACTTCTCCTTAAAGCAGTACTTATTATATTAGGTTGATGAAGCTACCATCATTCTTCTCCTTTTCTAAGCAATAACCTTGCTCTTTCCCTGAGAGAAACTTCTCCCTCCATTCCTTGCTTTTCCCTCCATCTTGAACCTCAGAGTTCATCCAGTGTCACCCATGATGATTTTCTCCTAAGAGCATTAAACTTTTCTACACGGATGCGATTAGGGCTCCCTGTCACTTCAGAGGCTTGAACAATCACTTTTATCAGAAATATTGAATCAATCCTCTCTGAAGATCTCACCTTTTCAAAACATGAGTTATATCTGACATTGATTTCTACAAAATTCCCATGGACTCATGAGCTGGACCTAGACATCGATTTCAGAAGATGGACCTACACTTTCTCAGTAACAGGGTTTTGCTTTCTTCTTGTGATGTAATGTGGCCCTCATATTCCTAATGCAAACTTTTGAACTTTTCACTGCTGAACTGATGCTATAAAAACAAAATAATTTTCACACCCAAGGCCGTGTTTGTGTGATTTTGACAGCCTTGTGCAGCATATTGCAAAGCAACAATTTTTCTTAATATCAGCCACTGGAACAAAGTTATGAGTGAGCGATGTTGCTATTATATAGAGCCACTGATGGCCAAGCCAAATGCTGTGTGATTTCTCTTCTGGAAATTGTTTGCTATCTCTGCCTCATATGCATCCAGGCACTAAAAAAATCATTTTGACCTCAGCCTCAGGCTGCCTTGTCACCAGTTATATGTTCTAAGACTTCCAGGGGGAAATCAAACCATCCCAAACATGGGTCGCATCTATTCTGAATCACCAGGCATACACAAGATCCAGGTACTTATCTGAATCTTTTTATTCCTCCTCTTAATTAAAACTCTTGTAAAGTAATTTATTGGCATTTTTAATGTACTGCCCTGTTTGCCCAAAGATGCAATTTATAAAATTACTATCTACCAGCAGTAACCACAGCAATAACCAGGTGGCTCTCGGGAATGCTTGTTTATTTTAAGTGAGACATCTTGGCCTTTTTTATTTTTAACTTCACAAGGGGAAATTTAGCATTCGTACTTTTTGTTTGGGGCTCTAATCACTGGAACAAACTCGAGAAAAGAAAACAGAGCCCACAGGAATGAGGAATAATTTACAACTAAACCCATGAAGATGAAAGGGAGAGAGCAAAGAGGGAATTAGTGACTTAACAAGAGTGCAGCCTGACCTGCTCCCCAGTTTCGTTGACTTCCTGACAAAACTGAATGTCGCTTTAACCCACTGCACGCTGCCCTAGAACTGGCACCTGGCCTTAATCTGGCCACTAGTGTGGGTCTTAACATTTTCTTTTTTATCTCTGAGAAGTAGATGAAGAGAAGTTTTGGGAATTCAAATTTATTTTTCCTGCCTGGCTTTTTTCAAACTTGCTCCTCACATCCTGTATGTATGTAGTGATTTAAAACACAATTTTTCAAATGTTTATTTAGTTTTGAGAGAGAGACAGGCAGAGCATGAGTTGGGGAGGGGAAGACAGAGAGGGAAACACAGAATCCAAAGGAGGCTCCAGACTCAGAGCTGTCAGCACAGAGCCCAATGCCAGGCTTGGACTCACAGACCGCAAGATCATGACCTGAGCTGAAGTCGGACACTTAACCAACTGAGCCACACAGGCGCCCCTAAAAAAATTTTTTTAACCAAGTCCTTCTGGATGAAATTCAAAGGCACTTCCTCACATTTTTCTTCACTGATTTGCACATTCATTTATGTCATTTATTCTTTCAATAGGCCATTAATCAGATCCAAACTAGACACTATGCTAGGGTTTTGGGGAAAATGGAGGCACAGCAAAGTGAATTAACAACATTCTTGCCTTCTAAGACATTAGAATTTAGAAGTGGAAATGGTTATTGTTCACAATAACCATAAATGAAATGTAAAGTATGTTGTGTTCAGTGAAAGTTTATGAACAAAATTTTATGGAAATTCTGAGAAGCTAAAAATCTATCCTTGGTAAGAAGCTTAAAAAAGACTTTAAGAGGACTTAACCTTGGAATTTGCTTGGCAAGATGAAATCATTTCCAAGAAGCAGAGGGTGAGCTAATGGAAAGCAAGGAGTAGGAAAGTAGGAAGAAGAGGGCACAGTCATCAAGGGGAGGGGAACTTCCAGTTTCACAGAAAGCTTCGGAGGGTTGGAGAAGCAGGCTGGGGATGGTAATGCAATGAATGCCACTCTGAACTGTCTGAAGAGGGGACCTTGTAATGGAGAATCTCTCTTACCAATGCCTTATGAATTCCATTCAGGATCACAGACTTCTAGAGTTGAAAGGGATGTTAGAAATCTAGGCCAGTCCACACACCTTACAGATAAGGAACCTGAGGTCCAGACAGGTTAAGCTAACCTGTCTGGGATCACATAGCCACTTAGAAGCAGAGCCTAGACCAGAACTCTTTGGAGTCAGCTTTTTTGTATTGTTCGGAAGCCACAGAGGTCAGTAAGAAGGAGGTAATAATCTGGGAAGGCAAGAGTAGAAGACAAATAAAACCATACAGTGTGTTTACTACAGAGTTGGGCTTGTTTTCTCAGGAGAGTAGAACTACCAGCTGGATATGCACTGGTAGGAAGGAATTAGAGTTAAGGGTGGGCCCAAGGGGCTCCAGACTAGAAGAGAGGACTCACAGGACAAGGAACCCAACCACCTTACCCTAAAGAGGTCAGTCACCCTACACATATAGCTCTTGGCAGCCTTCCTTTCGACTTATTCTTAATTAAGAATGCACAACCAAAGGATACAAGCTTTTGAGGAAAAGTCCATAATACATCAGAGAATATATAAGATAAACCAAGAAGAAAACAAGATTCCAGAGGATTTAGAGAAAAGAGACACCCACTACCTCTTAGGCCTAGAAGATGTGAGCAGACACTTAGCTTCTAGTAACTTACCACTGCAGTCACCATAGCATAGGAACACACATTCAAATGTAGCATCCATTTTGGCACAGCAGATAGAATTTTGTCATGCAAAGATTAGGTGGTGAAGGGAAAAGAAATTCCAGTTAAATTGGATCTAAACTTCAAGGTTTGATTGGGACCCTGTCTTCAAAATAAAACTAAATACTGTGAAATGTAAGTTTATTGTATGTATCAAATTTTATCTTACAATTGTAACTACTAGTTTTGAGAACAGACGATGAATTAGTCAATTATAACTTTTTTTTCTTTTTTCTTTTTTTTTTTGAGAGAGAGAGAGAGAGAGAGAGAGAGAGATACTTTTTCCATATGGCTCCTTGAGTTATATTCTGCTTTCCCAGTGTGATCATTAACAGGTCATTTTTGCAGAAACATTTGGGACTGTCTGTTCTCTCAGAGGTCTCTCTTAATCCTTGGATATCAAAACGATTCTCTATTGGAGCTACTATCCCGTTCTCTTCAACAATTATTAACTTAAAAGAAATACTTTACAGACCTTTTTTTGCCAAAGGCCTCCCAAAGATGCAGTTCTGTGTCACCACTTGGTAAAATCCTCTGTCTTTGCTTGAGTTGCAGTTTTGTCATTTATTTGCATTGTAGTCGCATCATTTGGACTTGGGGCAACCTGACGTCACTTAGTGTGTTTATTTCAAGTGCATAGAGGTTCTTTCTCCCCATTCTTACCCTTTCGGATTATGGAACAGCATAGGTCAATTATGCTTTGAAACTAAAATGCTAGCCAAAAGCCTAATCATGCTCACAAAAAAATACCCATACACAGGTTAAAACTTTTATGTCTTTCATGTGATTAAATTTGGGAGGAAATATGTTGCCACTACCACATTACTGATTATGGAATCGTGACTCCCGTAATTTCTGAAGCCACCCTAGCAAAGTTAATTATAAAATCTATAATGTGATGCTGTAATTTATATGGTGACTCCTTTGGTAAGGACCATAATCAGCTCACCTGGAGGATGTGGGTCCATTGAGAGCTGAGAAGTGGCTGCTGGGGTTCATGGGCCCACAAATTGTACCCCCTTTGCTGCTACAATAAATCCAGAGTTATATATTCTGTAGAGGGTATGACTTTGGGTTAATGACTACAGAGGCATGTTGTTGGATATCAGTGATGGTGGAAGATTCTGTGTCCAACTGTGATGGTTAACTTTATGTGTTAACTTTATGGCCACAAGACGCCCTTATGTTTGGTCAAACATTATTCTGGGTGTGTTTGTGAGGGTGTTTCTGGATGCGATTTGATTGGTAGCCTGGGTAGAACAAATTGCTCTCCCTAATGTGGGTGGGCCTCATCCAATCAGTAGAAGGCCTGAATAGAACAACAAGATTGAGTAAGAGGGAACTCCTCCTGCCTGACTGCCTACAGCTGAGACACCATTTTCTTTTTCCTGCTTTCAGACTGAAACTGAAACATCAGTTCTTCCTGGGTCTCAAGCCTACCAGCCTTCAGATGGGAACTTACATCATTAGATCTTCTGGTTCTCAGGCCTTCAAACTCAGACCACGACTACACTAGCAGCTTTCCAGCCTACCAACTGAAATTCCTGGGACTTGTCATCCTCCATATATACATAAGGGAGTGGCACCTGTATCAGATATTTCTGGCTCAAATCTTATCTTTGCCACATATTAGTTATGACATTTTTAACTTCCATGTGCCTCAGTTTCCTCACTTGTAAAATGGAGATAATAATAAAACCCACCCCATATGGTTTTTCTAAGGATTTAATAAACAAAAACATTTAAAAGAGTGCATGGCCTATAGTAAGTGTTCAATAAATGTCACCTTTGATCTCAGGGATACACAAAGATGATGAATCTTGTGTTTATGATTTTGGATTTGGTGTCTCCTGGGTGAGGTTTTGAGATGTGGCTCAGGTAGTCTTCACATCTTGTCCCTGCCCTTTTTGACCTTTCCCTTGTTTTCCTGTCTCTTAATTACCCTATATCATAATCATTCCTGTAAATATTTATATCTCCAGGCTGACATTGTCATCCTGATCAACAGAATCCATCTCTGAGATCTCTGCACTCAGAATCTCAGGGATATTAGAACTAGAAAGTAAAGAGCATCTACTGCAAACAAATTTAAATTTCCTCTCCTTTATGAAGATAATGAAAAGTTATACATGACCTTGGCAGTAAAATTTGGAAAGCAGAGAAAAGATAATCTTTCCTGAGTTTGCTTGGTAGTAAGTCGTTTCATTCTTTGCACTCCCATAGCATTTTTTTATGCCTCTCTTTTATAATATTTGATGGTGTGTGTTTTTCACCCATTTTCCCCAAGACAAGGAGAAGACCCTCCTTCCATGCCTCAGTGGATGGCCTGCCCACCACCTTCACTCATAAATAGATGTATAACTAAGTTACTGACTAATTATATGAAGGGTTGAGTGGGTAAGTGAAGGAAGGGAGGAAGAAAGGGAGGAAGGAAGGAAGGACTAAGACAAATAAATATTTTCCCCACAGCCTTATCTTATGGGTACCAGATCACCTGAGACTGGAATGAAAGCCCTACCTCTAACAGGCTGTATTATATGTATACATATTTTTATGACTTACATTGGAAATTAAGCATGTGGTAATGGCCCATTTCATTTTTATGAATGTGTAAATTAGGACAATAAAATCTGAAATTAAATTCACAGACCAGCTTCAACTCTGCCATCTCTAGTTTTCCTTGCTATGTCCTTTCCAGGACACTCAGCTCAGAATTTTAGTTTAGTATATTTTAAAATTTCCTGGGTTATCTTTTTCCCTGTATTAACCTTTTTGCTAAATCCAATTGTTCCCTTTAGACATGACTGGTTGATCTAAGGTTAGATGTAGTAAGTAAAAGAGTAGATTCACAAAGGCATGCACTAAGGAGCCTCAGGTGGTAGAACTTACAATAGTCTATATCTGTGGCTTTCTTAGGAATTTAATCATAAATAGCTCAAATATAATAAAGCACATTAAAAAGAGACATGAATCCTGGACCTGATCAAGCTTTTACACCCATTAGTGATTTGTAGAAAAATAGAGAGGACAGAGAAATGTGGAGGGGGGTATAGGCAACAAAATCACAACTGCTGGAAATTCTATGAGGCAAAGACTAGTTCCTTCAAAAAGTAAAGAGAGAGAGCATGAGGTGTGGGGATATAAGGGTAATCTATTGATAAGAAGCACATCAAGTCAACCCAAGGTGTGAGCCTTGTTTGGATCTTGATTCAAGCAAAATAATGGTTAAATAAAGTGACATTTGTCAGATAATTGAACCATGTATATTAACAAGTTATTATCAAATTTTAAAAGGTGAGATAATGATATTATGGTTGTATACTTTTTAAGGTGTTCTTATCTTTTACAGGTGTACACTAAAGTATTTCTGAGTAAAATATTGTAATTTTTCAGATTCAAAATAATACAGAAGGGAGTTTTGCTTCTAGCTAAGATGGAGGAACAGGGGCCAGATTTATCCCTTTCCTGAAACTCCCTCTCCTCCAAAAAAGACAAAATACATGAAATAATGGTTTTTAAGGCAGTGGACAAAGGACAGTCTTTTCTGAGAGAAATGGGAAAAATAGGTGAGTCCTATCATTGCAATGGCTTCCTGAATTGAAAAAGTCTCTAGATGATGGCACAAGAAAGATGTAACCCCAAAAGAATCCAAAGGTCTCCCTGAGTGGAAGAGATAGAGTGGAGACTCCAAGGAGGGAATTATTGGTGGGGCAGAATACTGGAAATGAGAGAGCTGCACAGAAAAAAATCTCAGAGATATGTGGAGAGTCACCCATGAACATTCAAGAGTGTGCATCAGTGCATGCATGTGAAGAAAGTATCTGAGGCCAGAGAAAGAACTATCCAAAAGGATCAGAGGGAACAGTGCCCAGGTCTCACACAAGGGCCTGCTCTCAGCAACTAGCCGCAAGAACCTACAAGTCAAGGGGCATGTAGTTGAGCATTCAGGAGGATCTGGCCTCAGTAATAGGGGATAATTAGACCTAGATTGAGCATTGCTTTGGATTTACTCAATAAATCATAAAAGCAAGACTCAAAAGGATCAAGTTGTTTCCAAGTAACTTAATTGCATTCCCAGAACTGTTCAAGAACTTGTGAGAATAAAAAATGTCCTCTGCCCAACAAGGTAAAATTTATAATGTCTGGCATCCAATAAAAAACTACCAGGTATGCAAAACGCAGAAAAACTCTGTCGATAATGAAGAGGATAATCAATCAATGGAAACTGACAGAGAACCAGCAAAGATTTTAGAAATAGCAGATAAGGATATTAAAAGTTATAATAACTGTATTTCAGATGTTCCAATGCAGTGGCTAGAAGGGATATACTAATATCAGGAAAAAAAATAGAGTATAAGACAAAAACTTGCTAGAAACAAAGAGCGGCATTCTATAATGATAAAAGGGTCAATTATCCAGAATATGAAACAATTTATACATATGTTCACCTAATACCAAAGCCTGAAAATATGCGAAGCAAAAACTGGCAGAATTGAAGATAGAAATAAACAATTCAATAATAATAGTAGGAGATGTCAATACCCCACTCTCAACCAATAATGGATAAAACAACTAGACAAAATTAGCAAGTAAATAAAAGATTAGAACAACACTAGTAACCAACATGACCCAACATATTATATAGAACAATCCATCCAACAGCAAAATATGCATTCATTTTAAATGCACATGTAACATTTACCAAGATAGTCCATAATGTAAGCAATAAAACAGGTTTTAATAAATTTTAAAGATTTTTAGTTACATAAATTTTTTTCTCTGAGCACAATAAAATTACATTAGAAATCATAAGAGAAATCTATCAGAGACATCCTCAAATATTTGCAAATCAAATAACACACTTCTAAGTAAACCATGAGTCATAAAATAAATCAAAACAGAATTTACAAAGTTTTTTCAACTGAATGCAAATAAAAATACAACATATCAGAATTTGTGGGAAGCAGCTGAAGCAGCACTTACAGGAAAATGTGTAACATACATGCCAAAGTAGCAAAGATGAGAAGTCTCCCATCAATTACCTTAGCTTCTACTTTAAGAAACGAAAAAAGGAAGAGCAAATTAAATCAAAGTAATCAGAACAAAGGAAATAATTAAGGTCAGAGTGGAAATCAATAAAGAATAATAAAGAAAATCAATTAAAAAAAACCTGGTTCTTTGGGAAGATCAATAAAGCTGTTAAAAGTCTAGCCAGACGGATAAATTACCAATATCAGGAATGAGAAAGGTGACAGTATTACAGGCTCTACAGATATTAAAATGATAACAAGTAAATATAATTAACACCAACAAACATATAAACTTGAGAACTTAGCTAAAATGGGGAAATTCTTTGAGAGACACAAAATATCAAGCCTTACTCAAGAAAAAAAAATAGGTAAATTGAATGAGCCATATCTATTAAAGAAATTAAGTTTGTAGTTAAAATTGTTTTCACAAAGAGAACTCCAGGCCCAGATGATGTCATTGGTGAATTCCACAAAACTTTTAAGGGAGAAATAATACCAATTCTATGGAAACTCCCCCAATAGATTCAAGATGATGGAATATTTCTCCACTTATTCTATGATTTCAGCATTACACTGATACCAAAATTGGGCAATGATATTATATGAAAAAAACATTCACAGAAAACAAAGGTCCTTACAAAGTTATTGTGAGATCCAATGAGAAAATCAATCCTCAAATTCTCTCTATTCTACATTCTAATTATCATGTAAGTCCCTTCTTCCCACTTTTATGAACTTTCAGTTCCCCAACCTGTTTTGGATGACTACCCAAACCTTACTGTTTTCCTTTTTACCTTTAATCCCCCAAATCTCCATACTATTAATGGATGGATCCTCTGAAATTGTAAATCTTGACCTCAATTGCCCTCTTTTCCCCAGATTAGAGCCTTAACTCATTGACAAGTTTTTGTATGACTCTTCATGATCTGATCTGTTGGTCCCTAGGTTCATTTCTTGTCTCTCCCTTTCTTCATGTTTCTCTCCATGATCCAGCCACTCTGACCTGCTTGCTTTTCCCCAAAACAAAAGTCATGTGCTTGTTCTTGCCTCTGGTCTCTGATACCTACTGATACCTCTTTTTGGAATGTTTTCTCTACCCTGCCCATCTCTGTCTCATCTTCTTCTGGTTAACTACAAATACTATTTTAAGAGAGATGTCAATTCTTCCATGAAACCTTTCCTGACTCTCCCCATCCACCCAACTCTGGGTCAGGTGCCCTCCTAATGCTCTCATAGATCATTTGGCTACCACTGCTGCAGCATTTTATAATCATAACTGTTTATTTATTTTCTCACTAGGTTCTCATCTCTTCATGAGCAAGGATCATGCGTTGCTTACTGTGGTCCTTTCAACACACAGATGATTCTGTGAGATAGAAAGGATGCTCAACAAGTATTTGTTAACTGGACAATGAGTTCCATTTATTAAATGCTTACAATGTTCCAGGCACTGTGCTAGGGACTTTATGGACATTATTATTATTTTTTTAGCACATCCATCCAAGGGTTACTATTCTAATATCCACTATACAGAAGAGGAACTGAGGTACAGAAAATGTTACGACTTATTTGACATCACAACAGATAGAGTGTATAGCCAGAATTCAAGCTCAAGTCAATGGGTTTCTAGAATCTATGCTACTAACCACAATAATTTACACATGAATTAATGAATCATTGAATGAATGAATGAATGAATGAATGAATTCAACATCTATTTACTAAGTACCACCATATGTCAAGATCTGTTGTAGGTGCTGATACTGTAGTAAAGTACACAGAACAAAATTCATGCCTTCAAGGAGCTTATGTTCTAGATGAGAAGATGGTAAACAAAATACATAAATAATCTGATGTATTATGGATGGAACAAAGACAAGAAAGAGATTGAGAGTGGCCTAATCTGAAATAGAGTGGTTTCAGGACAGGCATCACTGAGAAAATGACCCAAAGGTGAATATGAATGAAGGCTTTTCTAACACTTCATAATGGTTTGCGAATAAAGATTTTCAGATAAATAATAGTGTTTTTAGTGTACATATGTCCCACATATAGAACATATTTATACTAAAAAATAATTTGTCGTATATTTTTATTTGTTAAATTTGGCAACCCTGCACTCATGGCAAAGCTCACCTCTAGATCAAACTTGGAGGAACTGCTTTTCATTACTAATTGTGGATCTATAGGATCTGTGTTCTTCTGAAAATTCTGAAATATGAGATTGTAGGGCATTGGTGTATTAGCATGCAGCTTTAGCAGAGTTCTCCTTGGCAGTTCCACATAGATGTCTCCCAGAAGCAAGAAATATCATTTTGTAGATCTTGACAGATGGGTCTTGCCCATGAGGGAGGGCAGTGAGGACAATTCCTAACAACTGGCATATCAACAGACTCCAAAAGAGAGCTATTAAAAATAAGATTGTGTTAGCACTGATTTATGCTGAACAAAATAAGCAAAACAAGAAACCCATTAGAAGGAAGATATAAGACATTTAACATTTGAGGACTTTGAAAGGCAGAAGAATGGTGCATAATTAGTTCTTATTTTGCTAGGTTATAAAATTCTGCTTTTCAAGGAGGAGCTAGTAATATAATGGAAAATGTTATCTAAACTTGGGCAGAGTCTGACACGGGTATGACTGAGTTTCCTCTTACGTGCTGTAAACTATACAACTATGGAGCAAACTCCAAATCAAGAACCCTTAGAACAAGTGCAGCCCCTAATAATATGTCTTTCAAATTGCCTTTCCTCAACTTCAGTCTCCATAGGCTCTTACCTGGCACGTCCTTCATGTGACAAGCTTAAATGTCATTTCCTCAGCAAGTATACCTGCACCTCTAGGACTCCATTACATCTCCATGTTATCTGTCCTTTCTCATAACACTTATCACACTGATAATTAGTTGTGCAGTCCATCTTCCCCACTAGCCTGGGGCCATGCATCCACTATATCCATTACTATCTCTTCAACACCCAGCATGGTTTGGGTCAATAGATGGTGTTCAGTAAATATGAATTGACTTGGTTAAAAGCTTTCAAGGGGTTGGCAGCCTCACCAAGCTGAGCTTATTATAGAATCTGGTCTAACTTTGAATGAAATTAGACTCAGCAGAGTCCAGAAGAATGGTAAGGTGAAATTCTTTAAGAAAGAAGTTTGTATAGCATTGCTTTTCTAAGTGAGAAATTAATAAGCACTATTTGTTTAAAAAAGGTGAAACCTCAGGACTCAGCTGTTTATATTCTAAGATGAAAGGAATAAAGGGAGCTAATGTATGTATGGTGTTCTAGACTCTTCTTTCGTAGGTGGTAAGCTGAGTACATATTATAGGGTAATAAGGAAATTATGATCAACAGATATACCAGTTGACCCCACTTTCATAAGCATCCATTTGTTTGGGTAACATACATACCTGATGATAGGATTTGATAACTTCTCACGTCACTTTCATTTCTAGTGTTCTATGTCTCCATGAAGCTAATCCAGATTAAAGAAGTATTATGTCCACAGGAATAATATACTCAAAGTTAGCCTACGGTTTCTCAATCTTCACACTATTGATACTTGTGCAGGATAGTTTTTTTTCATTATTATTATTTTCGAGAGAGTGCTACCCTGTGCATTTTAGAATGTTAAGTAGCATACCTGAACTCTAACCATTAGATGCCAGCAGCACCACCTCCCCAAGGTATGACAACTTAAAATGTCTTTAAATATTTCCAGATGTCCCTAGGAGTAACATCAATCTCAGCTGAGAACCACTGAGCTAATCTTTACTGAGTCCTTGAAACATTCCATCCCTCTACTAAGTGCC
The DNA here is from genome assembly GCF_023721935.1 of Panthera uncia. Taxonomy (NCBI): domain Eukaryota; kingdom Metazoa; phylum Chordata; class Mammalia; order Carnivora; family Felidae; genus Panthera; species Panthera uncia. The sequence continues at coordinate 112,782,894 of NC_064816.1, read as the reverse complement.
CATAAGAGATATCTTCTCATTTAATCCTTCAAAAAATTACTATGAGATAGGAATAATTAGTATACCCATTCTACAGATGGGGAAAAGTTTGATGACTGCTTAGGCTTGTCGTCTCTTATCTGTACTTCAAATGGTTATGGGGAGAAAGGGGCAAATTAGGATTTGGTGGGGGAAAGCAAAGTAGATACTGAGCATTCACTAATGTGAAGGCTTTCTAACTGCTTTCCAACAAAGGCCAGCTCGGGACAGCTAAGAATTCCTTATGGGCCTTCATTAAGGGGGTAACCCTAGGGCAATCAGAGCTAGTCTGTCTTCATTTTCTATCTGTGAGCTTGCCAGCTGTCAGCGGGCTACGTGCTTAAGTAAACAAGAAAGATATGAACAGGAAGATGAAAGCCAAAATTAAATGATTATTGTTATTATTTGTTCTCTAACATTTAGAAATAGTGAATCCATACAAAGTTAGTCTATTGCCCGTGTGTCAGATTTCAACCTGGGGTGCCAGCCGTAAAATCTGATGCCAAATGTCTGATCCCAATGATCCCTGGCCCACCCCAGCCCTCCACGTCTGGAAGAGCTAGAAGAAGAACTCGGGGCAAGGCTACAGTGAGGGCTCTGTGTGTGGTAAAGTTGTTTTACGAGCCATCCCCATCCTGTCTCAGCAAGAGAAAAGCAATCCCACCAACAGTGGAGGCAGCTCCTGACATCCCCTGTGAGGCCAGAGAGGAGGGACAAGACTCCTCCAGGCTGGGCTGATGGAAAATACCTCAACTACCAGGACAGTTAGTTTCTCAGCCAGATGGTTAATTAAAAGCCCTCCCTGTGGGATGTGGCCCTGGCTGGAAATCTTCTCCAGAGGAAAACATGAGAGGTTTCCTATAGCAAACTCACAGGCCAAGTTACCAGCTCTAAACTTCCCCACCCAAAACCAGGGTTCCACATCTATGGGACCTACTAGGTCTGTAACTCAGGAGAAACGCTCACATATACACCATGAGGCACATATAAGAATGTCTATAGCAGCACTTCTAACAGTTCGAATGGTACTTGGATGCAAGCCCAAATGTCTATCATTGGGAAAGAGGATGGCCAGCCTGTGGGATATTCATACAAGAGAACACGATACAGCATTCAGAATGAAAGCAGCAGCCTTTCACTTCCGAATAGGGTGGAATACAGGAACCAGGTTTACCCTTCTGCCTAAAACAAACAACCACCCCCACACACATGCACACACACATGTGCACGCACACACACACACACACACACACACACACACCAATAATAACAACAAAGCAGACAAAATATGTAAAACCAGCAGTTTTTAAGACCCTGGAAATCTGGCAACGAAGGACAATGATTTCCAGGAGACAAAAAAACAAATGGGATATCACCTACAATTACCTGCAGTTACTGACTTAAGAGGCTTTTCAGGCCAAGCACAGGAAAGGCATAATCAGGTCAGGCCAAGTTGGCTCTCTGATTTTCGTCCATAAAAACACAAGTTGTGTCCTATGGACATGAGACAATATTGCCTGTAAACACTGACCAGTGAGGCATCTATATGTAAATTCATTTGTAAGGAAAAGTGTAAAATACTTAGAATTAAAATAAATGAAGTCACTATATATTAATATTTGTGGGAATCAGGTAAAGTGATACTTAAAGGAAAAATTATAAATCTGAATACATTTATCATAAACCAAAAAGAAATGAAAATAAACTAGGTAATTGTTCAACTAAAGAAAGCTAGAGAATAAGCTGCTGAATAACCATAATGGGGGAAATAAAGATAATTGTAGAACCAATGAAATTAGCAGACTAAAAAAATTTAAATGATTAAAAATAAATGTTGAGTCTTTGAAGACACCAGTGTGTTTAGCAAAACTTACAGTAAAATTGATGATGAGAAAAGGGAAAAGCCCAAATAACAAAGTATGGAATGAAAGACACAACCTCAAATAAAGCAGAGATTTTTACAAATCTTACAAACATATTATTCTGAACAACTATACTCCAATAAATTTTATAACCCAGATGCAAATGTAAATTTTCAAGAAAAATACAAAATGCTAAAATTGACCCTAAAGAAACAGAAAAGTTAAATAAATGATATCATTTACAAAGACTGAAATAGTAATTATCTCCCTACCTCCTACAACCCTTCCCAAAGCATTTTTTATTGAAGAGGCTTCCCAAATTTTCAAGGAACAGATAAGACAAAAGACATTCTAGAGAAAAAAATGTATCCAATGAATTTTTTCACGGTTAGTACAACCCTGATATCAAAATAGATATGAACAACACAAGAAGAGGTGGAAAGGGCTTTCTTAAATAAGTAAATTTAATAATCAAAAAAACTAAAATAATATTCCCAATATTAATACAGCTAGTAATTGATACTTTGATAACCTAAAAATCAAGATTTCTACTTTAAGGAAGAGCATGATAGATAAAATTAACAAATTGAAGACATTAACAATATGTAAAACTCACAAATGATTAATATCTACAGCAAATAAAGAACTCTTTAAAATCAACAACAAAAATACCCAGGCTATCTAGTTACCATGGCTGCAAAACAAATTACCCTCAAATTTATTGGCTTCAAATAATGCATTTGTTTTGTTCAGGGATTTGCAGTTTGGGGAGGGCTGACTGGGGACAGCTTACCTCTGCTCCACTCACTTTTAGCAACAGCAATTTGAAGGTTGGGTATAGGAACCATGTAAGGAGGGTAATCTATAGCCCCATAGGCCAAATGCCATTTTTCTTCATCTCACGAACTAAGAATGGCTTAAATATTTACTATTTGGCTCTTCAAGAAAATGTTTGCTGACCCTTATCCTAAAGGCTCACTCAATCACATGTGTCACAATTGATGATGGCAAGCAGCTAAATTCTAAGCTGGAGATGTAGACAAAAATATCTAACACTGTTTTGTCGTGCGATCTGGCTTCCTCACAATATGGTAGGTGGGTTTCAAGGGCAAAAAGAGAAAAAAGAGAAAGAGAAAGAGAGATAGGAGAGAGAGAAACAGAGAGAAGTTTTATTGCTTTTTATGACCTAACCTCAAAAGTAATGCAGTAATCTTTTACCACATTCTATTAATTGAGGTAGCTCCAAAGTCCTACCTAGATTCAAGGAAGGGGAATGAGACTCCTCATCTTGATGGGAAATGCCAAAACTCTGGAAGTGAATGTGGAATGGAAAATATTACTATGGCCATTTTTGGAAAATACAGTCTTCTATAAAAGAAAATCTAAAAGAAAGGTGCAAAGAATGTGAGTAGGCATAGCAGGTAAGCCTAGATGCCTAGTAAGCATATAAGGAAATACTCAATAAACAGAGAAAGTCATATTAGAATAAGGAAGTCTCATTAATATCTACTAGATTGGGAAAATAAAAAATAATATTGGATAATATGAAGCACCATCAGAGTTGGGGAAGAAACAGTAAACTTCGCGTCTTTATAGTAAATTGTACAATTTACTAGAAAGCAGTATGGAATAATTTGAAGTGTCTATAGATGTCTATAATCCGGCATCTCCACTCTCTGTATATATATAATTGAAACACTCTCATAGGAGTACCCAAGGAGAGTGTCCCTTATAACATTGTTTATACCAGAAAAAGAAAAAGGAATATGAAAACAGCTAAATTCCTATCAATAGAGGAATGAATAAACAAAATGAAATATATGCAAATCATAAAATTCTATCCAGTACCTTGATATAAATAGATCTCAAAAATATAGTGAGTGAGGAAAGTAAGAAATGGAGAGACAGGTACAACACAGGGAAGGGGACCCACACAGGGGATGGGCAAGAATGCAGGAATCAGGGAGAAAAGATTCAAAAATTAAATTTATTTTTCTAGAAAAAAATGGATCCCTTGGGAAGCTTAGTAAAAAATAGTTTTCTTGGGCCTCGCTCCTGGAAATGCTGGCTTGATGGGCCTAAGGTAGAACCCAAGAATCTATATATATTTTTTATAACTGTATCTAGATGAATCCCAAGATCAGATGAGTTTTGAAGACATAGTAATTTAACATATTTGGAGTTGCAAGTAAGTTGCCGTTTATATTCCTGGTTTTCAAGCAATAGAAACTGACTCAGGCTGACAAAAGCAAATGGTATTTACTGGAAGGATGTCAGGGAATTCAGAGAATTGTCAGGAAGGATGGAGAGCCTGGCTGGGAAAGAGCAAGAACCCCACAACTCCAGGTCTGGATGGCAACAGCTGGAATGAATGGAGACAGGTTGTGTCCCATTCTTTTTAATGTTTTGCTTACAAAGCAATTTGAATTTTGGGGAGCAAGTAACTAATTGGCCTAGAAAGTCATCTAAATCAATAGTCCCATCAGCTTGCGTTTGGTAAGAAAAGGTAATTCCCAAATATAACCCAGGGTGTTGTTACAAAAAGAAGATAAAATGTATGGTGGGCAGTTACAAAGCATTAATTTCCCACTAGGTCTGGGCAGAGAGGAAAGAATCAGAAGTAAATGGAAAAATAAGAGATCTTGGAGTTAGATAAGATCTGGGTTCAAATTCCGGTTATGCCTCATCTGTCTTACCATGGGCAGGTTCCTTAACCACTCTGATATATAACCTCCTCTCAGGGCTGTGCTGTCACATGAAAAATGCCTGGGATAGCTGGTCCTTTCTTTGCCATCACTGACATCAGGGTAAATGGTCCAATATGCTCATACAAATGGGCTGGAGATGGTGGCATCATGGAAAGGTTCGTGCACATGAGCTTTCATCATTAGGAAAGTAACGGTGTTTGAGACTGTGTCTCTTCACAGGCCACTTCTAGGGTTAATATTCTGAGACTATCTGAGCCTCTTCTTGAGGTAGTTGGAACCTCACATATGAACTGGTAAACATCTCAAACCTTTGGAACCTCCGGTCGTTGTCGTCATCATCATCATCATCATCATCTCAGGACTCATGGGTATTCTCCAGGCTTTTCTTTGGCCAGCATATTTATGTTTGATGAATAATTTGTACACATTAAAAGAAGATAAAGAGTTTTCCCTCCTTAAATTCATTTGTTTAAAATGGAGAGCTTAAAAGAAAGATTAAACCTAGCAATGTGATCATCTATAACCAGTGCTCCCAGATACCTGCTGTCCCCGTTAGCCTTGCCAGCTGCTACTGCTCCTCCTCAATCCTATGGTGTCTGTCTCCACGAGGCTTGTGATAACAGACAGATGTAAACAATGAACTCCACTCGGGGCAGAGGTTAAGCCAGTCAGTTGAATCCCCTTGGAAGGCAGTGTTCTCAAGAGTTCTGTTGCTCCTGACTTTAAATATGGGTGGCCTCCAAAGTTAACAAAAGGTCAGCAGCTTAATCCGCCATGAAAACCAGATTCCTGGTCCTCCTGGTGTTATCTCATCCTCCCTTATCCCAAACAGGCACTAGCTACAGCACCCATTTACCATGTTGTCAAGTTTTTTAATATCCCTTGAAAAGTTATAGATGGCATCCACCCACAGAGATACTCAGATGGTGGTAGAGAGGAATTGTGGGGAGTTTATGAGACTGCTAGGTGTCAAGAATAAGGAAGTTCTGGAAAGATATCAGGAATGGCATATACATAAGGAGAAATCCAAAGAGGTTTACAGGTAAAGGTACAAAGACTCAGTCATAAATGAGAAACTAGAGTACAGAAAAGAGGTCAGAAGGGCTTAGAACAATGACATTTTCTTGAGATTTTTGGTATAAGTACATTTGGGTTACACTTGGATTTTATAACAAATTTTAATTTCTGTAAAATTTTTCAAAAGTAATTTTCTCCAATTGAATTCCCCCAAAAAATTACTTCTGAAAGAACCTACTCATTTCCGGAATTTATCCAGGGTGGATAGTTTGAATAAAATGACACAATGAGTATGTTAAACCAACATATATAATCAGTGTCACTTTTGCGGCACCTGTGGGGCTCAGTTGGTTGAGCATCTGACTCTTGATTTCGGCTCAGGTCATGATCTCATGGTTCGTGGGTTCAAGCCCCACATCAGGCTTCTCTCTCTCTCTCTCTCTCTCTCTCTCTCTCTCTCTCTCAAAATAAGTAAATGTAAAAAAAGTCAGTGTCAGATTTTTGGGACCTCAGAGCTTCCTTTTCCTTACATCACTCTACTTCATTCTACTTGACTGTGCGACACCTAAAATGAGAATTTTTTTTAATGTTTATTTTTGAGAGAGAGAGACAGACAGAGACAGAGAGAGAGAGACAGGACGCGAGTGGAGGAGAGGCAGAGAGAGAGGGAGACACAGAATCAGAAGCAGGCTCCAGGCTCAGAGCTGTCAGCACAGAGCCTGCTGCGAGACTCAAACCCACAAACCATGAGATCATGACCAGAGCTGAAGTCAGATGCTTAACCAACTGAGCCACCCAGGTGCTCCGAGAATTTTTAATATAATAGAAATTATGGGCTATATATACATATACACAATAGAATACCATGTAGCCATGAAAAATTACATTGTAGAGCCATATCTTTTAAAGTATGGCTTGAGAAAGAATAGTATAAAAATCAGCTAGCATTGCTTATTAAAATCATAGATTCCTGGATACTATTCCAGACCTATTGGTTCAGGGTCTCTGCAGAAGAATTGAGAACAGGCAGGTGAACATCCTCTCCAGGTGATTCATAGGCATCGTAAAGGTTTAGAGTCTTTGTGGTCGAAAAATATGTCATGTTTTAAGAAAATCTTTTTATATAATATGTGTAGCATAACTCCAATTTTGTAAAACAGGAAAATGCATAAAAATGCTCAGAATATACACTAGAAAGCAGAATGATACACACCAAATATGAGCTGCTGTTACCTCTGGGGTATAGGATAATAAATGATTTTTATTTTCTTTCTATATTTTGGCTCTGAAATTTTTATAATGAAAATATATACTATTGTAATATTAGAGAAAATCTCAATTTTCCTGAAAATATTGGTATTTGAATGGATTCTGAGAAAGACCTTACTGATAGTGGCTTGTTGTAAAACAAGAATAAACAAAGAGTCAGGAGGATGGTAACCTGACGAGGATGGAACACAGGAAAAAGTGTCCTCTTGAGGCAAGAGCCAGGGCAGGGGAGGGGTGGGGATTCGGGGTGGGCTGGACAGGAAAGACAGACTTCGACCCCATGAAATACATGTTGGATAAGTACTTGAGACTGCAGTTTTTTAAAGCCTTTAATGTTTGGGAAAAAATGTTTAAACATCTCACAGGGAAAAGGTTGAACCACAAACTACAGACCCCATTCTCTGTTGTTGTTTTATTTCCACTTAGAACTGCTCAGGACATGCATGCATGAGAAAATGTTTTGTAGCAGTGCCGAAATTTGCGTGTGAGCACCATGGGAGACAGGGAGGCATCCTGTGCATGGCAGAGCTCCCTGAGGACCAGCTCAGAGACTCGTCTGAAGGAGTGTGTTCGCGATGAGGGGTGAAAGGTTATGTTTTCTGACAACTTCTTGGCAAGTTGCCGTTTCAATGAGGAGAACATTGCCAGTGAATACAACTCAGAGAAAGGACAGTTTCTCTGATTCTCATTCCTAGAAGATAAAATGTACACGTACTACGGTGAGGAAATAAACGGCAGTGTTCGGTACATCACATCATGTGTGTAAACATGCTGTGTCTTGAAATTCAGCATATTCTCTTCTCTTCCCTGTGTCCCACCCTGTAAGCAAGGAGGCCTGGACTCAGTTTCCACCATGGCTCCTTGTGGAAAAGCAAAAGAGGAGGGGACCCTGTGGATCATTTCCTGCTGTTTGTGGGTGTTTGCATCAATGTCAGAGAAGATTTAAGATGTTGCCTTCAGTGGTTCCATTCCAACACACGTAACTTTGAAGGCTGGAGAATGTGATCATGAGCCAGTAGCTAAGACATTCTGTTCATAAGGGGATAATAACACTTAATGTGGTAGCCCCTTCAGCAAAACTGTTTGTCTCCTCAGAGCTTCAATTTCCTTCTTTATAAAATGAGGATAATAAGAATATTCACCCTACAGGGTCCCAGGCCAAGCACTGTACCAAGTGCTTTACATATATTACCTGACAACAATCTCCTGACACAAGTGCAATTATATTCTCATTTTGTAGATGAGGAGTCTGAGACACAGAGACATTTAGTAATCTGCCCAAGGTCATACCCTGAGTAAGTGGTCGAGGCATGGAATGAACCAAATACTCAAGTCTGTGCTTTTTAAAATTATGAACTCTCGGGTCAGTTTGAGGCCCATCAGTAGATGACAGCTCATTTTTTTTTAACGTTTATTTTTGAGAGAGAGAGAGAGAGAGAGAGCACAAGTGGGAGAGGGGCAGAGAGAGAGGGAGACATAGAATCTGAAGCAGGCCCCAGGCTCTGAGCTGTCAGCACAGACCCTGACACAGGGCTCGAACCCACGGACTGGACTGTGAGATCATGACCTGATCTTACTTAACCAACTACGCCACCCAGGAGCCCCTCAAGTCTGTGCTTTTAACCCCCACACTGTACTTCCTCTTCTTTATACACATGTCAAATGGCAATCTAGCTTTTATATCATATGTGAATGGCCTAAAGCAAGGGCCTGATAAGTCTCAAGGCTCCCAAGCACATATTTCGGTGGAGAGTGGCCTAAACAAACTTTTTCCCACATGGGCTGCTATCACTCACGCAGCACAGGTTGTCAGGAGGGTGAAACCTTAGGTCCTTTAGCTGCTGCCTGTTGACAGATACTATGAAACAAGCCAGAAGGCAGCCATACGTGGTCTGGGCCTCTCTCAATAGAAGCCCCTGTTCCAATTGGTGGGTGTCAACCTAATAAACCATGGCTTACATGCACCAACCCCTTTCTTCATGGAGCATCAATACAGAGCAAAGCAAGAGAAGCACTCTTCTCCCACCTCTTTCCGAAGGAAACTTAAGATCTCTCCTCACTACTTTGTGAACTCCACCTTGGAGCTGGAGAAACTGGGGCCCAAGGCAACCAGGCCTCAGAGTGACAGCTTACCCTGCATTCCCAGGTTTGCTTCTAATTAATCACCTTCCTGTATGGAAGTTCTCTGGGCATATCCATTTCATGTGGCCTTGTGGAATTAGTCCTGCTGGATCAGTCCAATTATCATCTTGTAGAAAATTGCCAAAGCCACACAGCCCTAGGGCTGGAGGAGAGGGGAGGGCATAGCTTCTCTTTGAGACCCCACAACATCCCATCATCCCTTTTACATTGCCATCTCCACTTCCAGCAATGCCCCCTACTGCAGACCCCCAAAGACTCTGTCCTCCCGGGCAACATTCCTGTGACCTGAGTGACTCCTTCCTTATAGCAACACATATCAATCTATCGTCCCATTTCCAGCCAATCTAATAAAGAAATTTATTCTGCTGTGACGATGATTTAATATGTGACATCAAGCAACCTACCAAAGTCTTTCATTTTTATGATGTATCTTTTTCCTTTAATGGCCCCTGAGTGCTTAGTAATATTCATATGTAAAAAGAAATCATCTCTTCAGCTGTTCTCATGTCCTAAAAGAATTCTCCCTAGAACCCTAATAGAAGGTTCCCAGTACTGCACATGGGAACAGAAATTGATGTCCCGTCTTCAGTTGGCATGTATCTGGGAACTCGTGCCCTCTGAGTCAGTAAAAGTCCTCCTGAAGAGCATCTACAAATGGTTTACTGTATGATTAAGTGGGACCGATAGACTAATTGTTCTTAGGGTTGGTGTATGTGTGTGTGTGTGTGTGTGTGTGTGTGTGTGTGTGTGTTTTCTTTGCAGCAAATCCATGTCCCTATGTGCTTATTTCTTCCCCTTGTATAAACTCTGCACACTTCTTAACATTTTAAAATACATATATTATAAGCAAGACTTTCCAGAATGACATCTCTGGGACCAGAGGCATAATTCAACTTTAGGTTGTGTCCACACAGGCACAGGGAAATGGTGAGTTGAAATACTTGTTGAGATAATTCAGGTAAAATGGCCATTTTCTGCCACTAAGAGAAGAGCACTTTTCTAAGGGCAGACTTTTCAGGATTGGCTGTTCATCTTGATTCTGTTCTTTTCATGGAGGTGCAGGCATTGGGCGGGAATGGGGAAAACCATTTTGTCTCATTCCTGGAACTGGGACCACATTCAGTTCAAGGCCCACGAAGGCTTCATTTGTGAGTTTTAAACCATTCCAAATCTTCACCTTGGTCTGGTAATTAGATAAACCGAGACAAATGAGCCAATTGGCCCCACGGTACTTGAGTCACAATGACTCTGGAACAAATGCTTCCTCTCTCCATAATAACCACGTGCCAGATCGGAGAGACATCCATTTCCATGTGCTGTCTTTCCTGGGCCCAGGTGATTGAATTCCTACCCCATTTGCAGCATAAATGTGCAATCACCGGCCATTTCAAAGCAGAAACGATGCCTTAAGTTTGGCATAGCCTGGGTGAGAGCCTGCCTCATTCAGGGATGATAGCTCCTTTTACAAGCTTTATGATTGGCATAATCATTCTTTCAAATGGATCCCTGGAGGTTTCTGCCTTCCCCAGCTGCTGTGCATTTTCTCTGATGGGTTTTAAAAATAAACAACAGAAAGTTCCCGAAGTCAAGGAGTACTTAAAGGTTGGCATCACTGTCAAGATGAGTCAAGTATCCTAGGAACAGAGAGTGGAAGGGTGGTGCCTGGGGCTGGGGGCACTGAGGAGTTAGGGTTTAATGGGTACAGGGTTTCAGTTGGGGAAGATGAAAAGAAGTTCTGGAGATGGACAGCGGTGGTGCTCGTACAACAGTGTGAATGTACTTAATGCCACTGAACTCAACACTTAAAAGTGGTTAAAATGGTAAATGTTACGGCATGAATATTTTATCACACACACACACACATTTTTTAAAAAAGGGTGAAGACCACATTCAACATGAGTCAACATTTCATGAGACAGTTTCTCTCAGGGAATATTTCTTGAGATTCCCCTCCCCCTGTTTTGTTTTGTTTTGTTTTGTTTTGTTTTGTTTTGTTTTGTTTTTGATACTGTCTCCCTCAAGGTCTGTTGTCACTGCCTTTGCATTCCATCGTTCAAAGATCAGGTCAAAGAGAGAGAGGCAGGATCCAGGCTATGTGGACTCAAACTGAAAACAAGAATGGCTTTCCCCATTGATGTCGACTTAAACAGGACAAGGATTATGCCTGTGGAGTCGGTCTTCACTCAGAGCACTGGAAATTTAGAGCTTCTAGCTGTTTTGAAATGTGCATGAAGAATTGGGAATTCCTCCTGGGCTTGACGGGCACTTAGTGAGACCAACTAAGTGCAACTAAGTCCAACTAAGAAGGCAAATCTTCTTCCCATAACCCCTGTGGCTAAGTCTTGCTGTGCACTTTCTCAGACCATGAGATTATTGCCTGGTGTCTAACACAGTGTGACTTGGTTAAGAGACATTGTTCTACATTTAACTAAAACCAAAAAATGTTCACCAAAGAAATGCATTTCTTCCCAGGTAATTTATAAGATTTCGTTTCTTTTGTGGGGGTGTGGTTGTTCTGTTGGTTTGTTGCCTTTTAGTTATTTGCATATCAAACCATGCATCAGGATATTTTAACAAAGAGATGGAACTAAACAGAGTAAAATGAGGGTCTCTACAAAGATCTTCATAAATACCTTAGAATGTTCCTTAAAACAAATTCCTCGCTTAAAAAAAAATGCAATTACATTTCTTGCAACCCCTGAGGAATTTTGCTTAAGTGCAGTACAGTTGCTCCAAATGGAAAAGAAAGGGAAAATCGAGTGGAGACGCTAAACCCCCAGCAGAATAAAGATCAGTGTTAATGCATTCTCACACCTTCTGCTCTGCCATTATTTCCACAGTTAAGTAGTTACCCAACAGCAGCGCTGACACCAGTACCTGTGCTCTTGCATCAAAATCTCACTTAATGAGACCAACTTGTGTGCGGCAACTGCTGTTTTGAATCATTTCTGCAGACAAGATAAAGTCATTACGTAGAGTCATTGCATCTTTTTCAAATTATTAATTTGAAAAGCTAAAAATGGTCCCCAGCTGATTGGAAGCGCAAGCATTCAGAAAGATGCAACGGCTGTTGGAAGTTTTTGCCAAACCTTCTGAAAATAACACCTGAGTCTGGCTCTGAAAGATTCAGGATCTGGAGGAGAAATAAAACTTTATATAACTGACTGTGCGTGTGAAAAAAGACCCTTTGGTTGTGAGCACTAACGGTAGGTAGGTTAGTATTTCAAACTTCTAACTTTTAAAGGATCCCCTTGATCATTGAGCCACATTTGCAAGGTTTTTCCACTACGGTTTTACTCTTATCCTATTAACTTTTAAGATATTACCTCTATTTTATTAATTTGCCTGGGGGTATTCCCAACATATTTACATCCTCTCCTGTGCATCAGGAGTAAACAACAATTTACAGCCTCCGGGCTCCTGGGTGGCTCAGTGAGCTGAGCATCAGACTCTTGATTTCGGCTCAGGTCATGATCTCACGTTGATAGGTTCAAGCCCCATATCGGGTTCCGTGCTGACAGCCTGGAGTCTGCTTGGGATTCTGTCTCTCCCTCTCTCTCTGCCCCTCTCCCACTCATGCTCACGCATGCATGCTCTATCACTCTCTCTCTCACTCTCTCTCTCAAAAAATAAATAAACTTAAAAAAGAAATTACAGACGGGGTGCCTGAGTGGCTCAGTCGGTTGAACGACCGACGTCAGCTCCGGTCATGGCCTCACAGCTCATGAGTTTGAGCCCCGCATCGGGATCTCTGCTGACAGCTTGGAGCCTGGAGCCTGCCTCGGATTTTCTGTCTCCCTCTCTCTCTGCCCCTCCCCAACTCACATTCTGTCTGTCTCTCTTAAAAATAAATAAACATTAAAAAAAATTAAAAAAATTTTACATCTTTCCCTGATTTGAACCTCAGAATTCTGACTTTAAGTCTCTATTTTCCATACCTGAGTCCCCAACATCCTTCCTCCACCATTCATACCCTCCACTCCCAAAACTAAAGTAACTAAGAGATATGAAGAAGACTCACAATGAAGAGGTGAGATGAGTCGAGTTAATAGCATATTAACTGGAACTTTAAATGAAAGAGACACCTTTAATAACTAAGTCCATCTTCCCATAAAAGCAAAGTCTGACAGTTTTGATGAGAAAAAATGTCATCTTGTTCATGAATGGTTTAGTATCTTACCTGCGTCTGAAATCTCTATGTGCTCAAAGGAAATAGATGGATTCTCTTTAAGGAAAGAAATGAGATGACAATTTAGATGGTGTCATTGACTGACCTCCAGGAGAGATCAAGAATTGATTACCAAACATCACTTGATAGGTACATAATGCATTGCCTGGAAAGAAAGAAAATCGAATAAAATATCCTAATAATGTCCTGAACTGGCCGAGAATGGAGAAGGGAAGGGAGCAGAGAGAGATACAGCCGACCTCACGTAAGAGTCTGTGTAGTCCTTTCAAATTTCACTAAACTACTTAGAAGATAAGAATATCAAGAGGTCTTAAAAAAAAAAAACAACACATTTTATTTCACACCTAATAAGAACAGCTGCAGTTATAGGAGACCAATTCAATACAATAAGATTGGCACTTCCTTTTAAAATCATTTTTGTCTAATTCCTGTATATTGCATTATTATCTTTAGTCTCATTAACAGCTTTGATTGCTTTGATTCTGGACTATTTTAATATCAGATTCTCAATTCTATCTTCAGGTTCCTAAAATCCACTCAGGCCTTTTGCGATTTTCTTTGTAATAAGACCTTGTTTTAAATCTGGAATGTCATAAAAGAGTACCCCAAAGGTCCATTGGGTGTAGCAGGCGACTTGCTGAGCTATTCCAAATGGAAAATTGATCCCATAGCACCAAAATATTTTTTTGAGATTTTAAAATTTTTTGCTAGAGAAAAGGAAAGGGAGAAGTAAAGGAGTGTGTGTGTGTGTGTGTGTGTGTGTGTGTGTGTGCACATGTGAGTATTGAGGAAGGAAATGTAGACAGGAAATCATTTTTCCATGTTCAGGATCTATGTTCATCACATATTGATAATTAACTCTATTGTCCCAAATTTCTAGAAACTATACAATAGCGAGTCTGCATAAAATTTTCCATAAGTCATTGCATCTGAGTCAGCCTTGACTTTGGTTATCCAAAGTCTTACAAGATGAACTGGGAAAGGTTACTGTTTCTAAGGCTAAAAAAATTTAAATAAAGAACTTAAGTTAGAAGTTAGTAAGTAGCATGAAGCAGGTCATTGGCCACTGGAAGCTGAAGTAGTTGTCATTCCATCTCCTGGCTGAGCCAGCCTGTAACTCTCAGCCAGCCCTTTTAGGTTTCAGCCTGATTCCCAATCCATGAAGTGCTGTTTCCAAACTGCTGGTTTGAATTTTTGACTTCCTCATATCATCTCTGTCCTGAATAGTAGTAATTACGATTTGACACCCTCCTCCCCACTCCCTTTGTTCTGCAAGTCCACAGGGTGATTTAGACCTCTAATGATTTGCACTGATGTTTGGGAATGAAAACCACTTAGATTCAGTGATCCTTCCAGTTCTATTAGAATGTGACAATTCAAAAACCAAATGAACACATCAAAATATTTTCACACAGAGCACAACATAAAACATCCAAAGTCCAGAAGCATCCAGAATGCTCTAGTGCCTATATCTCCTACCATGTATCAGCAAAAATTCTGCTTATGCACAGCCTCTACTAATTTTATTTCTAACCCTTTTCAATTTCTTCTTCTTTTGTGGTCCCTGAAGGAGGGTATGAATTTGGAAACACCAGAAATCAAGAAATAAAATAAGGTAGAATTAGAGATGATTTTTATTTCCTCTGTTTTACTTATCTTTAGGTTCTAACCTACATCTGTTACTTTTGAAACCAGAATAAGAATGAGAAACCAGAGAAAGAATGAGATATTAACCAATATTCAAAAGTCAGACTTCATCTTCATTTGGGCATATGGTTGTATTTCAGAAATCCAGGAAGATGTTAAAAATCAAGCATTTCTTTCTAAAACTGGTGGCTCAGAAAATAAGAACATTTAATTCTATGTGGGAAATATTGTACTTGATAAGTTTGGTGTTTTTGATTTTTTTGCCTTTGAGTATTTTCAACTTCACACACAGCATTTTAATCTGCTCCACTTGATAAAGGACATTGACTCCCAAATCCTAATTCTTATGTTTTAATATATTGCTCCTATATTACTGCCTGACATGTTCTCTATCTGGCTATCTTTGTCAGTTTCTCCCTCCACTAGAATATTCCATCCATGAGGGCAGAGACAATGTCTGTTCTTCTCTCCACCATATCTCCGAAGCTTGAAATGGTACATAGTACAAAGCAGGTGTTCAATGCATGCTGGAGAAAATGATCAAATGAATGAATACATACCTACTTAGTGTTGGGACTTGAAGAGGCAAACAGTAAGACAGAAGGGCAAGACCTGTTGACAGGTCTCCTATGTATAGATCCTGATACATTGGATGAGTCACTATTTATCGACTCTTCCTTAGTTGTGCAGACCAAAAACAAACCAAACAAAATAAAAACATATTTTTGTCAATGTATCAAATATATATCAGTTAATGCAGCACAGATGAACACTGACCAAGTTCATGGGAGGCTGAAATATAGGCCAGACTGTAAAGTTATTTGCTTACATGAGAACCATGTGTAACTATTATGCTAAGCAAGCATGGCTCGTGGGTTGTAAGCATCAAGTACCTTTATTTTTGTCTTTCTCTGTTACTTTAGGTGTGAATTTCATGGGTCCATTTGGTTCTTCCCTTGCCCCTGGACGAAGACTCAAAAAGGCCAAACAACTTCCCTGGAAATTCTTACGTAATAAATATAAGTCCCACAGTCAGTTCAAGTGGAAAAACACAGTCTCAGTTCAGTAATGAAGATGTCTAATGCCACATACTAACCAGTACTCTAAGACTTCCCACCTCCGGCCTCCGCTCAGCTACAGGCTTTTAAACCTGAAACCAAAGACATATTGGGTCAATTTTTCTCCTTTTCCTCTCCTTGAGTTGCTCTCCTTCTAGTAGCAGGTTTGACCCTTCAGTGTTGGAGCAGGGAGATTAAGGAGAGGTAAGGGAAGCAGGAATACTCTTCCTGGAACGGTACTGCAGCATTGTTCGGTGCCTGTTTGTTGCTTTTATTGATGGGGTAACAGCACCCCACTTCACGGGCAGTGGAGTCGGGGTGAGAAGAAGTAGTTCTTCTGCATTCAGTTCCTTTAACAAAAGATATATACACAAGTGCCTCTCTTCTGCCTGTTGCTTAAGAATCCTTCCTCAGCACCTAGGTATCTGTGGGTTGAATTGTGCTTCCCCCCCAAAAAAAAGATAAACCGAATCCCTAACTTCACAATGTCACCCTATTTGGAAATCGAGTTGTTGCAGATGTGATTAGGTGAGTTAACATGAGGTCATACTGGAGTCTGGTGGACTCTTAATCCAACATAAATGGCATCCTTATAAGAAGAGAGAACTTGGTTACACAGAGACATGCAGGGAAAATGACCACATGACAATGGAGGCAGAGGGTAGAGTTATAGTAGAGGCAAAGAAGGATCTTTCTGTACAGGCTTCAGAGGAAGCATGATCCTGCTGATACCTTGATTTCAGACTTCTGGCTTCCAGAACTGTGAGAGAATAACCTTCTGTTGTTTTAAGCCATCCAGTCAGCAGTACTTTGTTATGGCAGCCCTAGGAAACTGAGATAGCTTCCAGAGATCTATTTCCACTTTCTATTCATACCTCAAGGCAGCCCTTTTGGACTCATATTGGCTTTCACTTGTCCACAGTCCATCTCTCGCCTGGGCAACACTCAGGCATCCTTTTCCACCAAGAATTCTAGGAGGGTTGTTACTTCCCAAGCCACATGACTTAATTCTACTATCATATGCCTCTTCAGCTAAGCTCTTGTGCTTTATATTTCTCAGGTGTGACTCAGAAACCAGTGCCTGAGGCCCCAAATTGCAGAGGACATATCTCATGTTCTCAAGGCTTTCTCTTTAAGGCAACTCTTCCTCCACTTGGGCTTGAAACTCCTGAGTTTACATATGAAGCAACTAGAAGAGACTAATGAGAGCTTTGAAACCCAATTACAAGTTTCTGTGATGGAGAATCTGATTGCCCCAGTTCTATGTCAAGTGCCCACCCTGCCAATCAACTTTGGTCTGGGGTACATGGTGTTTTCCACAAATATGACTTTCAGAACCAACCATTGTTGGGGGGCTCAGAGAATGGGGGTGTAGGTTGGGCAGACGTACCAGGAGGGGTCCATAGCACAACTTTAAATGGAGAGAGTCAGTGTTTTCTGTTAACCACACAGTTCTGGATATTTCCAGCCTTTCTGTATCTCCAATTCTCATTTTTTATATTCCAAGCAGATGCCATCCTTCTGTTGATATTCTTTATTATATGGGCTAATGCCATTGATTTGGCTATGGTCTATTTTTCTCTAGATCTCTTGCCATTTCTTCTCTTTACAGTAATATTTGATATATTTCATGCATTAGAGTTCATATAATTAATCAAACTAAGCTTGAGGGGAGAGTAAGTGCTGGAACTTACATTCATTAAGCTGCAAAACCTCAGTAACATTTAGTAAAATTCAGTAGCTCTTAGCCCCATTTATAAGAAAATTTTAACTCACTTAAGAATAAATTGTATCAGTGAGTTTGTGATTTTTATGAGAATAAATTAATCTTTGAATTTCATAAATAAAATATGTCATCGTATGAACAAACCAAAGTACACTTAGTGCACATTGACCTTAAAGCCTTGATTTTTCTAGCATCTCAGTAAATCTGAGCAGATCAGTTCACTCTTCTGCGTCCGCATCCCTCATTTCAAAGATGAGCATTAATCACTTGGGCATGTCTGTTAAACTTCAGGTTCCTGAGCCTGACCTCAGATTTCCTGGCTGAGAATACCTGGGTTGGAGCCTGACAACTTGCATTATTACAAATTCCCCCAGGGACTTCTTCCACCCAGTCAATATAAGAATTACTAGGACACAATTTTGGCCCCTGTAGCTCAAACATTCAGAGTCTATATTCCTAAATTAACGGTGCTTCCAATTGTTTCTGTTGGCCCTCCAAATTTTCTGCCCAATTTTTTTCCCAAAAGGAAATATAATGTTATTTTTTTCCTCAGTGTTCTAAAATTCTAGAAACAGTATATAACACCTGAGTGAAAGAAATTTGCTTCAAAAGGCACATCAAGGCGTGTACTGATTTGAGGGGTAGAGGCAAGGGTTTGAATTCCAGCCCTCGCGTTTACTAACTAGTTCTACATTTTTGGCAAATAACTTCGTTTCTATTTCAGGGAATGTTTCATCCTCAGGGAAATGGAACCAAAATGCTCCCCCTCTGCAGAGTGGTTTAAGACAGAGAGGCAGGTGAGAATCGTGTCATGGTGAAGACCAGGGACTCGAGAAGCACTTTGGATCCAAATCCACACGTTAGAAGTTTGTACAAGAGCAACCAGAATCATGGAGCAGAGTCGGCGTGGGGGATCGTGTGAGTTAACGTGTGTGCAGTGCTCAGAATGAGGCCTGGCACATAGCAAGCTCTAAGTGTTGGTTAAATTAGAAACAAGATTCTGTACATGACAGTGTTTTGTAATAGACTGACCAAATGTAAAGAATTAAGAAAAAAAACATGTTATTAATAATCCTGTTCAAAGCATTCAGAAAGTCATGTAGCTCTTGAAATGCCTCTGAAGTCACAATAGAAAAGAGCTTTAGAATCCATTTTCCAAATCATCAATTATCCCTTCTGCTGTCATAATTAATTCCTATTGTTATACTTAATAATGGCCAACATCATCATCTTGGGGTTATTGTTTTATTCTATTAAGCTATTTCATTACGCTCAGACGGGCTGAGGGAATGTATGTAATTGACTTGTGAAAATTATTCAATTTGCAAAAGAAATTCATCCAACATGTAAGAGAATTGGGTCAAAGAAAAGCCACACTAACTAAATTATAAGGCCTTTCTATTTGCTTTTCCACTCTCCTAAAGAACACTTTTTATATATATCAACTGAATAGACAAGAAAAATGTAACTGAATTTTATTTGGAATTTTGAGGATACCTCATTATCGAAGAAGTCCTCACGTTTTTCTAGAACAGAGTCATTGACATCCAGACCTTAGTGTCATGTGTAGACTGTGAGAAGCTGTAAGAGAGAGGGCCCTTGAGAGGGGAAAACAGCCCCAGTGGGCAGTTGGTTGGCTGAATATAGATCTGAAAATGATGGCCTTAGACCAAAATGTACTGAATAACCTTTCACTGGTATGGTATGTCTTCCTCATCCCTATTCCTCCCCTATCATCAGCAGGAATGAAGTTTCAGGATAAAGTTGGGGTTTTTTTAGTAATGGAAAGAACAGAAACTACTTTTTTGGCACATTGAAGTTTAGTAGGTAAATGTAACAGAGTCAAAATTTTATCACATTAGTAATATTACCCATTATAGCTGTCCTGATAAACCTGTTGAGTAAATAGCATTATTCCCTGCTTTATAGATATTATTAAAAATTCAGTATATATCCAAAAAAGGAACAGAGGTAAGAAAAACACTACAAAATTGTTGCTTGATCTGAGCACTGGTATGTATTGATCTTGTTGAATTCAATAAATATTGCTTAAATATTATTGCTCACCTTAATAAATATTTAAATAGATAACAAATTGAAGTGCTCTTAAATACATATTGCTCATCTTAAATAAATATATCTCATCTCTACAATTTTCATCTTTAAATAGTTATTTGAAGATGAAATGAATCCATGGCAACAAGATGACGAACACAGTTTTCAACATATCATAAATGCTCAACTTTAGGTTCTCTTCATCTTTGGGGACCCCGGGGCAGAAGTCTGTCTTTTATGTCATATTTTGGCAAGGAGCCAAAGCTACCTTGTATATAGTGCCATTCAGGCAAGATTTGAGCAGATTCTCCAAATTAATCAGTAGTTCCAAAATAATCGCCTTCTTTGCACAGGCCCTGAGTCCCAAGTTGCCCTTGTCCAGGATTTCAGTCAAAAGCAGGGACATTGTGATCAATGCCAAAAGGCATCACAGAGAATAGGAAGCCAGGGTAACCCTGGAACTGAGGGCATTCCATAGTGGATCTTCTGTTTTTACCCAGATGTCAAGGTTCTATGAGACACTTAGATATTTTCCAAGTGAGACATGGTTCCAACATATTTCTCCATTGGTGGTGTTTATAGTTTTTTCGTTTTTAGTGTCTTATCTGTGACTTAGATGCCATCTAAGTCATGAACAAAACCATGAACTATGCTTTACCATAAATGAAGCTGATGTCTCATTTTGCATTGTTACGGGCAGTTATAATAATTTTCTTCTTTAGGGTCTTGAAATAACAGCCATGTTTCATATATGCTCTTGGTGCCCTGCCCAGATCCCTTTCCTGGTGCACCCATCCCCCAGCTGCTGTACAAATTGGTTGCTAACAGCTCACAGCTGCACCCTTCCCTGCTTCAGAGATTTGCCAGCGGCCAGGTGGATAGCATAGTTCAGAGACGCTTGTGAAGTTCTGCACCGCCCCTTCCTGGGAGGATGCACAACCCAAAACTGACTGCTACATTCATATGAAAGCCCAGCCTGTTTCCCTCAAGGTGGAACAAACCATGCATCGTACTCTGAGGCCTCCCACAGGATCAGGCTGAGGCAAGACAACTGAATCCACTTTACAATCTTTGCCTTGCTTGCCTCCCTCATTCTCTTACAGGTTTCATCTGTGAGCAAGTCCCTCAGTAAATCTGTTGCTCAAGAATCACCACCTTAGGGTTTGACTTCTAGAGAACGTGACTTAAGACACCTTGGCATTGGATCTTTTGAGGGAGCCATGCTATAAAATGAGTTAAGAACTCATTGTCATCAGTGAAGGTGGTTATTACCAGTCAGAGTTTGAGACAATTTGTAGTTTTTAAAACTTTCATTTTTTCAGATGATAAATCAAAAGCTTTATGACCTTAGCTAGGGTGAGATCCAGCCCACCAAGAGAAATCCAGTGGACTGATAGCTGGAAAATGGACATAAGGTGTTACCACCAGTCTGCAGACAATGAACAGCACTTCTCTCCTCCTTCTGTGTGGGCAGCTACAGTGCAAAATAGACAATAGGCAATGGTGACAAAATGGGTAGTAAACAATGGAGACGTCCCCATTTCTTTTGGAAAAAAAGGACAATTAGGCATCATATCACTTGAATCCTACCATCCAAATAAACATGCTTGTGACTTGTGGAACCTGGCTTTGGTTGTTACTGTGCTACATGCCAGCTATGTGACCTTGGACAAAGTCACTGAACGATTGGCAGTCTCAGTTTCCTCCTCTGTAAAATGGATGAAGTAGAGGAAATGGTCTTGGGGAATATAAACATAGCATTGGGGATCATGGGTGGGCCAATGCCATCCCACCTCATAAATCTCAGAGTCGGAGAGAAACCTTTTAACTGTCATAAATGTGAACCAACTGTGAAAATTATGTGAAATCAGCTACATAAGTTGTATAACATCAGTCATGGATCCATTTGTTCTGTGACATTGTAAAAATTGCAGATTTCCCAATTTAGAGGGGAGAAAACCCTACTACTACAGCATCCAAGTAACCTGAGCCCCTCCAGCACATATTAAATTTCATCACACTACTTCCGTGACTAAAAGTAGCAGAATGGCGGGACTAGAGGAGTCTTATGATCTCCCCTGGAATCCTTGGCAAGTTATTGCTGTCTTTTCACTATAACAGCATAGATTCTTCAGGAAACATAATCCAATGTGTCTCCCCTTGGCTGAGCCACCTCTTTTGCTAGGCAAAACAATTTTCATTCTGGGTGAAAAAGAGGTGTGAAGACAGATTAATGGTTCCTGTGTCTTACCGCATGTGCATGTGGTCAAGTGGAAGTTCCAAGCACTGTTCTCACTGAAGTCATGCCATGAATCATCTCTTCTGTTACCTCCAAATATCTGATTCCTCCATGCAGGCGGGTCAACAATCTATGTTTTAAAACCTTTACCAGGATCGTTTACTTTTCTGTGCTGGAAGCTAGCTTAAAAGTTTATTTTTCTTCTTTAGTGTGAGCCATGCAGAATGGTTTGCATGACTTGGTAAGAAACACTGGGGTTTCAGGAAAGATTTTAGCATCTGCATGATACTAACAAGATATGTCAGCATCAACAAAAACAAGGCACAGAAGCCAATGAGCAGAGGAAGCCCTCAGACCTGAATTCAAATCAAAATTCACTACTAACCAAATTTACTAGATCACATTTATGTCAGGGCAACTGCAACATGGGCATAAGTAAACTTTTAGACACAAAAATCCATTCAACCAGTCCTCTTGGAATTAATTCCATAGATTCCATAAGCAGTGAATTATTCATTTATCTATCCATTCAATCAGTAAGCACTTATTGATGACTCCTACATAGCACTGTACTAGGAACAAGGGACACAGAGTTGAATGAGACATGCTTTTTTTCCTCTGGGAACCCAAAGTTTCCTGGAAGAGACATATAAAGAAAAAAGTAGAATGCCGTGTCATAAGGGCCATAATAGGGATATGCACAAATGCCCAGGGGAAAAACCATTCTGCTTGGAGAAGTGACATTCAAAGAGAATCATTAAAGGATGTATATGTATTTTCCAAATAGAGAAAGAGGAGATTGTCTTCCAGGTAAAAAGAAACAATAAGAATCAACGTAAATGACCTGGAAGTGAACGAATATTGATTGCTGAGAGGAAGTAGAGCAGTATGACTCTTTATGGTGGGGAACAGTGTGAAGAAGGGCCTTGTATGTCAAGCCAAAGACTTCAGACGTGATTCTATAAGCCATCAACAGCCATCAAAGTGTGGGGAGTGACCTTTTTTTAAAGTTTGGGAGAGACATGATCAAATCTGAGTTTTAGCAAAAGCACCCTGGAAGCCACATGGAGGTAAATTGTACAAGGCAAAATCTAAAAACAATAATGAGGTAGGAGGCTATTTCAGTAATGGAGGGAGAGCTAATAAAAATGGCTATTAAGACTATGGCCATGGAGATAGCCACTCGCATGACCCTGAGGGTGGGTGTCTCCTTAATTTTGCTCCCTAGGCTCCTCACCGACCTCACCCCACTCCATGCTCTGTTGAAAAACCCTGACCTAAGCCAAAAGGGCACCTAAGTGAGAGAGATGCAATAAGAAAGAAGGGTTAGATGTGGGGCATCAGCTTACAGATGGAAGTTAAAATCCTGAAAGTAAATGAGAACATCCAGGGAAAGATAATTTTAAAAAGAAGGTAATTTAAGACCCCTGGAGAGCCCAATAACTTAAAGATGAGCAAAGGGGGTCCCAGCAAAAGTCTGTTGCATACCTCTGAAAAGCTACCAACAACATCTCTTTGATTCTGGGAAGAGAGGGCCCTCTAAATTGATGGGGAATTCCAGGCTTGATCTAGAAGTTTAAGACAAGAGTTCTGTGGCAGAGGCAGTCACAGAGCCATTAGCTCTCAACATCCATTCTCCTTTTCCACAGTAATTCAATTTTATCCTAAGTGTCTGGTCTCCAAAATAAATCTACATTTCCCAGACTCCCTCATAGTTAGTATGAACATATGATTAAGTTCTGTTCAATGAGAAGTGAGTGGAGGTTGTGTGGACAACTTCCACCCTGTTCTCTCAAAGGGAAGGGCAAACTCACCCTTTTCCCTTCCTTCTTCATGCATGATGGAACAGCAAACTTGGTGGCAAACCATTCTGGACCATGTGCATGAGGTTAATTTGCTGAGGATGACAGAATAAAAAGATGGGGGAGCCAGAACCCCTACAGACATTACTGTGCATTGCTATCACACCTGCTCAGACTTTAACCTTGTTAAGCCACTAACATGGAGCTGAACCTGTATCGTAACCAATACAATGCCAGGGCTATGTAGAATTCTTTAGCATTGACCACCCTAAAGCTTCTGTAAATCAGACTGTTTACGGATGCTATCTCTGAAGAACCAAATTTTATATCTGGTGTTGCGGTGTGAAGATTCCTCTTCACCCAAATTCTAAGCCAAGTGAAAAATAAGATGAATAAAAGACAAAGGGACTCAAATATCACTGTAACTACTGACAATGCCAAAGCTGGAGAATACGTCTGTGGCAATTGGGCATCCTAATATTGAACTAAATACAATTACCCAGAATTAAATATTATCCAGCATCCATGGAGACAACTGGTCCACTCTAGACCTCCCCTGCAGAGCTGGCCTGAAGTGTTACACTAGCGAAGCTCCCTCCTCATGCAGGAATGGTAGGAATAGTCCTACTGGACTAGAGAAGAAGCATCAGTGCCTACCATTCAGGTCCCACTGGGATGGCAAAAGATGCAGTGTGAGGTCCATTTCGCTTGGAAGTAAAACCTGAGATAAGATGAACAAAGGATCCCCAGCATTAGGAATTTCCGAGCTTGAAATTTGCCAGTAATGCTGCATCATCTGAGATTTCCATAACTCAGCTCGTTCAGGTTTCAAAGTAGATATCACATGGATCTTCATGGCAATTCTACGCCAACACCCCTGTAGCTGCGGCATGAGCTCGTCACTTTGGATTTGATCATTACCACTGTGGGAGACGGCAAGGTGGGGGCAAACCAAGTTCCCGGTGATGTTTTCATCCTCACATTATAGAAAGGACAGATCATTCTATGAGACCACCAGTTTCACGTGGCTAATCATCCCAACAAGGAAGGACCAGAGTTAATACTAAGGCTAATTCATAGATGAACTATAAATTCCTGCTGAACAGATGAGAGGACGTGCAGCAATCTCCATCCGTAAAGGAAACCAGTCAGAGGACAGAGCAATGGTTCTCCGTGGGAGGGTGTGCACCGCTCCTGGGGGCTGTTCAGAAAGATCTGTGTTTGGGGGAGAATTTTTGGTTAACACAAATGACTGGGGTTTGTACTGACATTTATTGGGCAGTGAATCTCTTACATCACATGGGACACTTGCACACAGTAAAAAAAATTGTCCCATCTAAAATATTAGTTGCACCAGTTTAGATGAACTTAACCTGGAAGATGTCCCTTGTTGCAGCTCACACCACAATGCAGAAGATTAAGCAGAGCCCCAGTCTTATTATCTACATTTGCCTCTTCTGTGCATCTTACTCTAGCATGAGTCTCTCAGGAAAAGGGAATTTTGGAAGGCCAGGTCTATAACCATTCCTGAGCACTATATCACAACATTACTAAACTGTGTTTAAATGTATTTCCTTGTTCATTCATTTATTAAATAAGTATTTGTTGAACAGCCACTATACGCCAGATACTGTTCAAGGTCCTAGAGATATAGGAGTAATGAAAACAAAACAAAAAAAACCCTCTGATCTATTCAATATTGTCTTGAGGAAGAGGGAATGTAAAGAAAAGTGGTAAAATTCCTTGTTGTGTTTAAATAAAGAAGCCAAGAATTATATAAATTTATAAGTAAAAGGAGAAGTTCACCTTCATTTTATAAATGGAGAACCCGAGGCTCAGAAAGGCTCAGAGCTTGTTTAAGTTCACATGGTAGCACAGCCGAAAGACTGGGGCCCATAAATGCCAGTTAACTTCAGTTTCTCCAACATTTTATTGCTCTGAACTTTATCTCCATTTCTATGAGAGATGGTGTCAAAGACTCAGGAATAATAATCACTTGACCTGTGGTTCATGAAGCTTAAGCTTCCTTCATGATAATCCCCCCCTCCCACACTCCAGTAATCCTTCCTAGTTGGAAACATCAATGGACAAATAGGAAGGTGAATGATTATAAAGTGGGCTGCCTAAAAATGTTTCATCATTTCCATTCAGGAAATATTTATTGACCTTGAGCATCTACTATGTGCCAGGTACTCTACAATGTGCTGTGGGGGGTTCTGAGATGAATGGACTGTTCTTCTTGCCCTCAGGAAAGTTAACATGTTTTGAAAGAGACAAATAGTACACAACTACAGTACCAGACAAGAATTTGGTAAATGCCATGATACACTTATAAAGACCTGTGGGAGTTGAGAGGAAGAGATGAATACCAGCTCTCCCATAAAGGGCTTCCAAATCTCCCCAAATGGCATTTGGAATGGAACCTGAAAGATGGATGGAATGTCTATAGAGGGGGCAAGGCCTGCTTCAAATTCTCACCCAGGGTGACAAATCTCAGAGGTCAAAGAAAAAATCTGAGACCCAAAGATGACAAAAAGCAAAGCGAGGTAAGTTTCTTGGCCACAATTAGGCAGTTCTGGTCCTTAAAAATCACTGAGAGACATTTCCACATCAGGTCGAATCCTCCCAGGTCTCAGTAATAGTAATAAAAATAACCATGGAGTGCCTGGGTGGCTCAGGCAGTTGAGTGCCGACTCTGGATTTCAGCTCAGGTCATGATCTCACTAATTGGAGCTCCACATTCCACATTGGGCTCTGCGATGACAGTGTGAAGCCTGCCTGGGATTCCCTTTTCCCCTCTTTTTGCCCCTCCCCTGCTCACATGTGTGTGCACATGTGCTAGTTCTCGCTCTCAAAATAAACAAACATCAAAAAAAAAAAAAGTTTCTCTCTCTCCATCCCTCTGCCCCTCTCCCTTGCTCCTGTCTTCTCTGTCTCTTTGGAAAAAAAAAAAGAAAGAAAGAAAGAAAGAAAGAAAGAAAGAAAGAAAGAAAGACAAAAAAACAAAACAAAACAAAACAAACCCCAATCATTAACATGACTGCATTTACTAGGCACGCTAGGCATGCACTCTACAACAGGAGCCAGAGTCTTAATATGCACACATTATCTCATTTAAACCTCAGAACAACCTTTTGAATAGATGCTACTGTCATCCACATGTTCCTGGGGAAAATTGTGCCATACAGGGAATATGTGCCATGTTTGAGGTCACGCACATAATAAGGGTCAAGGCTGAGCTTGAAGCCCAGGGTTTGCTGTCTCAAGCTGACGCTGTCCCTCCACGGTTATTTGATGAATGCTTGCCCTCAGAGTTTCAGAATTCATTCTCACCAGCACTTCAGAAGCAAATAAAGAGTAGCATATCTCAAAAGGGATGGGTTAGCCAGCTTGTACCTGTCACACATCCTTGCAATCCTTGGCTACCATTACTGCCACCAAAGAGGCATTTTTAACTGGGCCTGACTAGTCAGTAATCTCATAGCCATATCAGGTTTATTTAAACCAATTCCTAAGATTCTAAAATCACTACACACACCCTGATTCAGGGAAGCAGAAGATATTCTGCAAAAGACTTCATCTGTTTGGCTCCTGCTTCTTCTCCAGACCCAGGTCACCTCTTAAGCATTCATGCAGCCTCCCTCTAAAGGCAACACCCTCTGTTCACAGAGTCACCCTCACAACACCTACTTCCAATATCATATATATGGCACTTAGTCACATTCTGCCTGCTGCAGGAAGGACCCGATCTCCCATCATTAGGTTCACTTGATTCCATTTCATTCCACAGGGAGCAAATAATATGAGAACTAATGCTTCTAGTCCCTCCCTCGAGTTCTACAGTTTCCCTTCCACAACAGGGGAGAAGAAAGACTTATCTGATTCAGGGAAGGAGACAAGGCTAACTGTTAACCACCCTGAGTGGATCTGGGCAGAATGCAGAGACATTGTTCTTTAGATCTACCTAACCTCAGCACTCAGGCATAGTGGACTCAACTTGTATATCCACTCATGTGTAGTGAATGTATGGAGCAGGGTCAAGCCCTGGGGACCTGGTCTATTTGCTAATCCTCTCAGCTTTTCCTGTTAGGCCTGTGTGTCTGGTTCATGGGCTATGTCCAGGAATGAGAAGGAAACTCTGCCACCACTCCAGTCTAGCTGCAACATTAGGCTGTCATTGGGTATGAGTCCTCATTTGGCTTTGGGTGTATGATCTCACCTGATTCGTAATTTGGATTGTCTTACCTACTGTGCATTATGCATGGATGTGTCTACCCCAACTGGTGGAAGCTCCTTGAGCACAGAGGCAGTGATGCGTGGTGGGAAGAACACTGGACCAGGAGTCAGAAGACCCAGTTCTAGGCCAAGCTCTGCTTGGGAATATCCCTTTCCATTTCTAAGTCTTTGTTCCTTATCTTTAAGATGGAAAAGATAGTGTTCATGTACTCGTGCTCATCCCGTGGGAGAATGGTGAGTTAGGACAATGTATAGAAGAGTAAACTGTAAAGTGTCCTACATGGGTAAGGGCTTATTATTATCATCATCATCACCATCATCATCATCATCAAACTTTTTTTTTATTAATAGAAAGGGGAGCTCTCTTTTATTAAACACCTGCCAGGTAGGAGGCACCTGGGTGGCTCAGTCGGTTAAGCATCTGACTTGGGCTCAGGTCATGATCTCGCAGTTTGTGAGTTTGAGCCCCGCATCGGGCTCTGAGCCTAGAGCCTGCTTTGGATTCTGTGTCTTCCTCTCTCTCTGCCCCTCCCCCACTCATGTTCTTTCTGTCTGTCTGTCTGTCTGTCTCTGTCTGTCTCTCTCTCTCTCAAAAATAAATAAACATTAAGAAAAAATTAAACACCTGTCAGGTGTCAGGTGCTTGAAATATATTCATGAGTTTCTTGAGGTAATGTCCTGTTTGTAAAGCCCAGTGCAATGGCTCCAAAACTTTGCTGCATATTGGAATCACCCAGGGTTTTTTAAAAAACACTGATGCCTGGCCCACACCCCCAGATGTCTGACTTAATTGGTATGTGGTATGACTGGGCATTGGGACTTTTCAAAGATCCCCAGATGATAAACATGTGCATTCTAGACACCATTGGCACAACCTTTTGACAGCTGAAAAGGGACACAGGCAGAATTGGATAAAATCATGTTGGAGGATTTATTTCTCACCTCCTCAGCCAACCATTTCTAGACTACCACAGCCAGGACAGAATATGGCTCCCCAGATGGGCTGTCAGATGTCTGGGTGGTGGGCATTGACCTGTGGCAGTGGGCAGGGTAAACAGCTGTGGGATCTAACATTTGGGAGATCACTTAGCCCAAGAACAAACGGGCTGAGGGGAAGTGGATGTCCTTTTAACAGGCTCTCTAGCCCTCTCTCTGACCTCAGGGCCACTATTTATTTCCCCTTGGCGTACAGCAAATGTGAATATAAGAATAGATAAATATCTGGGGTGCCTGGGTGGCTCAGTCGGTTGAGCGTCTGACTCTCACCTTCGGCTCAGGTCATGATCTCATGGTTTTGTGTGTCCGAGCCCACATCGGGCTCTGTGCTGACAGTGTGGAGCCTGCTTCGGATTCTCTCTCTCCCCTCTTACCCTCTTCCCCTCTGCCCCTCCTCCGCTCATGCTGTCTCTGTCTCTCTCAAAATAAATAAATAAATAAATTCTTAAAAAAAGAATAGATAAATATGATATAATTTCATTATATGTGGAATTTAAGAAACACAACAGATTGACATGGGGAAAGCGAAGGAAAAATAAGATAAAAACAGAGAGGAAGGCAAATTATAAGAGACTCTTAAATACAGAGAACAAATTGAGGGTTGCTGCTGGAGGGAATGTGGGGGGGGGGACCCTAAATGGATGAATGGCATTAAAGAGGGCACTTGTTGGGATGAGCACTGGGTGTCATATGTAAGTGATGAATCACTGGGTTCTCCTCCTGAAACCAATACTACAGTGTATGTTAACTAACTTGGATTTAAATAAAATTTAAAAATATATGTAAACCTAGGTCAAAAGAATGTCTTTGTATCAGCTGGATTAAATTTGTACTTTAATTGACATGATTTATAAATCCGTTGAATAAATAAGTTGGTGGGGGGAAAAAAAGGAATAGGGAAGTCTAGCCAGCAGGTGAATAGTACCAAACCCTAGTCTTCCTAATGAGGAGAACCAGAGCGTACCCTGTGGCTGACTCCACATCTCTCCCACTTCCCAGCTCATTTTCTCCAGTTCAACTTCATTCTTTAAAATTCTGCTAGCAAAAGGACTTTAGGGAATTTTTCCACTTAAGAATAAAACAAGCACAGTTCTCTTCTGTTGGTTTCTTAAGCAAACTACGTGTTTCCAAATAATAGCAGCTCCTTATAAAATCTAACAACCTGTTAGTTCTGCAGGTTTAAGCCCACTTCTTTTAAACTTAGCTCTCTGAAGAATTTTGTTAAAGGAGATCTATAAATATGACAGGTTCTCTCTCAGACTCTGCAAAATGGCATCTATCGTTTTAATACAGTCTTATCAGTTTCCCACATTTTATTGGTCATCCTAAGGGGAAATGGATGACTGGTACAAAATAGTGCACACAGCCCAGCTTCCTGAGGAGATAGCCTGGGTCCTGGTCAATAGGTAAGTATTTTATTGTGCAGATAGAGACTGAGGCTCAGTAATGACTTGGCTTACAGTAGTGCTGAGGTTCAAATTTTTGTCTGACTCCAAAGTTTATACATGTGTACACTTCATAACAGTGCACCATGTTACCACTTTCTGCATAACTTTAACCCTCACGCATTTTTTTCCTCATTAAATTAGAGAGCATGTTGGAACATTGGATCCCCACCTTTCTTTCCCTAAGCCAGGTCTTCTTTATGTTGATTGACCTAGTGCTTGACAATATGATATTCACCAGTTGTTTGGTGAGGATGGTGTGAATGAAAAAAAGTTGGCAACTTTAGTTCATTTTCCAATCTGAAAGATTTCACCTCACAGAAAGTTCTGAAGCTTTTCCTCAGTGAGTCCATTGACATGCAGTAGGGTTAGCTTGTAAGAATTCATGCTGGTAAGTATTCTACCAGGGGAGGGGATGAATTGCAAGGACCATCACTTGAGAATATTCCTTCAGGTCCTAGAAGAGAACCGTTGTCTGCATGTCCACTGTTCCTCTCTATCACACGAAGATCTCAACATGTCATTGTGTCCTCTGCAGTCAATTACTAGAAGCTTTGGGTACCAAAGCCCAAACATATAAAAGGACAACCCAGAAGGTGTCTGCAATTATGTTAGACTGATACACTATTTTTGACAATCCAGAAGAAAATAAGATTTAGGGAATTTTCCCTGTGTGAAGACAAAAACCCAAAGAAGAAAGCAAGTGCCAACAGGAAAACTGGACTATCCCTTGGCATCCATTCTGCCTTGTTCAATGGTCTTTATTTCCTATTGCTCTTTACCTCGTAATCGTGGACCTATTCCTTTGAAGAACTACATAGTCAGCTCTGCACCATAGGAAAGAAATCTTTGGCCCAAAAATTCCTGTCCAGGTGCAGAGATCCAAAGCAAGGCCACCTCAATGCTGTCTTCCCTAATAGGAAGCAAAGGAAGGAGTGAGAACACAGTGAGTGGATAGAAGGAAAAGCTGCCAAGTGACGGCTTTAAATAAATGGGGGCAGAATTTTCACATGGAAAAAGGAAGAGCCGTTTGTACAAACCAGAGGGTCATTCCCTTTGATACCTCACAATTAGGATAGAAGCACTTTCCATTCTGCCTCTAGGTCCTTGTCAAGCTGACATGGTGATTTTTTACTTGCCTCTGGACATCAGCTCTCATCTCCAAATATGAAAGCAACAAAGTAGGGAAGTAACGTGAACAGAATGCCTGCTATACATCAACAACATTCTGGGTGTTTTATGTGCGTTATTTCATCTCATTGAACCTGGCACTCCACCACAGCCCATTTTACAAAGGAGGGAAATGAGCCACAGAGAGCTTGTGTGACTGACCCAAGATCACACAGCCTATAAATGGCTGATCTGAGACTCACATTTGCTTGCTCCCGAACATGTGTGTGGTTGCCATTCTATCAGTATCAATAAGGGTTTTGTTTTGTTTGAACAAATTTACCATAATTACCCAATAAAATGAGGGCTGCCTTTCCATGGGTGAAAATACCTGCCTTCAAATATGTTATCAAGTTGAAATAAAATGAAGTATACTCGAAAGCACCCAAGATACCAGAGCAAGGCACTCACAAGCATGGGTCCACTCCTCTAGAAGGACAGTCTCCTGCTCTACAGTGCTCCCCTGTCCAATCATGGTGCAAGCTACACTTTCAGAATCATCATCTGAAACAGGTATAAGTCCCAGGAACCCTATCACTGCACACGCACACCCTGTTACTGACTCAACCATGATAACCTACTTCTGATTACCATCCTGATTCCCTGGCTTGTTCTGAATAACTTATAAATGTAAAAATGAAATTCAATCACCCTTAAAAGACAAGAACCCATCACTGTTGAAGATATTCAAGATTAGGCTGCTGACTAAATTCTTAAAGAGACTCTCCAAAAGTATGTCCAGCGAAGGCAGCATCACTGGTCTTCCAAGTAAGCTACTGTACAGAGAATTACATTTGTTTGTATGGAGATTTTAATATGGTTTTTAAAAAAATCAATCTTATTAACCTATACTTGTGCCTCCAGGGGAACTGCAAACTTTCCATGCTTGGAATGTTATTATAAGAGTGTTTTACTTTGGAGGAGAATGTGTGTTAATTAATCAGCTCGGGCTGCCATAACAAAATACCATAGATTGGGTGGATTAAACAACAGAAATTTATTTCTTATAGTTCTGAGGCTAGAAGTCCATATTAAGATGTCAGCCAATTCAGTTTCTGGTGAGAGCTCTCTTTCTGCATTGCAAATGGCTGCCTTCTTGCTATATCCTAGAGACAGAGAGAGAGAGAGAGACGGAGACAGAGACAGAGAGAGACAGAGATTTCTACCTCTTCTTGTAAGGCCAAAGTCCTATCAGAGGAGGACCCTGCCATAATGACCTCATTTAACTTTACCTCCTAAGGATCTTTTTTCCAGATAGAACCACATTGGGAATTAGGACTTCAATGCATGAATTTGGGGGTGGGACACAATTCAGTCTATAACAACATGTTATAGAATTTAAAATCCCTTGTCTCTTTTTAATCAAGCACATTTTTCCAATGGCATTTGGGTCTACAAACACATGGATATTCATTTATACAGCCCTGATCTCAGGGCTGTACTATTAATTAGCAAGATACTCCTTCCTGATATTCTTTTTGCCTTCACCTTTTTCTAAACGATATACACCAGACAATAGAAGAGCAATACTACTTTTATCTTTAACCTCGTTATTATTTGCTTACCAGTGCCTCAAACTGGAATGCCTTTATGAAAATGACACATTTTCAAGAACATCGCCTCTCCTTACAGGGCAAGAAGAAGCAAACAGGAGAAATGCAAGTAGACAAGAAATGCTACAAATGGTTCTTTAAGGTCTCCCTTGTTAATATCAGCATTTGCTCCCTTGTACCAATAAAGCTAAATTACTGGTCTTGGGGACCCCCCAAGCATGAAAAGCCACAACAGTAATCAGAACCAACTAAGGCTAGAGACACCAGACTTGATTAAGATTAATTTCCTAATTTAAAAATTATTTTGGTGGGATGGGAAAGGGCATTTCAGTCGTGTCACCTCAGCACACACCCGGACCCCACGCATGACCGATTCAATTGTTGTGGCGAGC
>NC_064816.1:112358688-112449270 GCF_023721935.1 Panthera uncia | reverse complement strand
CGAACTCGCGGTCTGTGAGTTCGAGCCCCGCGTCAGGCTCTGGGCTGATGGCTCGGAGCCTGGAGCCTGTTTCCGATTCTGTGTCTCCCTCTCTCTCTGCCCCTCCCGCGTTCATGCTCTGTCTCTCTCTGTCCCAAAAATAAATAAAAAACGTTGAAAATTTATAAAAAAAAAACCCTTTGTCTGACTATCCAAACCCAGGAGGCTTATTTGATTCTTTCCTTTCCTACACATCCAGTCAAGGAGCCCCATCAGCAGCACCCCCAAAATGTTTTTCGAATCTTCCGGTCTTCACTGTGGCTCTTTCCCAAACCCATCATCTCCCACTGGGACCGCTACAGTGGCCTCCTAACTGGTCTCCCTGCTTCTTCTCTGCCCTCTCATCTGTTGTCCACCCAGCTGCCCTACAGTCGTTTATAAAGTTAGTCCTCTGCCTGAAGTCATCTAGTTGCTTCCAACGGCACAAAGAACAGTGCTCTAACTCCTCATCGTAGCCCTTGAAGCCCTGTGAGGACTGACCTCCACTTTCCTTCTCTCCTTGGTCACCCACCACTCTGCTCCTCGCTCACTTTCCTATAGCCACACTGGCCTTCCCTCTGTTCCTCAAATTTGCCAACTCTGTCTGCGTCAGGACCTTCGCACTTATTTCCCTGGCCCCAGCTCATGTGGCTGGCTTTTTCTTGTCATACTTTCCCAACTAACACGCCTTCCCCTCGTCACCCAGTACACCTTATCTCCTCGTCTTGTTTTATTTTCTTTATAGGACTTATCTCTATCTGGAGATAGTTTTAATTGTTGTTTACTTGTTTCTTGGCTCCTCATCCTTAGGAATGTGCCCCCTCCATGGGCAGGGATTTGTAAATATTGTTGCCGGTTGTAACCTCTGTTCCCAAAGGTTTCTGGTACCCCTAATAGGCACTAAGGAAATTTTTCAGAATGAATGCTTGCTCACCAAGTGACCTTCTGACTCCAGTATTGTTTTCCAAATAGACTGCTTATAGAGAATGTGCCAGCCAGAGGACACAGATATCTCCTGTTCCCTGTATTTTTCATATAAATAAATACAGGCATGCTTGTGTTTGTGTACTTTAGCTTCTGTGAGTTTAGTTAATGTGAGCCTGTCCCTAAAAGATGGATTCTCTTTTGAGGCACTAACAAATCAGGTATCTGAGCTTGTGGACCTGAGAACGGTGTTCCACAGTGAGAGAGGCGTTAATAGGAAAGGCACACTGCCTGAATGAGCCCTGACCTTCCACTCATGACCTTTATGGCCTTACCATGAGTGTTCCCTGGGCTTCTTTTTGGAACTCCTCTAGGAACAAGAGAAGAGCTCCTGATAGAGAAAAACCTCCAAAAAGGAAAGGAAGGCTGTATAGATATTCAACAGGTCTTCATGTCGAGCGTTTGTATTTGTGAAATCTTTCAACTCTGTCCCACATGCCACTGCCACATGGTGCCCTCTCCTGTTTTCCATCAGCATAACTGAGACAAGCCTACACATCTGAAGAACAAGAAAGAGGATAAACTAATAGTATTGAATGCTGTACTATGTATCAGGCACAAGGGTTTTACAAATATCTCACCTAAAGCGATATTTCTAAAAAAATAAGGGAAATAAAGAAAATATAAACTATGTATAAGACTTGGATATTCAAGATAAGATAGCACAAAGGGTCAGATTGTCAAATCAGACTCACAGGAGATACGATCTTGCCCAGTAATAAGAGTTACTAATAATTTCAAGAGTAAAGGTAATTATGGGGTACAGGTGAATTCTGGAAACCCTGGGTCTGTGAAAACTGCCCTATGGGTCCTTTCTTGCTATGTTAGAATTTGCTCTGGCCCAGATTTAACATAGGAGATCTTCAAGTGATACATGTTGTCATTACTAAAGCAAAAAGAATGACATGGGTCATGAAATACCTCAGTGTTATACTCACATAGTTACATAGTTTCCATGTCATTTTCCAGAGAGCTCTGCCCCATAAATCCTTAGATTCCAGGCGTGTTTATCATAAGCCACCCTAGATTGACCAGGTACATCCTGCTAAAAAGTTTTCATAGATAAGGGCTCTCTCATTAATAAGTACCTATTAGTTTCCTTTCCAGGAGGCATATCGTTAGAATTTCACAAGGAGATTTGATAGAGTCAACTGCCTTTATTTTCCTTCTTTCCTTTGTTTCTTTCCCGTGGCTTCTCAAGGAAAAAGGGAATAGCCAGCTGCTAATCCTTTCCTTTCCCCAAAGAATAGATCTCTGATCCTAAGAATTCTGTTGAAAGCAGTGCAGTGATTATTTTCCTATGCCCCTAAAGCCTTTCACCCCAAATTAACTCTGCCCCCGTCTTCTTAACCAGCCTCTTGTCCTCTGTGGCTTCCAGACCTTTGCTGCTGCAGGGTTTCTATGTCTCATCACTAACTATATTTCTACCACTAAGTTCACATTTGGTTATTTTTCCACATAGTTATTAGTTTTTTGTTGTTTTTTGGTTTTGGGTTTTTTTGTTTTGGTTTTTTTGTTTTGTTTTTAAGTAAGGCTTCATCTCATGCGGAGCCAACAGCACAGCTTGGACTCATGACCCTGAGATCAAGACTTGAGCTGCAATCAAGAGTCAGACACTTCACTGACTGAGCCACCCAGGCGCCCCTGAAGAGCTCTTAATAGTAATGTTTTGTTTCTGTTGTTCCACTGATGGACATATACCACCACCAACCAGTAGGACCGGGGTGATGGAAGCAGTGTTAGCACGCTGAGTCCAAGTTCTAGTAAAATGTTA
This sequence comes from Panthera uncia, assembly GCF_023721935.1. NCBI lineage: Eukaryota > Metazoa > Chordata > Mammalia > Carnivora > Felidae > Panthera > Panthera uncia. The sequence continues at coordinate 112,446,494 of NC_064816.1, read as the reverse complement.
CCGAAAGCTCACCACGTGCCTACTAGCGGATAAGAAAGACGCGATCCCTGTCTTCGGGAAACTAACAGTCCCCTGGGAAATGAAAATGCGTCTATCCCCAAAGCTTCCAATGTTATGGAGTCACCTTGCTTTTAATATCTAAGTAAAAATGGCTTGTGCCCTCAAAGACGACACAAAGACAATTCTGTCCCCAATGGTATTCTGAAACCAATTTAAAGCGAACATTTGTTCTTAATACTGATAAATAAATAGTAGCAATGGAGTGTGTTTGGAAGGAGGAAGCAAATAGTAAATCCTAATTGGAGATGTAAAAGAAGGCTCAGAGAGGTGATGGTTCAGCTGGGGCGGATGAATGACAAGGAATTTATCAAGTGGGAGAAGAGCCTTCCAAGCAGCAGGCTTAACATATACACCAGACAGAGGTATGAAAAGGCAAAGAGTATTTGGGACCTTCCGAGGGTTTAGTAGGACGAAAGCATTCTGTAAAAGAGGAGACTGAAGAGTGGCAAGGTTGGTGTCATAGACAAAAGACAGCTTGCTGTCCTCAGCTAAACCTAAAAGCAAGTTGGCAATAGTATCTTAAACAATCCAGGAGTATCCCAGCCAGGGCCAGGGCTAGGGTAAGGCAGGTGAGGGCAAGGCAGAATTTAAGGGGGTGCCAAAGCCTCAGTCATCAAGATAATATTTTAACACAAAATTTTTAAAATAAAGATAGGATCAGAGTTACTGAGTTTTCCTTTTGCCTCAGGCTCTAATATGGCTCCGCAAGGCACTTCTTTATTTAAAACTTTGGCATTTGCTCATCATTTCGCACTGATTTTTATTTTTAAAAGATATTGCATTAGGAGCACCTGGGTGGCTCAGTCAGTTAAGTGTCTGACTTTGGCTCAGGTCAGGATCTCATGGTTCCTGGGTTCGGGTACCCGTCGTGTTCCCCGCATCGGGTTCTGTGCTGACAGCTCAGAGCCTGGAGCCTGCTTCAGATCCTGTGTCTCCCTCTCTCTCTCTCTGCCCCTCCTCTCCTCACACTCTGTCTCTCTCTCTCAAAAATAAGTAAACATTAAAAACAATAAAAGAGGGGCACCTGGGTGGCTCAGTCGGTTGAGCGGCCGACTTCGGCTCAGGTCATGATCTCATGGTCTGTGAGTTCGAGCCCCGCGTCAGGCTCTGTGCTGACAGCTCAGAGCCTGGAGCCTGTTTCAGATTCTGTGTCTCCCTCTCTCTGACCCTCCCCCATTCATGCTCTGTCTCTGTCTCAAAAATAAAAAATAAACATTAAAAAAAAAAAAATTAAAAAAAAAAAAAAAGATAAAAACAATAAAAGAATTGCTGAATCACTGTGTCGCATACCCGAAACTAACATAGCCATTATATGTCAACTATACTTCAGTAAAAAATTAAAAACAAAAACACCTTAGCACTCAGATGTCAGTTTCTCGATAATGATTTTCCAGTACAAGGAATCAAGGCTTCTTGGAGAAGTGGTTGATTCCAGAGTTTGGGTAGGAAAAATTCAAAATGAGCTTGGAACATTTTATGGTACCAAAAAATAAAGAAGTGCCTGAAAAAGTTTGGGGGCTTCTCAAAAAAACTATAAAACCAACTGAAAGTGGGCTCCCAGAGGGCAAAGATGGAACAATTTAACCAACAAAGTAAATGATGCCACATTGATTATAATCCATAAAATAAAATGAATCCGTGATTTTAATTAATTAACTTTTAAAAGGAAAAGCAGGGATGAGTCTTTCTTATAGAAAAATTCTCATTTAAAAATGTTGAACAAAGGAAGAAAATAGCAAATCACCATTGTAGGAAAGATCAACCTGGATGTTAATATCAGTGGGTGAAAGCTTGAAAAAAACAGTACGTAAGCATAGTCTCAAAGCCTCTCCTCTAGGATATTGGGTAACTTTACAGTAAAAAAAAAAAAATCCAGCAGACATCCCCTTAACCAAGCAATCAAAGGTTTAATATCACTAGTCGCGAGACATCTGGACATCATGTGCCCCCAATACTATGCACTCAGAAAGTCCCAACATCATTTCTGGGGGATTCCTCCCCCAAGTGTAGGATCTCAATCTATTAAACATCAGACAAACCCCAAATGAGGACCATTCCGCAAAATCACTGACCAGTACTCTTCAAAAGTGCAAAGGTCATGAAAGTCTCTGGAATGATCACAGATCAGAGGAAAGTCAGGAAACATGACAACTAAATATGACGTGGATCATGGATTGGGTCCTGGAACAGAAAGAAGACATTAGGGAGGAAATGGGTGGAATTCAAACACTGTGCTAATTTAATTAACAGTACTATACTAATGATAATTTCCTGATTTTTATACAAGTACTAAGGTTATGTAAGATGGTAACGTTGGGGGAAGCAGTTTGAATGCTATACGTAAACTCTGTACTTTTGGGAGCATCTTTGTATTTTTTTTTTCTTAATGTTTATTTCTGAGAGAGTGAGAGAGCATGAGCGGGGAAGGGGCAGAGAGAGAGGGAGACACAGAATCTGAAACAGGCTCCAGGCCCTGAGCTGTCAGCACAGAGCCCAACATGGGGCTCAAACCCACAAACCGTGGGATCATGACCTGAGCCAAAGTCAGACCCTTAACCGACTGAGCCACCCAGGTGCCCCCTTGTTGAGCAACTTTGTGTGTGTAAAGTTATTCAAGAAGAAGTGTTTTTTCTTTTTTCTTTTTTTTTAAGTTTACTTATTTTGAAAGAGAGTGAGCAGGGAAGAGGGAGAGAGAGATAGGGAAACAGAATTCCAAGCAGACTCCACGCTGTCAGCACAGAGCCTGACATAGAACTCCAACTCACAAACCGTGAGATCACAGCCTAAGCCAAAACCAAGAGTCAGGGCCTTTAACTGACTGAGCCACCCAGGTCCTCCTCAAAAGAAAAAAAGTTTTTAAAATTCCTAATGGACATAACTTTATGAGGGAAACCTCCACAATACATTTCATTATTTTATGAATTAACTACAAATGCTCTTCTGATATTTTGCTAAAGACACGTTTCTCAATATATAGTTATAGCCAATGTTTACATACTGGTGTGGTTTTTTTTCTCCTCTTAAATACATTTCACACATTCTTTAAATAATTTGACTAAACAGTGGTATTTTGTCACTATAAGTGGCCCTGTGTTAGGCACTGGGAACATAAGGATGCTCTTGGAAAATGTACAGAATAGTGGGGATGATAAACATGAAAAGAAGAGAACTAGGTATCATGTGTTAAGCTTTATAAAGGGTAGGTAAGCAACAGGCCATGAGATATAGAGAAGCTACTGTCTTTCCCTTTTTAAAAGGAATTCAGAGTTGAGGCACCTGGCTGCCTCAGTTGGAAGAGCATGTGACTCTTAATCCCGAGGTCGTGAGTCTGAGCCCCATGCTGGGCGTAGAGATTACTTCAAAAATAAAATCTTTAAAAAAAAATTTCAGGGTCTAACATGTTGATAGCATCTGCATAATTATGTGTGAAGAACATATAATCGTCTGCAATGTAATATACTAACGTTGGCAGAACTGTTCTTTCCTGGGAACAGAAGTGTTGGGGATCTGGTTCTCTTCCCACTGTTTGAAGAAAGAGAACATCACCGCAGGCCGTCCTTGGGATCAGAGGGTAGAGGAGGTAGAAAGACTGTCTTCTGCAGCGGGGAGAGCGTTCCCCACCTCCCAGCTCTGTACCTACGGGCTGTGCCTATGCTATTGAGAGCCATCAACTGCAACCGAAATCAATTTTCCTAAAAGGAGACAAGAGATGGCCAGAGCTCCACTAAATGAAGGGAGAGGTCAAAGAGATTCTCATCAAGGAGCTCAGCTAATCTATCTCAGTTTTGAATTACAGCTTCCCCTGAGCTGCCTCTTGCAGGCACCAACTATCATGCCAATTTTTATAAGTGCAGGTAATTGAATAATTGGAACAATTCATTTCTCTGAGAAGACTTTCCCACCAATTCTGTCCCTAGGAGCCTGTAAGGACCTGAGGCATCACTGAGGATTGCTGCTCTCAGTCTCCCATCCAGCAGACGCCCCCGTGACTCCCCTCGCTCCTGTGTCTGCAGCATCCTCCTCTTTTCTGGTTCCTCTCCTCCTACTGGAAACATGCTGTCTCTATCTCCCTGCTTCCAGGCACCCATCTGAGTTTGCACTCTCCTTGGACAAAAGTCAGGTGGCTGGGAGCAGAAAGGAAATACAGGAAAACCTTGGTTAGCGAGCATAATTCATTCTGGAAACATGCTTGTAATCCAAAGCACTTGCATATCAAAGCCAATTTCCCCGTAAGAGATAATGGAAACCCAGATGATTCGTTCCACAATCCAAAAATATTCATATAAAAATGATGATAATACTGTAATATAATATGAAATAAAGAAAATACAAAATGCAAAGAAAAATAAATTAGCCTGCACTTACCTTTGAAAACCTTCGTGGCTGGTGTGAGGGAGACAAGAGAGAGGAGAATTATTGTGTAGGATGATTTCACTATCACTAACGGAATCACTGCAATCTTTTAGCTCAATGGAATCTTTTTCTGGATGGGGGCCATTGGATATGCTCACACAGATGTTGACTACATACAGTATTCGTAAACTTTTGTCATTTACTGTATGTAATGTAACTGGCAATAAGGCAGCAGAGAAAAATGGTCTATATCTGCAGGCAGCCTGACCTAGAAGGAAGCAAAGCATTCCTAAGCTTACTCTTGTATGGAAAAACAAAGGACCGTCCATAGGTGCTTTGAAGTGACAAAAAATACACTAGTGCCAGCTGTGGGCACCTTCCAACATTCTGAAACATCACTGATTTCTGCTAAACACCGTGGCCTGAGACCGAGCATCCGAGTATGGGAGATGATCACCCACAATCCCACAGGGAGAGAGAAAGGAGAGAGACAGAGAAGAACCATTGGCTCAGTTGTGATCACATGACGTTTGGCATCACAAACTATGTGTATTGCAAGACATTGCTCGTTTATCAAGTTAGAATTTATTAGAAATGCTTGTTCATCTTGTGGGACACTCGCAGAACAAGTTACTTACAATCCATGGTTTTACTGTATCTTGCTCCACTCGAGTAAATAAATAAAGGTAGCAAATAAATGTACAAATATAAAAATTCCTTCCTTGATCCTTTACCCATCTATAGCCACTCCCCTATCTCTTTCCCATCTCACAGGTAGCATTTGGTGCCTCTAAGTCGTTGGGTCAAACACTCAATCTGTGGTTTATCTCCACGTTGGCAAACAATCTCACCAAACTGCTCTGCCCTGGCTTCACCAGGCTTTTGGTTGCAGGACTCAACATGCCTTTCTCTTCCTTGAGAACTATACCCATGCGGGTCTTCTACCCAGAACGCTCACCCTGTCCCTGCTGCCCGCTGTGCCCCGTTGCCTCCTGCTTGCTCTTTGGGTTATAGCTTAAATCTTTGATCCTTCAGGGGATCTTTCCTGGCTCTTCAGGCTTTCAGTGCCCCCTGACTGCACTTCTGTGCCACATTGAACTCATCCGTGAGGATTTGTTCAATATCCGGCATCCCCTCTAAATAGTATGCTTCATGAGCATGGGGCCGTGACTGGCTGTTCACTGCTATCTCCCCACCACTTAGTCCAGTGCCTGGTTTGGGAAGGGATTAACAAATATTTGTTTAATACTTGTTTGTTAAAACCCACCTAAGGATTTTAAGTAGGTTTAAGAGAGATGATCTTATGTAGGATTTTTAACAGAGGTTCTCAACGCTGATGTCCGAACATGTCTGGGAGCATTTCCTTTCTCACAGTGACTGAGGGGTGCCTCTGCTAACAGTGGTGCAAGGCCAGGCCTGCCAGACATCCTCGATGCTCAGGACAGCTCCCTGGAGAAACACTGTTTACAAAAATCACTCTACCTGTGCCGGGGAAACATGTCAAGTGTGGAGGGAGAGGAAGTGGAGGAAGTCAGAGCGACTGGTAGGAACACTATTGCAATCATCCCAAATCAGGAGCTGGCCAGGTGGCTGGGGAGGAAGCCTGAACTGACTTGAAAGAAGGCAGGTGGAGAGGTAACTGAAAAATAGAAGCAACAAACTCTGTCATCAGTGGGATGAATCACCCTTCAAGGAGCGAGAAGGGATGTAAACACAAAGGAAGGTAGACAGATAGATAGGAATTGTGTGACCTTGGGCAAGTGACTTAATCTCTCTGTGTCTAATTTCCTCATCTGTAAAATGGAGATAAAAACAATGCATCACAGGGTCGCCTGGGTGGCTCAGTTGGCTAAGCAACCGACTCCTGATGTCGGCTCAGGTCATGATCTCATGGTTTGTGAGTTCAAGCCCCTCATCAGGCTCTGCGCTGACAGCGCAAAGCCTGCTTAGAAATGTCTCTCTCTCTCTCTCTCTCTCTCTCTGCCCTTCCCCAACTCATTGTCTCTCAAAATAAGTAAATTTATAAAAAAACAATACATCACAGGGATGTGAAGATTACAGGAACTGAGTTCATTCACATAAAGTGCACTGCCTGACATAGGGAAAGCACTAGGTGAGGATTGACATTTTATAGCTGTAGATACATGAATAAATAGATACATAGAAATATTAGCAGATAAGTGGTGAGAAGGATAGGTGGGTGAATAAATGAAGGGATGGAAGGATGGACAGTTGGACAGATGGATGGGTGGATGGATGGATGTTGAAGAGACTGATAAATGATTTTTGGATGTGGAGGATGAAGGGGAGAGTATAATCCCCACAATTTTTTCCAAAAGCAGCTTTGAGCACAGATCTGAGTGATTCTACCGACCGAGAGTCTCTCTCGTCTTCTTCCTTTATGTCCAGTGATCAGGATACCAAGGCGTCTTTGGTTTACAGAACAGCTGTGACGACTGACCTACATGGACCACTGGAAGCATACATTAGGCAAAGGGCTGATGGACAGGAATGTGCCACAGGAGTCTCCTGCTACACGGAAGAGCGAAGTCAGAGAGTTCTTGCCACTTTGGCTCAGGGTACTCACAGGGGCTCCTAAACAGCTTCGCCCTTCTCAGCTCTTTGAACATTTTGTCACTCACCCACTTTCTCTATTCTGTTGTTTATAACATTCACCACTGCGCGATACATTTAGGAATCAACACATAATACCTAGAAGGACACTGACCTGGGAGTCAGAAGATCTGTGCTCTAGCATGGACATGGAAGCTAGTTTTTTGGTCTTGACCTGGTCAATGTCACCTCTCTGGCTTCAGTTTTTGGATATGTAAGATAAATGGATTGCGCGAGAACAGATCCAAACTTTCTTGTAGCTCTAACACACATACACCTGCAACCTGACCAGCCTCTTCTCTCGTTGTCCTTGCCCCTCAACTCAACTCTCTAACTCAACCCTCTCATCTGTATCTTTGCCATTTCCTTGGTGCGCAATGCCCTCCTTTTCTTGCGCTTCTGCTAACCTCCTCAGTGTTTCAGATTTCAGTGCTGCCTTCAGTGAATCATTCCTTTGCACTCTCAAGTTTAGATATTTGCTCTTCTTTGCGTCCAGGGTACTCTGTATGCACCTGAATTACAGCAACATCCTCAGGGACGTGTTCACATGCCTCTCTTCCCAAAAGGCTGCAATGCCTTTAACGCAGAAATTACATTTCTATGAGTCAGGGCTCAATTTCAGAGAACAGAATCCACTCCAACCAGTTCAAGCAGGAAAGGGTTTACTGCGGATATATTACGTGGCTTATCAAGTCATTGGGAGGGAAAAAGTACGCTCAAGACTAGGCTTTCAGGAACCACTCACAAAGCCACACTGCAGATAGTAAGCCACTGAGAGAATTGCTACCTCTCTTGGCATCAGGAAATCTCCACCTTCACAACAGTACCACCACTAGAACAATCGGAAACTAAATTCTCTCCACATATACCTCATAGTCAAATTCTCAAAAAGAACGAGAGGCCGCGGAGCCATCGCCATCCGTTGTTTAGACAATGTTTCTTGCACCAGGGCCGACCCTGAACTTCTGACCAACTTGCACACTGATTACACAGGGGTCAAGTGATGCATGTGGTCCAAAGAACTGCAGCTAAAGGAAGTTATGTTCATCTGGCACAAACATGGTGAAGGGGTCTGCAGGGGATGAGGGTGTGGCCGCTACGTTTCCTCTTTCCTTTGAGGAGAGCAATTTTCCTGCTGCCAATAGTGGTGATGGATGGCGAGTGAATCACCTGGCAAGATATCAATTAAATATAAATCTGCTCTTAACTCTAGGAATCTGTTCAGCTTGTGCCTTCTACAGAAAACAAGCTGTGTTAACAAAATAGGGCAGGATCATAGAATCTTGGGAATAGGAAGAGGTTCAGGGGTCATAAAATCCAGTAGTTACCAAACAGCTTTGTAGCAAAAGGAGAAAAATCAGACAACATAGTGTTATTTTATCTAAATGTATTCAATCTAAAGGCCTGGCCTTATTCTAAGATTTTTCTTATCTTACTATTTTTTAGTGATATACAGTATTTGTAGTTTTCATAGGTTGTTTGTTTGTTTGTTTGTTTAGGCTTTTCTTGGCCAAATAACAATTAGGTGATCACTGTTAGTCCTCCCTTTGAGTTGCCTGCCGATTTTTAATCATTCTGATCACATCCCTAGAGGTCTATACCCCAACTTCATCATGACCCCTTGTGTTACTGTCGCTTTGTCCATTTCATCCTTTATTTCTGATCATTTATCAGGATATAAAGTACAGAGTCTCCGGATACTGAACATGTGCCTGGACATGCAGTTAAGACTTCAAGATAGAGAATCATACCTTCTATGATTCTTTGTCACTGGCCCCACTCACGTCATAATGCAGGGAATTACTTTGACACTCTACTGTTATGAGTAAGGCCCAGCTCATTTGTGAGAAAGTAAACCGTAGTGTGTAGTTTGCCTTGGCTTGTTCTCTCTGTTTCAGCCAGGGTTATTCCCCTCTCTGTCTCTTATTACTTACAAATATGTATTCTACTTTCATCTATCTGAACTCTAGCTTTTATTCCACATATATTTGTTACATTTCTGGGACCTCTTATCCTGGAGTGCTTCTGATGATCTCGTTTCTCTTAAATCTAAACTCTTTGTAAGAAGGGACAGGCATCTATGACCTCACCTACCTATTTGCAAGCAATTTACTTATCAAAATACATATTGTTTCACTCTAGGTTGCTTTCCTGGGCCTGTGAGCCCTCAGAGCCACTTCTTGCCCTCCCTGAAGACTCTGTGTCCCTGGCAGTGGGAAGACCCTGCAGGGTGGCCTCCTCAGATTCCTGTGTCCATCCATTTCCAGGGGGACTTGTCCAGTGGGAGGTAAGAATGGGAGAGGGTGGAGGGGCCTTGGGCTCCTGCACTGAGTCTTTCTCTCCTCAGTGGTCCCACCACTGCCCGGCAGGTGCATTGAGGTCCTCGCTTCCATCAGGTGACTCTAGACCCTGGTCCTCTCACCTACTTCCTCTCTGGCTAGGGAGCTGGAGAGGCTTCTTGATGGTGCTCCGCTCTGGACAGCCCTGCTGTAACCCCTCAGAGAGATTGCTCTTTTTCAGGTTAGACCCCCACTGATGGAAGGATAAATTCTCAGAAGTGGAATTGCTGGGTACAAGACTAGGATTTTTAGAGTGAAGTTTAGGGGGCCTGGGTGGTTCGGTCGGTTGATCATCTAACTCTTGATCTCTGTTCAGGTCATGATCCCAGGATTGTGGGATCGAGCCCCATATTGGGCTCTGCTCTGAGCACGAAGCCTGCTTAAGATCCTCTCTCCTTTCTCTTTCTCTCTAAACTAGAAAAAAAAAATTGAAAAAAATTGAAAAAAATAAAGGCAAAGTGTAAGGACATTTATTCCTGCTGTCTTTCTTTCGTGTAAGTCCTGTCTCCCACCTATAGATCTCCATATACAGTCAGGGCCCTTCTCCTTCTGCCATCCCAATCTGTTTACATGTCTCAGCCTCTGGGCACTGGAACTATCCGTCTGATCACATTACACTTTTAAAAAAATGATAAAACAAAGACGTAAGGGGGAAAACCACTTCCTGGTGGTAATTGATATCTATGCTTTTAGAACATGCTCAGGCAAGTGGAAAGAATAAGCAATTATCTGGATAGTTCAAACAAACATTGACTCCCCTTTGTCTGGCATGAGTGAGTGGTGGAAGGGAGGGAAAATTGGAATTAATTATTAACATCTTTAAAGTTGCTGGAATTAGGTAGAGAGTTACTGAATTCACCACTTTATTTTCTATGAGGAGTCTGGTAAAAGAAAGACATCTGCTCGGCCATTCCAACGCCAGGTTTTTAATTTTGGTAGGAGTCAGTTAAGGAGCGAAGTGTCCTTTGCTATCTGTGGAACTGAACCAGTTGGGGACTTTGACTCCACGCTGCTAGTTAGGAAGTCTCCAGGCACTGCGTCCGGGGCAGTGGTGATGGGTGCTGTAAATCTTTTCATTGCATCAGTCTCGGCTCTCAGGAGAAATGAGTCTATCACCCAAACTTGGGGAAATGTCTGATTTAGTGTTGTAATTTACCAAATAAAAGCTACCAAGTGTCTCTTACAGGCTGCTGATTTATCTTTAGCTTTCCCTGAAGTTGTGGCCCTCAAAGACTGCGTATTTAGCAACACAACATAGTTATGAAAAATAATTATTATAGCAAAACCATCCTTTGAATGTAAAGATAGAGAGTCAGGTGCAGTGGGAAGAGCCCTGATCTTGGAGCCTAGAGGTCTGAGTTTGAATTCTGGCCTTGCCACACTAACTAGCTGAAGAACCCAATCCAGCCATGTATTTCATCATGGTGAGTTTCTTACTTACTAGGTGCTGTGAAAGTGAAGACATTAGGATCATTAAGAGTAATGTGCAGGCACGAACTAATCAATAGATGAAACAACACATGTGTTAGGGTAACAAGTTAGGAGCCATCATTAACATTGGTATATGCGTTAGGGGTGGGGGACAGGATCTACAAGCCATAACCAAAGTGACTCCCTGTTTGATAGTGCGGTTTCAGAATTACACAGTGAAAGAGCCTGGAGAGGCTCCGATGAGAGCATGGGCTATTTTGTCTGCCTCCTCCCTCAGCTTCCAAGTGAGTCTCCAGGAGGTTTCCTCCTGGAGGGACGGGGTACCCTCAGCAAGCCAGAACCTGCCTCAGGCTGACACATGAGCTCAGGGACAGTGAGAATGACAAACGTGAGCATCCTTATGGAACGGACCCAGAAAATAATATTAACCCAAGAGCAAAGTAGACGTCGTTTGCAATTTAACGTGTGGCACCATGGGAACAAGAGTACTTTTACTGTCATTGGAGCTCTGTTTGCCCAGGCCAGGGAACTAACTAGGAGACAACAGCTAGAGATGAATTTACCAACTTTCAGTTCGGTTCATATAAATGCTGGGCCACAGCATGCTGCCTCAACTTCCCTCATGCCTTCAGTCCCTGCGAATAGCCAGCACTTCCCTTTGTGAAGATGAGCCAACTTTCCCCATGCCCTTCAGACATGAATTTCATCCTTAATCCAGTGGTTCTAGAATTGTATCATGCACTGTGAGACCATGAAAATAGCATGGAAGTCAGAAGCAGATCAGAGTTGTTGTTGTTTTTTTCAATGTTTATTTATTTATTTTTGAGAGAGAGAGTGGGGTGGGGGAGGGGCAGAGAGAGAGAGAGAGACAGAGAGACAGAGAATCCCAAGCAGGCTCCACACTGTCAGCACAGAGCCCAACATGGGGCTTGATCCTATGAACTGTGAGGTCATGACCTTAGCTGAAATCAAGAGTTGGACACTTAACTGATACCCAGGTGCCCCAAACAGATTGGACTTTAATGAAGTGGTTAAACAAATATCTGTTGGGTGCCTTCTGTAAGTCAAATACTATTCCAGCCAGCATACTGAAAATATGACGATGAACAAGAGATGATCCCAGCCCCCAAGGAGCTTATATTCTGGTGGGAGCAGATAGAGAAATAACTATGTAACATAAATTCAGGTAGTGATAAGCGTTGGGGAAAAAAATCATAATAAAACAGAAAGAGGCTGGAGAGTGACTATTTTAGGTGAGGTTGTTAGGGTAGGTATCTCTGAATGACAATTGAATTGAGACCTAAATGCGATGAAGGAATGGCCTTTAAGCCTGTTCTGGGCAGGGGGAAGGGACCCCACTAGGCTGGGCATTAGCTTGTGTTTGTGGGATAAACAGTCTGGCCAGTGTCACTCAGCAGAGTGCGAGGGGGAGAGTGCACCAGGGTCTGAACCCCATCTCCTACCACTAAGTAGCCACAGAACTTTTCTCAACCAATTTAATCTCTAGCAACCATAGATTCCTTGTAATTATGAAGATTTTCAGCCACAACCGTACCCAACTTTGAGCTAGGCTGAACTAAAAAAGAGAATTTATAGTAAGTACACAGTATGTCATCCAGAAAGCAGGGGCAGGAAAGAACTTGAACCAAGACCTGGGAATAACAAAACACCACCCACAAAACAAGACTTTTACTCTGTTACTCACCTTTTTTTCTCTTTTCATGTCAGATTTCCTCGCTGTCTGTTATCCAGCTTTACCCATTCCTTCTCCACATGGACCTTCCACAGCCCCTGAGTTTACCCACTCAGCCCAAATAATGCAGGTTGTCCCCATGTTCACTCCCTGTTCTCGTCCCACCCCTGACACCTGACTCAGCACCACTCTGGAAACAACCTGCTCTCTGGAGTCTCTCATGAGCAACTCAGCCACTTGTACTGTGGAGTTCAAGGGAAGGACAGAGAAGGGGTCACCCTGCACACTGCCCAGGGTATTTTCCAAATCTCTCCAGTGTTCCCAAAGTTTCCCAGCAACGCGCCAATCAAGGGCTCCTCTCTTTTGTCCCTACACATCATCAAGTTTGCCCCGGAGTTTCCCCTTCCCCACCCACTTCACCTCCACCAGACTTACCCATCTCTCACCCTTTGTAAGCAGGGGCATGAACTTCTCCCAGCTTCTAGAGTTGACTGAATTCTCAACACATGACCCGACCCACTATGGCAATCCTCCAACAATGATTCTCCAGACATGAGGACCCACTCTCGGAGAGGGTTAATTGTCTTACAAGTTCTGGTTCCCTCTCTGAATCGCAATTCCAAATTTCTGCGAGAGAATATCTGATTGGCCCACTTTGTGTCACATGCTTACACCAGTCAGAGCTGGCCAGAGAAGCCAGTCCCTTTGTGGACCAGGAATTTGACAGGACAATCCCTGGAGAACGCAGGGCTCCTTAGGAGATGGATGGACAGATACACCAAAGGTGTCTGTTACATTTCTCACATATAAAATGTTCTTCTCAGGGTTGTTGTGCCAGTTGAACAAAATCACATGTGAATGGGTCATTCCACAGTATCTTACACTCAATACATGTCACTTTCTTTCTCTTCTTAAGAAACAAACAGACCACAAAAAACCTCTCCCTTGATTTTCCAAAATAATCTGAGCTTCAATATGTTGCCCTGTTGTCGACTGTGCATATAAATTGTTCATCTGAAAAATATAGTCATGGTAGGTTTAGTTAACATGCACAAAAAATATATTAAGCAGAACTATCTAGATTTTGTCCCATCTCTCATGCCTTCTCCCCTCCTGCTAGGTTTATTTTGGTGTTGTCTGATGGGATTGTGCCCTTCCTTGTCTGCCCCCTACTCCAGGGTTCCAAAGAATGCATCGGGGACAATTCATTGGGAAGAACAGAGAAGTGAGGATGGGGATTGGCTTTGGAAAGGGAGACACTAGAGAGAGCTACAGGAAGAAAGGCATTTAGCCAGACTTTTGAGAAAGATAGGTAATGCAGATGACTAGGGAAAGAGCATTTGGAGAACTGTCACCATAGGCTATGATTTGGATCCACTTTAATGATATTTGAGAGATGCCAGTAAGATTGGAATTACTCCTAATTACTCTTGACTGCTGGAATCAGTCTGCAACTCCCTGTTGAGACAGAGCCAGGTGGGTGCCTGGGTTTTATTTTGTCTACATAGAGATTCAAGAATCCTTTTCTCCAAGAAATTACCATATTTGGGGGATTCAGGGCTTAAATATTTAAATGAAATGATTGGAATATATAATATAAGACAGTATGCAGAAATGTATGGAACTGAGTATAATCAAAGATTTAAGCTACATCTAGAATGACAGAGGCAATTGTGAATCACAAAATATTCAACCAACTGTTTTCTGGGCATGAGAAATATTTACAAAAATTATAGAGTCCTTTGACATTTAGACAAATAATCCATTCTGTGCAAAAAGCAAGTTTCCTCAAGGGAGTTTCTAAATAATAATTTGGCTTTTCCACTGTGCAAACAGGAGTCTTTCTTGATGTAGCATTCAGTATAAGAACGCCTTCCAGATCACTGATGCACCCTTTCACTAACCATCTTTGATGAAAAATTAAACAGGCACTAAAAGACTTCCTGCTTCATACCTAATGAGCTATGTGAGACAAGAACACATTCTGGAAACTTGAATCAAATTGAAAATTTGCATCTAAACTCCTTTAAAATAAAATATGTGCTTTCCAAAATCTTGATTATAAAAATAATGGGTACTATGGAATGCTAAGTGGAAAAGAATGAGGCAGATATACTGATATGCAAACATATTTATTATTTGGTGTTTTGTGGGGTTTTTTTGTGTTGTTTTTTTTTTTAATTTTACAAAGCAATATGTTAAAGAGATGAGGGTGACAAAGACAAAAACCTAGGTAGGTCAGGCACGTATTAAAACTGTGAAGGGCCAGGTACATGATAACAGGTGCCAAGCTGTTTATGTTGTAGAAGAGTACTATTTGTGTAGCTATGCAACCTTTTAAATCATTATGTCTGTCAAACAAAACACTATACTGGGAGTAGCCAGTTTCCTGAAGGCTGTTTGTAAGTAATAATTTAAAAAACACTAACTAAAGAGGTAAAAGATCTATACTCTGAAAACTGTAGAGCATTTACAAAAGAAATTGAAAAGCATTCCATGCTCCTGGATTGGAAGAACACATTTTGTTAAAACGTCCATACTGTCCAAAGCAATTTACACATTTTATGCAATCCCTATCAAAATAGCACCAGAATTTTTCACAGAGCTAGAACAAACAATCCTGAAATTTGTGTGGAACCACAAAAGACCCCAAAGAGCCAAAGCAATCCTGAAAAAGAAAAACCAAACTGGAGGCATCACCATTCTGGATTTCAAGCTATATTACAAAGCTGTAATGATCAAGACAGCATGGTACTGTGCAAAAACAGACACAGAGATCGATGGAACAGAATAGAAAATCCAGAAATGGACCCACAACTATATGGTCAACCAATCTTCAACGAAGCAGGAGAGAATAGCCAACGAGAAAAAGACAGTCTTCAACAAATGGCGTTGGGAACACTGGACAGCAACATGCAGAAGAATGAAGCTGGACCACTTTCTTATACTACACAAAAATGAATTCAATATGAATGAAAGACCTAAACGTGAGACAGGAAACCACCAAAATCCTAGAGGAGAACACAGGCAGAAACCTCTTTGACCTTGGCTGCCTCAAGTTCTTACTAACCACGTTGCTGAAGGCAAGGGAAACAAAAGCAAAAATGAATTAATGGGACCTCATTAAGATAAAAAGCTTCTGCACAGGGAAGTAAATAATCAACAAGACTAAAAGGCAGCCTACAGACTGGGAGAAGATATTTGCAAATGACATATCTGATAAAGGGTTAGTATCCAAAATCTATAAAGGACTTCTCAAACTCAACACCCAAAAAACAAACAACCTGGTTAAGAAATGGGCAGAAGGCAGGAATAGACACCTTTCTAAAGAAGACATCCGATGGCTAAAAGACACATGAAAAGATGCACAACATCACTCATCAGCAGGGAAATACAAATCAAAACCACGATGAGATACTACCTCACACCTGTCAGAATGGCTAAAATTAACAATTTGGGAAACAACACATGTTGGTGAGGATGCAGGGAAAGGGGAACCCTCTTGCACTGCTGGTGGGAATGCAGACTGGTACAGCCACTCTGGAAAACAATATGGAGGTTCCTCAAAAAACTAAAAATATAATTACCCTGTGATCCAGCAATTGCATGACTGGGTATTTATCCAAAAGATACAAAAATGCAGATTCGAAGGGGTACATGCACCCCGCTGTTTATAGCAGCATTATCAACAATAGCCAAACTATGGAGATAGCCCAAGTGTCCATTGACTGATGAATGGATAAAGATGTGGTATGTATACACACACACACACACACACACACACACACACACACACACACACTTTGGAATATTACTTAGCCATCAAAAAGAATGAAATCTTGCTATTTGCAATGACACGGATGGAGCTAGAATGTATTATGCTAAGCGAAATAAATCAGGGAAAGACAATTACCATATGATTTCACTCATGTGGAATTTAAGAGAACAAAATTGATGAATATATCCTAAGTAGAGGGAAAACAAGAAGAGCGGGCAACAAACCACAGAGACTCTTGACAGAGAACAAACTGAAAGTTGATGGAGGGAGGGAGGTGGGTGAGAGTTGGCTAGATGGCTGATGGGTATTAAGGAGGGCACTTGTGATGAGCACTGGGTGTTGTATGTGAGTGATGAATCACTGAATTCTACTCCTGTATGCTAACTAAAATTTAAATAAAAGTAAATAAATAAAATAAAAAACTCTGATATGCATATTTACTTATATATGTACGCATGTTTACAAATACAAAATAAAATACCTGGAAAGATACATATAAATTTTTCTTGGTCCTTATCTTTAAGAAACCAAACTTGGGGAAGGGGGATTGGTGAGAATATGTTAAAGGGGACTTATTATGTTTTACTTTATCTTTCTCTTGTTTGACTTGTGCAATGGGGTTTAGTCACTCATGTGTGAATGAATAATTATGCTTTATAGACATAAAAAGTTAGGGGTGCCTGGCTGGCTCAGTCAGTGGAGCATGTGACTCTTGATCTCAGGGTTCTGAGTTTGAGCCCCACTTAAATGTATAGATTACTTAAATAAAGAAATATATCTTAAAAAGAAATTAAAAAGTAATTCATAAAGATTGTAGAAATTTTGAAAAAAATGAAAAGAATAGATAAAAAAATATTCATAATCTCATAAACCCAAATCTGACTATTGATCACTGCCCTAATTTGCTCTGTTAATTTGGCTGTTATAACAAAATACCATAGACTGGGGTGGCTCCAAGAACAAATATTTATTTCTCACCATTCTAGAAGCTAGGAGGTCCAAGATCAGGGTGCCCGCATGGTCTGGTTCCAGTGAGATCTCTCTTCTTGGCTTGTCGATGGCTGTTTTCTTACTGTATCCTCACATGATGGAGAGAGCAAGAGAGAGAGAGAGAGCGAGAGCGAGTGAGAGCGAATGAGCGAGTGAACAAGCTCACACATCTCTTCTTAAAAGGGTACTCTTGGGGCACTTGGGTGGCTCAGTCAGTTAAGCATCTGACTTCAGCTCAGGTCATGATCTTATGGTTTGTGGGTTCAGGCCTTGCTTTGGGTCCTCTGTCCCCCTCTTTCTCTGCCCCTCCTTTGTTCATTCTCTCTCAAAACAAATAAACTTTAAAAGGGGGGGGGTACTACTTTCATCATGAGAGCCTCACCCTCATGATCTCATCTTAACCTAAATACCTCCCAAAGGCCCCACCTCCAAATACCATGACATTGGGGATTAGGATTTGACACATGAATGTGTGTGTGCAGGTGGGGGACACAAACATTCAACACATAACAATCATATTTGGGCATGGTTCCTTCCAGTGTTTTCTTTTTGTTCTAAATGTATTTAAAATAGTTGGGATTGTATTGTGTGTACGTCGTTTTAGGCATAGTTTTACATCCTGTCAACAATCTTTTTCCTTGTCAGTTTTTTGAGTGGATAATCACCTTAAGATAGATTCATGTAGATGGAATTAATCGGTCAAAGAGCATAGACTTTAGAAAAATTTATGCATATTTTTAATGTGTTTTCCAGGAAGGTAGAATCAATTTGTAGTTCTGCCAACAGTATATGAAAGTACCCATTTTCTGTTCCCTTGCCAACCTTGAGAATTATCAATTTAGAAATAACAAAAAATGCTATTTGATTATTATTTTTAACCCTTTTATTGAAGCATAAAGATATATATAGAAAAGTGTCTGATTATCACAAGGCAAACACATCTAAGTAATCAGCATCCACAACACTCAACATCTTCAGAAGCCCCCTCATCCCCCAATCCTGTTATTACTGACAAAGGGATAACCGCCATTCCGATTTCTAACAACAGATTAGTCCCATTTGGTTTCTCATTCAGGTGCAGCATTCCATTTTATAACTACAATGTATCACAATGTACATAACTGTTCTGCTGTTAATGGACATCTGGGAGTTTTCAGTTTGGGATTAAGAACAATTCTGTACATTTCCTTTGGTGACTATATGTATGCATTTTTGATAGGCATGACCGGGGGAGTAGAATTCCTGGGCCATAGATTATGCCTATATTCTGTTTCAATACATACCACCAGAAAGCAATTTCCAGAATGGTTGTGTCAATTTATATTTCTACCAGGAGTATATAAGAGCTCTAGCTTCTCCAAATTTTGGTTAACACTTAATACTATTAATCTTGGGGCACCTGGGTGGCTCAGTGGGTTAAGCGACCAACTCTGGATTTTGGCTCAGGTCATGATCTCACAGTCATGAGATTGAGCCCCATACAGGGTGGGAGTGGAGCCTGCTTGGGATTCCCCCCCCCCCCCATCAAAATAAGTAAATAAATTTAAATAAAAGAAACAGTATCAGTTTCTGACTGCTGTATCTGACTGATAGAGCATCTGACTCTTGATCTTGGCTCATGATCTTATGGTTCCTGGGTTTGAGCCCCATACCGGGCTCTGCGCTGACACTGGAGCCTGCTTGGGATTCTCTCTCTCTCTCTCTCTCTCTACCCCTCCCCTGCTTGCACACATTCTCTCTCTCTCAAAATAAACAAACATTTTAAAAGTAGTATCAGTCTTTTTTCACTTTAGCTTCTTGGCTGGGCTATGTAGGGATTTATCATTGTGGCTTTAATTTGAATTTCTTGGTGATTTGTAAAGTTGAACTATTTTTCATGTGTTTAGTGACCATTTGGAAATACCCTCTTTTGTAAATAGTCTATTTGAGTATTTTGTCCTTTTAAAAAACATGTTTTTTTTTAAGTAGCCTTCATGCCCAGTGTGGAGCTCAATGGCTCAACTCAGAACACTGAGATCAACACCTGAGTGAGATCTAGGGCCAGATGCTCAACTGGCTGAGCGACCCAGGTGCCACCCAGGAGCCCTTATTTTGCCCATTTTTAAATTAAATTGTCTCATCGACTTGTATAAGCAATTTTAATATTTTATTTATTTTAAATGTTCATTTATTTTTCAGAGAGAGAGAGAGAGCATGACCTGGGGAGGGGAAGAGAGAGGGGGAGACAGGATAAGCAATTTTAATATTTTATTTATTTTAAATGTTCATTTATTTTTCAGAGAGAGAGAGAGCATGACCTGGGGAGGGGAAGAGAGAGGGGGAGACAGGATCTGAAGCAGGCTCTGCACTGAGAGAGGAGAGCCTGATGTGGAGCTCGAACTCATGAACTGTGAGATCATGACCTGAGCAGAAGTCGAACACTTAACTGACTGAGCCACCCCACAATTTTAATATTTTAGATTAAAATCCTTTGTAAGGTATCAAGTATCTTCTACCTTTTGGGTTGCTGCCTTCTTCTTTAAGTGGTATTTTGATGAACAAAAGATACACTTTTTTTTCTTTTTTTTAATTAAAATTTTTTTTCCTTTTCTGCGATTGGGCAGCAGCATGTATTCAGTGTTGTTTTTTAATTCCCATATAGGTAACATATAACATAATTCTGGTGCACAAACAGTTCTATACATCATTACTTAGTGCCCATCATGGTAAGTGTACTCTTAATCCCCTCGATTTATTTTACCCTGTCCCTCACCCACCTCCCCTCTGTTCTCTACAGTTAAGAGTCTGGTTTTGGTTACTTTTTTTTTTTTTCCTCTGTCAATTTTTTCTTTTTTTAATTGAAATATATTTGACATATGAAATTGTGTGAATTTAAGGTGTGCAATATATTGATTTGAAACATTTATATATTGTACTATGATTGCAATTGTAGTGATAATTAGCACCCCTATAGTGTCACATAATTATCCTTTCTATCCATATCTATCCTTAATGGTTGGAATAAGTACGGTCTAGTTTCTTAACATGTTTGATGATTACAATACAGTATTGTTATCTATATTCACTATACTTTGCATTAGCAAAAGATGCCCATTTCAATAGACTCGTTTATCCATGTTTTCCCTTTATAGTTAATACTTGTGTCTTTTTAAAGAAAATTTGTACACCTCAAGGTCCTGAACATATTCTCCTCTTATTAAATTTGCATCCTCTGATGCTCAATGAGACTGAACTTTTTTTTTTTAATTTTTAAAGAATGTTTGTTTATTTTTGACAGAGAGACAGAGCATGAGTGGGGAGGGGCAGAGAGAGAGGGAGACACAGAATCTGAAACAGGCTCCACGCTCTGAGCTGTCAGCACAGGGCCCGATGCGGGCCTCGAACGCACGGACCATGAGATCATGACCTGAGCCGAAGTCGGAGGCTCAACCGACTGAGCCACCCAGGCGCCCCTGCCTTGTAATTATTTTTAAAAGATTTTAATATAATCATATCATTTCTTCTTTTGTGACTATTTTCCATTTACTTTAGGTTTAAAAAGTCTTAGGAGGGGCACCTGGGTGGCTCAGTCGGTTAGGCATCCGCCTTCGGCTCAGGTCATGATCTCACGGTCCGTGAGTTCAAGCCCCGCATCGGGCTCTGTGCTGACAGCTCGGAGCCTGGAGCCTGCTTCTGATTCTGTGTCTCCCTCTCTCTGTTTCTCCCCTGTTCTCACTCTCTCTCTCTCTCAAAAATAAATAAGGATTAAAAACAAAAATTAAAAAAATAAATAAAAAGTCTTAGGACAAATATTTTTCCTCTAATTTTGTGGTGATTTTTTAATCTTATTTTTTTTTTTTTATTTAGCTCTTAGACTCATGTAGGATTTATTTGGATGATATTGTGAGGTGAGAATCTAAATAGATTTATTTCCCACTAATACCTAAGTCAATTTCCCTTTTATTAATGGCATGATTCTTCTTTTTCTAATTGATTTATAAGGCTTCCTTTATAATAAATTGAGTCATTTTGTATACTTTGGTTTGCTTTTTAGCTATCTATCCTGATCCACTGGTTTGTATGCCAGTTCTAGTATATATAGATATAAATTAAAATTAAAATTAAAATTATGTATATAAATAATATATATTTAAATTTTAAAAAATGTGTGGGCTTTTTGTGGGCAGGGCTAGGTATGTTTTCCAATCATTTTCATCTTTTTCACACACGATTTTGACTATACTAGTCTGTTTACCCTTATGAATAAACTTTGGAATCTTCTTTCTCTTTTGAGTTCCAAAACAGTCTTTTGAGATTCTAGATTCTAATACTTTAAAATTATAAGTTAACTTGTGAAGAGCTGTTTCTTTTTTGAAACATACCTTTTTTGAAGCATACCTTCAACATTTAGTCTTCTAAATACATAATTTGAGAAGTTGGTAAAATTATTATTTAAAAAAATTTTAATGTTTATTTATTTGAGAGAGAGAGAGAGAGAGAGAGAGAGAGAACACATGAGCAGAGGAGGGTAGAGAGAGAGAGGGAGACACAGAATCCAAAGCAGGCTCCAGACTCCCAGCTGATAGCACAGAGCCTGATGCGGGGCTCAAACTCAGGAACTGTGAGATCATGACCTGAGCCAAAGTTAGTCGCTTAACTAACTGAGCCACCCAGGCACCCTGAAGTTGGTAAAATTATTAAAGAGACTGCATCTACAAAATGTAATAAAGGGTCTGCAGGCAAAGTTAAGGTGCACAGAGATAGTGCATACCTCATGGCTGGAAACAGTGGTCATTTCCACCCCTACATGTAAGAAGAGAGGATCAGTTACCAGAACACAGAGGAAGCACATCTTGTAGAGGCCAACCCGACAGGAGCTACACCTTTTGTGGAGACTGATGGGACCGTACGGGTGAGCAGCTGGGGAAACAAGTAACCTATGCTCAGACACCTCCTCCCTCTCACCTGCCACACGTGCTTCCTGGTTGATGAACCTAACCTGAATCCAGAGGGCAAGAGGACCTTCTGATGAAGTCTAGTGGTTCAGGCACTTGAGCCAGCATCAGAATCACCTGCAGGTCTTGTTGAAAAACAAACTTTGATTCAATGGGGGCGGATGGGGGATGGATTTTACAGTTCTAACATGTTCCCAGGTGATGCTGATCCAGCTCATCAGGGAATCACACTTGGAGAACCATTGATGATGTCCGGGTGCAAAGGTGGAGAACGGTAAGGAGTGGCTCTGAAGGCATAGGCAGAATACGCCAGGCATAATTTTGCTAGTGTCGTTAGTGGATTAAGGAGGATGTGTGTTTAGAGTGCTTGTCATGCTGTAGGTGATCCATAAATATCCCCTTCCCCTGACTTTGCGCCCCAAAACTGGGTCCAGAATGCTCTTAGACTTCTCCTGACCCTTTTGTCTTCTACCAACTGCTTTGCTCAGATCTCCAAGAACTGAAATAGAGGTTCACCAGCAACCTGACTCTGAAGTTAGCCTCACCATCTAGTTTCTGCAACTTTCAAGCTCAGACCCCTCCTGTGCCTGCCTCAAGTCTGCTCAAATTCTGACCCTGGGACATGTTCTTCTCTGCAAGTATCACTCTGGGCCCAATGTGCCAACACTCTCGTTAGTGTCTGAGTTTGATGCTAACTCTCTTTGGTTGTGTGAAAATGAGTAGAGGAAACCTTGTTTAAAATAGAAATGGGAGGGGCGCCTGGGTAGCTCAGTTAGTTAAGCATCCGACTTTGACTCAGGACTGCAGTTGGTGAGTTCCAGTTGCTATTTTGCAACTCTTTGTAAATTGTAGGTAACCAGTATTATGTAAATTCCATCTTGTCAGGTAGTGATTGTAACTGACTTCCTCTCCTCTGTGGAAAAACTAGTTTGTCTTTATTTGCAATTGTTATGTGAGATAATAAGTGTTTCTTATTATGTAAAGTGGGTTTTCCATTACTTGCTGCTGAAGTTCTCCTGACAGGTGCCTCCTAAATTGGGGTCAGTAATACTTCCTGCCTGTCCCAAGAGATTGTTCTTTGAAAGCACTTTGAAAGGTGTTTGACGATACATGTTCTAAAGGATGATATATGGTAGGTGGGAGGTATGATATATAGACCCTGAGGGTTCTGGATGCTTAAATATCCACTTCTCTGCTTCGAAAGATTAGAAAAGAAATTTGTTCACACGCACTCCCTCTAGGCTTTAACATAGCTGCAGTGCTTGCTTTTGATA
The DNA here is from genome assembly GCF_023721935.1 of Panthera uncia. Classification (NCBI taxonomy): domain Eukaryota; kingdom Metazoa; phylum Chordata; class Mammalia; order Carnivora; family Felidae; genus Panthera; species Panthera uncia. The sequence continues at coordinate 112,423,029 of NC_064816.1, read as the reverse complement.
ATAAACTACAAAACCAGATCCCACGTATTTGCAGTAAATTGGAAAGTGCCTGTTGGAATTCAAGGACAAATGGTCAAGTAGGAAGGCCACCATGAGAACCACAGTGATCAATATTCAAGATTTAATTAGCTGCCACTGCCTTTCATTACCAGTGTGTCATCTGTGTTTGATCATTTGTCTCAGTCCTGCAGGTGGTTGAGTTTCTAGCTCATTGTAGAACTGAGTGCTGGTTCCTAGCAAAATATGTAAGACCCTTCTGTCATCTCTCAAGGGTGTTAGTTTGGGCAAGTTTTAGCACATAAACAAGTGACTGTTTATGAAATCCCCTTCAATGGTTAGAGTTACTACAGAACTCCTCTCCACTGTTCCCTCCCTCCAAAATAGTTGCAAGCATTTGGACATTAGAGTCTAAATTTTTTTTTTCTGTTTGGCTCAGCATGTTTGGAAAATTGGGTCAGAGTTAGGGTTTATGAACATTTGGTCTTCAGACTACAAATCCCTTCATCCCCAATGTCCTCAGTCTTCCAGCAGCATCCATTGAATGGACAGAGAGGAGGAGACACCATCAAGAACATTTTTTTTTTTTCTACAGGGTTTGAAATCTTGTGGTCAAAGTCACAAAGTCTTGTGATTGTTAGAGTCAGTAGGGGCCAGGCTTAGGCTAGCTAATCTTTGCTATGGTTTAGAATTTAATATTAAATCATTTTAAAAAGCCATTGCAGACTCCTCATATCTTCTATTTCTAAGCACAAAACTCTGGCCAACCAACCCACATATCTGTGAATCTATTGTGTTGTGTTTTTTTAATGTCTGCTTTAAAAGGGTGTGTGTATATGTGTGCATTCACTAGTTTGTTCTGATTTTCAGATAATGTAGGTATGTTTGCTATTGATAAGAGGTTCTCATTTCCTCTTCCTCTTCCACTGTTGTGTATTTTAAAGCCAGTAGTGATTCTCAACCCTGACTGCACACCAGAGTCAGAAATATAATCAAAATATAATCAGTATAAAAATTATTCACGGCGTATTTTACTTTTTTTTTCCATACTAAGTCTTGGAAATCCAGTGTGTATTTTATACTCAAAGTGCATCTCAATTCAGACCAGCCACATTTTAATGCTCAATAGCCCCATGTGTCTAGGGTGACCATATGGGACAGCACACATCTAGACCTAAGAGTGTAAATGACTTTAAGAAAATAAAGAAGTAGATGGGGAGTAAAAGCATCCTAAGAGCCTTGTCTTATTAGGTAGGTAGTAAGATACAGATCCTGACAAAAATATCAATTAGTCAACACGAATACCATGTATAAGTTCCAAAACACTGGAGAAAAAAGTAGAACCAATCAAACAAAAAGCAGGATGTGAAAAGAAAATTCAAGAAAATAAACAAGAAATCATGGCTAATAGTTAAGAAATTATAGTCTGTCCAAACTTTGGAATACTGTGTTATAACCTAAAGGAATAAGGTAGGCAGTCTCTGGTGGCCCCCCAAAATCCCTGCCTACTAGCATTCATGTCCCTGTGTCATCCCTTCTTCCTGAGTGTGGCTGGACTTATTGATTCTCTCCTAATGAACAGAATAGGACAGACGTGATGAGATGTCACTTCCAAGATTAGGTTATAAACAGGATTTGGTTTCTGTTTTGAACACACTGTCTCTCACTCTCTTAGATCACTTACTCACCGTGGGGAAAGCCAGCTGCCATGTCCTGAGGCAACCTTGTAGAGAGGCCTGTGTGGCAAAGGACTGAGGTCTGCAAGCATACGCATGAGTCTGAGGCTCAAGAAAGTTTTGTGATGTAGTGTACCAGAGATCCCAGAGGAGCTTGAAAAGTATAGGAGGTGCTGTGAATTATAGTATGTGCCCTGAAGTGCTTTAGGGCAACTTGAAGGCTTTTCATGAGGTGGGTACAAGGATTGGAAATGCTTCTTAATTAATATTTTGTGGATGAACTACATTTCTTTGAAATCAACACTATTCAGAGACTGGACTATATGGAAAACAGACTCATCACATTGTCCAGCATCAACCCAAGGAGGTAATTCGGGCATTTGTAAAAAGGTTACTGAGGGGAGAAGAATTAAGGGACTTACTCAGAATCAAACAGTGACCTTTTCCCCTCCCTCTCTCCCTCTCTTCATTCCTACCTAGCAAATGTTTATTGAGCACTTACTATGTGCCAAGCTCTATACTAGGTTCAGGGAATAAAAAAGTTTAAAAAACCCTGGCCTTCAGGGGCACCTGGGTGGCTCAGTTAGTTTAGCGTCTGACTCTTGATTTTGGCTCAAGTCATGATCTCACGGTTTGTGGGTTCGAGTCTTGAATCAGGCTTCCCACTGGTGGTGCAGAGCCTGCTTGGGATTCTCTCTCTGTTTCTCTTTCTGCCCCTCCTGCATACTCTCTCTCTCTCAGGATAAATAAATAAACTTTTAAAACAAATCCAAAAAAACCAGGCCTTCAAATTTCTTGGAGCACGTAGGGGAGAAATTCCATATAATTACACAAATAAATATAAAATTATAATTTTGGTAAAGTTACAAAGGAAAACTATATCACTATGAGATTATGTCACATCATTAAGTGGGATTTAAGTCTAGTTCGACTCCAAATTCCCTACTTCTCCTACTAACCACCTTTGCCTTTTGCAAAGTAGACAAAATCCCATTCTAAAGACATATGACTAATCCTACTTTTGGAATTTCCATTTCTTCTTCGAGGCTGTCATGGTAGGTCACTGTGCTTGCATCATACTTGTCATTGCTGGGGTGTCCAGCATGATGTCAGGTTTCAGATTCAGAGAGCCCCAGTTTTAAATGCTGAGTTTGTCATTTCCTGTGATATGGGGCAAGCCATTGTCAGGAAACAGTCTCAGTTTCCTCAACTGTAAAATGGGAATAATAGTACATGTCAAGCACGTGGGATATGATATACATGCAATAATTGGCTGTTATTATTACTTACAACTGAGAATGTATTTTCTTTAAATCTGGACTTCTAAACCCAGGAAAATTGGGTAATATGTCCAGAGTTAGAGCCATATCTGATATCTACATTAGAATTTTGTAAGCTATGTTCACAAAATCTTTCTCAGGATAAAAAATAAATGTTGCAGGTTTGAAGACAGAAAAGCAATGGAAATATATATCCACAAGAGGAAAAGACAAGACCTTTATTACTTATGTTTATGGAGCCATCATTGTCTGTTAAAGAAACCCATTTGAGTAAGAAGCTTCTAGCTAAAGCACTTTAGCTGTTGGTTTGGCAGCAGTAAAGGGCATAGTGTTGGAAATTTTAAATACCCTAAGATTCTGAAAAGCTAGAGTCAGGGGTTTTTGTTCCTAAAAAAGTGACGTTAGATTGTTTGTCCATTTACATTCAGCAAGACTATTATTCACTGATTGCAATGCATCACCACCCTCTGGAGATACTCGGACGTCAGTTCTGTTCCATTCTTGGCTTCTGGCTACAACTTTTTGTTTTGTTTTGTTTTGACACCTCAGCTTTTCCAGATGAACAAATTGTTGCCAATGGACGTACAACATTGTGATTAGAGCTCAGGGAGGAGGCCAGCCGTGCAACTGGAGCTGGTCACCAACCTCTCTGAACGTCAGCTTCTATGACTTGGTTTCCTGTGCCTGGCCCATAGTAAGCTCTTCTTAAGAGTTTTAGGTATTACTCCTGTGCCATAGGTTTTATTTGCCCGATTTTTCATAGGGGAAGATGGAGTGAGGTTCAGCGGGGTTAAGCTCAAGGCCATGATAGTGTTTAAACCAGGGTTTCTCAACCTCAGTACTACTGACCAAATAATTTTGGACCAGATAATTCTCTGCTGTAGAAGTTGTCCTATGCATTTTGGATATTGAAACAGCATTTCCAGAAGTCAATTTAAGGCTAATTGTGAAGTCAGAACATCTTGTCCTAAATTCCCCCCTTTTGCTCTTTGGCCTTTTATCTATTAGTGTTCCGCCTTTGACTTCAGTCTACTCCCTCCTCAGGTGCCCACTGATTTCATGGTCTTCTTTTCTCCATCAGAATCGTCTTTCTACCTTCAGATGGCTTAAACCTTTAGCTATTAAAAGTTTGTTTGGGGGGCGCCTGGGTGGCTCAGTTGGTAAAGCATCTGACTTCGGCTCAGGTCATGATCTTGTGACTCACAAGTTTGAGTGTTCGAGCCCCACGTGGGGCTCTGTGCTGACAGCTCAGAGCCTGGAGCTTGCTTCGGATTCTGTGTCTCCCTCTCTCTCTATGCCCCTCCCCCGCTCACACTCTGTCTCTCAAAAATAAATAAACATTAAAAAAAATTTTGGGGCTCCTGGGTGGCTTGGTCAGTTAAGCGTCCAACTTCGGCTCAGGTCATGATCTCACGGTCCGTGAGTTCAAGCCCCACGTCAGGCTCTGTGCTGACAGCTCAGAGCCTGGAGCCTGTTTCAGATTCTGTGTCTCCGTCTCTCTCTGCCCCTCCCCTGTTCATACTCTGTCTCTCTCTGTCTCAAAAATAAATAAACGTTAAAAAAAATATATTAAAAAAAATTTAAAAAACACAAAGTTTGTTTGGTTGTTGTTTAGATTTGCCTTTTGGTTTTTAATGTGGAGTCCAACATTTTGAATTAAAAGCATGGATGCCCCACTAGCAGTTCTCAGTAGAGGTTGTTCATTCAAATCACCTGGGGCATGTTTAGAGCTCATTCCCTAGACCACTGATGGGGGCTCTGCTTCAGGTGGACAGGAGAGGTTGGGAGTTTTAAAAGCTACTCAGTTGATTCTAAAGGGATAAGTGCAGGAAAGTTCTCCAAAGGTAGCAGAGTTCATTTCCTGCATTACTAGTGCCGGTCAAGGGGCTCCTGGCTGGCTCAGTCAGTGGAGCATGGGACTCTTGATCTTGGGGTTGTGGGTTTGAGCTCCATGTTGGGTGTTGAGACTATTATTTTTCTTAATCTTAAAAAAAAAAAAAAAGACCTAGTGCCTGTCAATCAGAGGCACCAGGAGACTTTGTGTTGACAAACAAACAAAAAAAGATTTCTCAGGAGCAGGGATGAAGTAATTCAATAATTCTGGGATTGGGTCCCAAACTCTTTATCCTCTCAAGTGACTAGAATGATCCTGATGTGGCGGGCCACTGACCAAATGCGTTGAAACACTGTCCGGAGTTGAGTGTGTTGGAGCCATACTGGGTTCTGTCACATGAGAAATGTGTAACCTGGGATAAGAGGTGAAGCTTCTGAACCCCAGTTTCCTAGTCTGAGAAATGAGGATAAATTGAGAGCCATCTTGCAGAGTTTGTGTGAGATTAAATGAGATGTTACATAGGTGTAAAGCCTCAAGAAGGCTTTGTGGTCATCAATATTATTAATGGTTTAGAACCTTAAGCAATCTTTTTTTTTTAAATTTTTTTTTAAGGTTTATTTATTTTTGAGACAGAGAGAGACAGAGCATGAACAGGGGAGGGGCAGAGAGAGAGGGAGACACAGAATCGGAAGCAGGCTCCAGGCTCTGAGCCATAAGCCCAGAGCCCGACGCGGGGCTTGAACTCACTGACCGCGAGATCGTGACCTAAGCTGAAGTCGGACGCTTAACCGACTGAGCCACCCAGGCGCCCCAAGCAATCTTGATTAGTACTAAGTTTTTTTGTTTTTTGTTTTTTGTTTTTAATTATTTAGTTAAACCTAACAGTATAAACTACTTATAGATACTTTTTGGGGAGAAAGGGATCCTCCTGAAAAACAGACAAAACAAAGCTGGGAGTTTGCAGGGGTGCCCGGCAGCCCACAGTGTGTCCGCCTGGGTGTCTGTCTGTCTCTCCCCCTCCCCCTGCAGCATGCCACAGCGTGTTTTCACCCCCATGGCACCTAATTGTCTTCTCTGCCCTTTCTGGGCTCTGTTGACTTTTGTTGAATTGAATGACTCATCCTCTTAGTTTCCTAGAGCTGGTGTAACAAAGGACCACAAACACAGTGGCTTGAACAACAGAAACGTATCCTCTCGTGGTTCTGCAGACCGGAAGTCTGAGAGCAATTTGTCAGTAGGATTGGTCCTGCTGGGACTGGTGAAGAAGAACCTGCTTCACGTCTTTCTCCACCTTTTGGTAGTTTGCTGGCAATCTCTGCCATTCCTTGGCTTGTAGACATGCCATCCCAATCTCTGCCTCGCTTTCCACATTGTGTTCTCTCTGTGTGTGTATCTGTGTTTGGATTTCCCCTTTTTATGAGAACACTGGTAACGCTGAACCAGGACCAATCATAATTACCTCAATTTACCTTGGTAAAGATCCTATCTCCAAACAAGGCCACAGTCTGAGGTACTGGGGGTTAGGACTTAAACACACGAGTTTTCGGGGACATGATTCAATCCATAGCAATGGTCCACTCAGTTGCAAATTAAAGGCACTGCGAAAAGCCAAGATACCGATTTTTCACTGCAGAATGAAGAACATTCTATTCTTGCCACTCCCAACCAACAGCTTGAGCAACACAAATCCATCATCATACTTGGGAAAATAAATCAAACCTGCAACTACTTTGAAGGAAAGGCTCCATAGGATTGCTAGTGATCTTCCTCTTCCTAAACCAGGGGCAACACCTGCTGCACAGACTTGGCTACTATGTCCCTACCATGACACTGTGGGATGTCCCTGACATGTTGGCTGACATTATGAGGCCTTCGTTTCTCTATTATGAACATCATTTGAAAATGTGACTTCCCTTCCATTAGCGAAGGCAACGATGGACTTATTTTCTTGCTCATTATTAAAATAAGGGCAAGTGCTTAGAAACAGATGACTACTTGGTTTGTATCTCATGATGACCAATGACACTGATGGCAGACAAGAGAACAGACAAGATGGACGTGAAGATTATATATGCCACTGAAGAGTAAGGCCCTTTAAAAAAATGAGAGTGAATACGTGTACTCATTATTTTCTCATGTGGCCAAGGCCTCACTGACATGTCTTGGCTGTTCTGTGAACAGCCCTAGAAGGGCTTCCACACTAGCTCCCGCAGTCTAACTTTACACATTTCCCAGGAAAACGTTGCTTCATTTCGCTGAAAGCAGTTGTGTGGGTCCTGCCGTGAACACACAGCCAAGACAGAAAAGAGGTCCTTGAAAATGCACCTGCTCTGCCCACTCTTGAGAAGCAAAGAAAGTTCATGATCTTAAGGAAGTTTGTGGGTAGGTAAGACACGCTTCAAGTGTAGAGAAGATGTGCGGAAAAGAGTTAATGACAGGCCTCACACTACTATCCTGTGAAAGGCTCGCTTGCGAGGTTGACTGTTGGCTGGCATCAGGAACTTAGATGTGGGGAAGTTCCCACAATTCCCTAACTGCAGAGTGGCTTGCTGTGCCTGAAGTATTGGTACAAACCATGCGGCTTATGCTCAATACCTGCTCTCCTTTTGGGCATCTGGAGTTGCGGCATATGCTAGGCAGGGGGTACCTACGGGACCAGCCCCCAGTAAAAACCCTGACACTTAGCTTTCCTTGTTGGTGGCCCTTCACTGGCTTGTCACAACACTCATTGCTGGAGAAATTAAGCATGTCCTGTCCTGTGTGACTCTATGGGGCGAGGATTCTTAGTTGTGTCTTGTGGCTGGTTTCCTCCAGACTTCACCCCATGTGCCTTTTCTTTTTGCTGGCTTTGCTTCGCATCCTTTTGCTGGAATAAATCATAGCCATGAGTATGGCTGGGTGCTGGGTCCTGTGCATCCTCATAACGAATCCTCCAACGTGGAGGTGGTCTCGGGGCTCCTTGACACAGAGAAGCAGTTGTTAGCAGAAATAAAAGACTCTTTAAGCCAAATGCTTACAAAACTGATTGCTTGACCTCATTGGAACTTTTACATCATTCAACTGATAGTACTCCCATTGAGGTAACTATAGAATATAGTCTACTATACAAAAAATAATTTTCTGGGTTACAAGCAGGAAAAGTCAATCAAACAAATGGGAGACTATTTTTACCTTTCGTGGAAAACACACTAAGAAAACCACGAGGGTGCTGGAAAACAGGGACTGGCCAGCTGACGTTAATTAAGCCAGTTTTGTTTTCTCCTTAACCGTTAAGTGGCACCCGATCTCAGGTCATAACTCATTTGGAAAATTCAATTTTTTTCGTAGATTTAGGCCAAGCTTTGTTTTTACTAAAGTGATAGGTGCTGTAGAAATATATACAAACGCTACCCAAAGCTTGAAGAGAACAAAACTTCAGAGGCGTGACATTTTAGAGAATGACCTAAAGCTCTTTAAGAAAGGGAAACAAAAATGAATAATGAACAAGGAGTATACAGGAAGCTGAGGTTGACTGTCCTCAGGGAGTTATTGGCTGAAGCTTGGACTTCCATTATGTGCTTCTCAGAGATTTCTTTGAAGTGAGTCTCTCATCCAGACTAGGTGTTTCAGAAGCTGGAACTCTGTGCCACACCCTGGAATTTCTCAGTGCACTTTTTTACCAGTTGGATCATTCTCAGGGTGTTCAGGACAGATTCAGGAACCAAAAGATATGCTAATGAACAGTCCATGATTCACCCATTTCCCCTCATCTATGGTGGAGCCCACATGGCCCAGAACCTGGCAGCCCCAGGCATCGAGGGCAATTTTCTGCTGTCCAACTTTGGGAACGACAACTCCAGAATGCTTCTGGCTTTTGTGTGACTCATTTGTTTTGACTAAGGAATGGGCAGAGAGGTGACTGCAGCTGTGTTAGCCAGGAGGGCAGATCCAGCTACAATAAACAGACATGCATTGCTGATAGCCTTTTGTATACATAGCATGGTCTGAGGAAGCAGGGAGCAGTAGAGGTAGAGAAACCATTCTTGGCCTTCAAACTGTGTACAATTGAAATGTATGTAGAATAAATGTAGCCAGAAGAGAGAAGAGTGTTTTGAAGGATTGATTATCTAGTAATCCCAGCTTTCTGAAACCCAGAAAAAACTTAAAAATTAAAAACAAAGGTCCCTGTACAGTCCCTGTATGCTTCCCTCATGGCCTAGAGTACATTTATTTTTTATATGAATCATAAGTGAAATCATAAGTGAAAGTTTAACAGTGAAACTATGGTCAGTATATATTAAAATATAATATAATATAATATAATATATATATATATATATATATATATATATATATATGTCTTTAACCTCTAAAACTGCTCTCAATAGACATCAAAGCCTTCCTTGGGAAAGTAACACTCCTTATTTTATGATTTGTTTCTCTAGGCAGCATTTTTAAAATGTTGACTCTTTCCCTGTCCCCTGACTTTTTAAAAATTACTTTATTGAGGTGAAATTCACATAACATAAAACTAGCCATTTTAAGGTGAGCAGTTCAGTGGCATTTAGAATATTCAGTGTTGTGCAACTACTACCTCTATCTACTAGTAAAACATTCCTATCAGTCCGAAGTCATACCTCATACTCATTAAACAGTTACTCCCCATTCTCCCCTCCCCCTAGTCCCTGACAACCACAAATTTGCATTCCATGGATTTCTATGGATTTCTGTATTCTGGATATTCCATATTAATGGAATCTTACAATTCTTTTGGTGGTCTTTTGTAAAAGGCTCCATTCCCTCAGCATAAGTTTTCCTCAAATTTGAACCACACTAGAAATCTTATCAGTACTCCACTCGATTTCATGGTTAAATAATATTCCATTGGATAGATATTCCAAATTTTGCTTGTCTATTCATCAGTGTAAAGATGTTTGGGTCGTCTTTACTTTTTGACTATTATGAATAATGCTGCTAGAAACATTCATGTGTTCCCTGACTTTTGCCACTCTCTACAATGGTGGTGAGAATAGTACCTATCTTTTGGGACTCTTACGATTAAATGAGAATTAACCATTTAGAATAGTGCCTGGAACATGGTCAGAGTTCAACAAATTCTTATTATTGTTTTATTATTATTTTTTAATATATAAGAACTCAAAAAGCACCAGGAATCAGTGTGCATCAGGTTGGATAACCTTATATATCCCAGTAATTCTTGAGGCCATCATTGTATCACTTCAACAATCAATGTAAGAAATAGAGACTCTGAATCATAAGTGAAAGTTTAACAGTGAAACTATGGTCAGTATTTTCTGGGTAAAAAGGCAGGGATGATTATGATACCACATTGATGCATTTCCATCAAAACTTAGTGTTAGGTATGGGAAACAAACATGGCTTTACAGAGACCTGCAACAGAATGTCTTTATTATTATCATTATTTTAAAGACAGAGAGTGAGTGTGTGAGTGGGGGAGAGGGGCAGAAGGAGAGAGAATCTTTTGTGTGTGTGTGTGTGTGTGTGTGAGAGAGAGAGAGAGAGAGAGAGAGAGAGAGAGAGAGAGCGAGCGCGAGGGGGGGGGGCAGGGGCGGGGGGGGGGGGGAGGGCGCAGAGGCGGGGAGGCAGAGAGACAGAATCTTAAGCAGGCTCCATGTTCAGCACAGAGCCCGGCATGGAGCTCGATCCCACGACCCTGGGACCATGACCTGAGCTGAAATCAAGAGTTGGATGCTCAACTGGTTGAGCCACCCAAGTGCCTTTGAGGGCTATTTCTTGAGAAGTAGAATTGTGTGTGGGGAGAAAACTGTAAATGAAGAAGAGCGTGCCAACATTTCTGAGCCCAGTGGATTTGAGTGTAAGCAGGAAGACCAGCATGGATACTTGTGCAGGAATTACGGAGTTATCCTTGACAGGTGGCTGGGCTTAGAAGCAGCAATGTGCCTGTGAGTCACCTTTATGACAAATTGACAGCAAATGGGAGGAGACTGACAAGAGAAGGGAAAATTCAGAACAAGTGCCGTGAACTCCGGTGAAGGGAAGGGCAGTGATGCCGTGACTGGTGACTGGAGAGTTGGGAAAGCACAACTAAGGCAGCTGCTGTGTGCAAGGGACTGCTTTGTGTCATGTCACTTCTATGTTCATACAGGTGATACTTTCTATTAGGAATGAAAGGAAACACAGCAACCTCTGGGTTGCATTTCAGTGTCTAGCTCCCACTTTTTCGGGCTATCACGGTAGGAAGGGGTTAAGATATGCTACAGTAACAATTCCAAAATTTCAACGACGTAACAACAAAAGTTTATTTCTCATTTGTGCTGAGAGAGCATTTCAGCTCACTTCGGTCCGACTCTTGCCGCTTTATCTTGCCAGGCAGATGGAGGCCCTCACTGGAATAGTGCTGGTGCCTATGGTAAGGGGACGTTTGCATAGCAAAGCAAGGACTGGCTCTTAAAGCTTCTACTGTCATTTTATTGGCCGAAGTAGGTCATGTGGCCAAGACTGAGCCTTCTTCAGTGGGTGGTAGGGATGTGGTTGTGGGTGGGAGGAAGGGGATCATAATTCTGTTTTAGTGAAAGAGGATATTGGTGAAATGTAACACATTCTACAACATTTGCTGATTGAACTCCAGTTTTTTGTTTTGTTTCATTGTTCTGGTATGAGCCTGTGGTCTAAATCAATCATGGCTGACACTTGGCCAGTGACTGCTGTAAGTGTCAATGGGCGTATGCCCCAATTCTGGCCAATGAAACATGAAGATCACCTGGCTGGGGGACTTGTAGCAGAGGCTTCTTATAGAATGTGACTCAAGGAAGGGATCTTCTTTCTGCCTCTGAACATGATGTTGGTAACTGCTGCATCTGCTTCACATCCAGCCTGAGGAAGAAGCCCTCAGGGCGAACCTGGCAGAGCAGAAAGACAGAAAGAACCTGGGTCTATTGCTGACATGTTTGAGCTACTGAATAAACCGACACTGAAGTCACTATGTGTACAGACTTCCTGTTATGGGAGGTAAAACATCTCCTTCTTGTTTAAGTGATTTTGAATTGGTTTTCTCTTGAAAAAAGAGAACTTTCTATTGAAGCCAAAGTGTTCTAGCAGACAAAAGGAATATAATTTTACTACCTTGCTCAGTGAATTTAGATTATAGTTTTGAGGAAAATAGGTCTATACAATTGTTCAATAAACAATTGTAACACATCTTTTGTGGGAGGAACACTGTGCTATGAGAAGGGAATACATCCTGGAAGAATAAAAAAAAAAAAAAGGTTTATAACCCAGAGGGGAATATAAGATGCACCCAATGAAATATAGGCAAGAAATGATGGTGGTTTGGACAACAGTGGTGTTGTTGGTGGAGACAGAGATGGATATTTAGGGGGATCGGTAAAGGAGTAGGCCTTCTGGGTTACTCTGTAACAACTGAAACACATCAAAGAAGGTATAACATGTAAATCTTTTTTCTGCCAACACTCTTGGAGTTTTGAAGGAAAAGACACGGTGGATGCTGTGGTTTGGTTCACTCCAAGTCTTAACCAACTTCCTCCTGATGTGCCTTATTGCAGAGGCTGGAAAGCCAAAAATCCCATTTCCCAGCCTTCCTTGCAGCTACTTTTGTGAGTGGGATTTGGAGTGTACCAACCAGCTACCTTTAAGCAAGGCATGAACTGGGAAATGAGGTAACAAAGGAGAAGCAGGATTCGAGGCATGGGGTTTGCTGGTGTGGCTTGTAGCGGGAGGGGTGTGGTTCCAACAGTTCTGCCGAGGCTTTCTGGTTTGACAGGCAGCCTCCTGGCGGTGGCAGGAGTGACAGTCATCTTAGCAGCTTAACTGCGGCAATGGCTGCTACATAAATGCTTAATACGTGTGGGCTGTTATTATACTTAGTATTTACCAAAAAAGAATACTTACTGTTGGATGTCTGTGTGCTATGAAGATAGTACTTAATGGATAATGGAACGCTCAGCCTGACTTCTGAGGTAGTTCAGTCCTGAAGGAAATACTGGCTTAATGTATATGACGTTGATGTCCCTTCACTCCTTTTATGTTCCTTTTTACAACTAGCCTATGCTCCCAAGGTATCAGGTGAAAAACTGGTTCTGTCAGATGCTTGGGAGAAAGCTAGACTGTTGTCATTAAAGATGAGCAGTCTTCCTCTAGAACATCCCAGAAATTTTAAACATCTGATGACAAATGCTATGAGAGTCAGAAGGAACTGTGCCTTTCAGCTGCACTGATAGTATCCACTTAAACTAAGCAGAAACTGTGTCTAAACCAGGAAGCCTAACAACATCGCAACTTCCTCTACGGGGGATAACTCGGCTGTGATACATAAGAATTTTTGGTCAAAAAGTTAAAAATGTCAACAAAGACATGCAGGAAGTGACTCTTTGCTCCCAATTCCCAAAATAATTTCTTCCTTCTCTAAACATATTTTTGGTACATTTTTCAGCCTGTATCAGAGCTATATATATCCATTTCTGATCTGTCCAATAGACAAAACTATAAAAACATGGAGGGCAGGTCACCTACTGATTCATCTTTGGATCTCTTAAAGTGCCTGCTAAGAATGGATCCTTTTACAAAGGAAGCTGTCAATCTATAGTTAATGGAGGAATTGGTGAATTCTTGTGCCTTAGTCATGAGGACTAACACCTTTGAAAGAATGCTTAGAATGTGTTGTAACTATTCCACTAAATACTTTGATTCATACTCCAGATTAAAGTGAAGGAGAAGAAAAAATGGGTACAGGATGGGGAGGGTTGCCATACTGCTTCGGACTAGTGTTTCTTCCACCTTCCATTGACGGGGACAGTAGTAAAAAGAGGACAGACACTTTAAGAGGGTAGGGACCCAACCTCTAACCACTCACGGGCTGTATGATTTTAGTCAAGATGCTGAAACTCTTCCTCTCCCTCATAAAAGGGATTGATGAGGTGATGGCCTATCATTCCTTCTCATCACATTGGTCTCGTAGAGTCACCATTCTAGAAGATCGAAGCTCTCATCTTATGATGATTTATGATCTTAATCTTAAAAAACTTAAAGATCATACGACCCCAGCATGATAAATCTGCATCACCTACATGCTGACACTGATCTATCAGTCGTAGCTTCTGAAAGCACAGTGTTGAGAAGGATTCTGAGGCCCTTTTTGGACTCAGTGGGAAAGACAGCCTTGACTCCATAGTGATGTCTGGCTTGAGGCATGGACAGGAGTGGCAGCAAACAAGCCAAAATATGTCACCCCTGATCTAGTCCAATGCCTTTATTTCACAGGAGGAAAATGAGAAAATGAAGAAAGGTGCTCTCAGGGTCAGGAAGTGGCCATGCAGGACAGGAACCCAGGTCGTCTTGATTCGGTCTCTGGAGTTCCCCACCATGAGCCTCTATTATCACCAGCTTCCTTTACCATCAAAATATGTATGCTCAAGACATGTCTGCTTACCTATTATGAATTTCAGAAGCTTAGAACATTCAGCCAGCTCTGCAAAATTCCCACCGTGGTGGGTATGTCTCCAAAGATAACAAGTATTTGTTCAACAGTTCAAAGGAGAAGGTCTTTAGAAGCTCTTACTATGGCACCATTGATCTCTACCAGAGTAGACATTCAGATCCTTGCTTTAAAATAAAACTCTGAGGAGAAAGCTAATTTAGGACATTAATGAGCTTTTTCAAGAATAATTAGCTCCGCGTGGTATTCAACTTCAATTTTTTTTTTTTTTTTTCTTTTTGTGTTTTAGGAGCTGGTAAGCCTGGAAGCTTGTTTAGGAGAAGAGGAAATGAAACCATGAAAAGGCACAGTACTATTCCTTTTTTTTCTTGGAGGCAGGGGACAATATGAATATGAATAATTCTCTCATCCTGTCCAATTAACTGCCTCAAGTACGGATAGAAAAAAACAAATAGACACACTTGGTGAATTTGGAAGAAATTGAAGAAAAAGCCAAGAACAGTAAGCTAGTTTCAACAATGACGCCCTATGCAAATCACTTCCTTTAGGATTTAAGGCTTCTCTCCCGCAGGGAAAAAAACAATGCTAATGAAACAGGGCGAAGAGTGGGAGGTGGAGAGAGGAAATGAAAAAAGAAAAAAAAAAAAAAAAAAAAGAAAAAAGAAAAAGAGCTTGGAGGAGGAGGAAAGAGCGAGCTTCTCTGTCGGAGAGGAATCACCGAAAAATGGAGGAAGGACTGGGAAAACAAAGTCTGGGCTTCTCAGACATTCCGGGAGGGGCGTGGGCCTGGTGCTTCCTTGAATTCGGAATGAATGGTCCGGGTACCCGCCAGACAAGTTCATCCACCTGGCGTTCCTCGGGTGCCGGTGGGGGAGGGGGGTGACTTAAGAATTCCCGAGTCACTAAGATTTGAGATCTCCGCTAAGGTTCTCAGTGTGTCCGACGAGGGCAGCAGCACAGTCAGTTCGTTCTGCCGCGTGTCCGGCCTCCCAACCTCGCTCGCCGCCTGCCACATCGAAAACTGACAGTCCCAGACATTCCGCGACGGGGACGGTTCCAGACAGCGGAAAAACCGAGAGCTACGAATGACATGTGAATAGTGTGGCTCCGGCAAGAGACTTAAAAATTTCAGTTTGGGGTAGTTGGGAGACTGGAAATACGTCGAGGGCCACAGGTCATGTGTGGCGCTGGAATTTAACATTTTGGAGCCTGTAGTCTGTGCCAAGCACGGAGCCTAGCGAGCCACACTCCTTGTTCAGCTCGGTTAGGTAGGTTAGTTACATGGGTCTTCAGGGAAGTTAAACAGCTTACGTTTTCCTTTTCCTTTGCCTGGAACGCTCTTCCCGGAGACTGGGGTGTGGCACCTCTTACCCGGAAAAAAAAAAAAAAGCCACCTCCTCCAAGAGGCCCTCAGGGCATTTCACAGCTCCCTGTCTCATACATCAACACTTTAGGAAAACTCTGCTTAGCAATTGCGTCAGTGTTCATAGTTCATCAGTACTTTCCCGTTTGTTTATATTTGTGTATATTCTTGGTTTATGGTATGTCTCCCCACCAAGACGTAAGCTCCTTGAGAGCAGGAACCTGGTGTGCCGCTATCCCTGAAGCAAGGCCACATCTGCTTCAGGCGCACATAGTCAGGCACCCCGTAACTGGTCATTCCTTTTCCACCCCGCCACCTGCGGCACTCGCACATCTTGCAGGCTCCAAACTGACCCCAGGTGAGCAGTTGCTGCATTCACGCTACGATCAAAGGAGGCCGAGGAGCGACTGGGCAGTTAAGTCGGGTGGACTTCCTTGTCTACCAAGGGGCTCTGGCATTTTAATTGTAACGATGATGCTCTCTCTTCCTTCCCCTTTGCACAGGAACAGCATAAAACAAAACAACTACACTCCCCTCAGGTCTTCTCTTGGGGCCCCGGCACCAATCTGCGCCACTGCCTCTGGATGTTAGGGTCACTGTCTTGGGCGGGGTCCCACACCGATTCTGCTCTTCGTCGTCCAATGCCTGCAAGCCTCCCTTCACCACGTTTTTTCTCCGTTCTCAATCCCTTTGCCTCTGACTTCCTCAAGAGATGGGAGTCCTCTTTGCCTGTTCGCACGTGTATCCCCAGGAACATTCTCCTTAAGCCCCTCCCACACCGCCCTCTCTTCTCCCTCCTTCCCTGTCCTGGAAATGCCACTCGACCAACATTTATTGAGCTCCTACAGCACGCAGGTTGCGCGCTGAGCTGCCAGTAGCCCCTCTTTGACTCTGCTGCAGCTCTCCCCTCCTTCCGCCCTTCCAACCTGCGGAAAACCAGAGGTCCCAACTGCCCCGACTGCGTCATGGAAACCGCTCGCTTTTTACGAGACCATCGCCCCACCTCCTTCCTCGGGTCGACTCCCGATTGGTGGGAGTGTGGTCACTTTGCCACGCCTCCGCGGCCCTCCTCTGTGTGGCTCCGCCCCCGAAGGCTCCTCCTCCTCGCTCCCGCCCCTGGCGGTGCTCCTCCCGCTAATCTACTGGCGGCGCGGAGAAGTTCTGGGCAAAGTACTGGGAACCGGCTGCGCGTCCGCAGCGCCAGCAATCGTGGCATCGCCGGGGACCCCAGCGCACGGCGGCCAGTACGCGGCGCGAACTCCGGCCCCGCTGTCCATCCGCTAGTGGCCGTCCCGGCCGCCGCCTATTGCTGCTGGCACGGGAACTGTCAGCTGCGCGTTGCAGGGGGACCGGAGAAGCCGGCTTTGCCTCCTCCCAGGTCTGCGGGCGAAGCCGGGAGACGGGCACCGGAGAACTAGGCGGAGTCCCCGACGGCGGAGCGTGCAGGTAAGCGCCGGGAAGCTCGCCAGAAGGGTTCTGGGGTGATGAGGGCCAGAGGCGGTGCTGGCTCGCAAGGACTCCGGTTTGACGGGCGCCAACAGTCTCGGTGGGACCAGAGTCTGCCTCCTGTCGCTCCTGGCTGGTGGGGCAGCCCCGAGCAGGAGAGATTGCTGTCGGGGCCGGCGCCAGCTTCCGGGGAGGTAGGGCCGGGGTGCTGCCCACCCTGGAGCTCCGTCCTGGGAGGGACGGTTTGGCCAGGATCGACGGCGAGAAGGCTCGGAGCGCCGGGGCCTGGGTCCGGGCGCCGGGGGGTTCGGCACGGAGAGGCTGTCCTGGGCAGCCGAGAGGCTTGGCGCCGGGGCGAGAGGCACAGGAAACCTGTTTAAGTGTGCCGAGCGCGCGGCCTTACCACATCCGCGGGACGGGGCGTGCTGGGGGGACGCGGGCGACGCTGGCCTTGCAGCGCCCGGCTCGCCTGGGTCCCCTGGCTCGGCCCGCCCCACTCCCGGTTTTCCCGGCTGAGGGCATCCGCCCCTTCGGGCCTTCCAGCGTCCTGGGAAGCGTTTGCAGCCTCTAGAGTCATCGGAGGGCATAATGGTAGATCGTTCAGATACTTCTTAACCGGGTTAATGAACTTGCCAGCCACCTTCTGCACACTTGTACTCTTCCAACCCCGTTTCACAAACTACCAGGCTCAGTCGGAACCCCTTAGCCGAGGGGTCTGTAAAGTTTGTGCATCTGAAGGGGTCTGTGCTGAAGTACATCCGAAGCCTCCACCGCCTCCCCCTCCCCCGCTGATGTTGCACTGAGCCTCAGATTTTGAGAACTGGGTTGAGTCGTTTAGAAATATTTTAAGCTGCAGCTGCAAAAGAGATCCTCACACAGACAGCAAAAAATGTAGGTCTGACTTCTGATATCCACACTCTACCCCTAAGCATCATACAAGATGAAGTTCCCCCTTCTGGCCAAAGGAGACCACTCACGCAGGCCTGGGCAGAAATGCACCTAGCTAAATGACGATTCCCCTTCGCCAACCCCCCCCCCCC
This sequence comes from Panthera uncia, assembly GCF_023721935.1. Lineage (NCBI taxonomy): Eukaryota > Metazoa > Chordata > Mammalia > Carnivora > Felidae > Panthera > Panthera uncia. The sequence goes on along the minus strand of NC_064816.1, from coordinate 112,404,960 downwards.
CCCCCCCCGCAGCTTGCTAGCATCCACCCCCCTTCCCAGTTTGGTGTTCCTCATAGCTCTGAAACGATCGCCTTGGGCTGTTTACTGTCTGGCTTCCCCTACCAGAATGGAAGTTCCAGGAAAGCAACGACTTTGTCATGTTCATCGCTGCATCCCCAAAGTCAACAACAGTGCCTGCAAGAAACGAATAAAAACTTCTCTGTAAAATATGAAGAATGGTGATTACATAGCTGGTTTTGATTTTCATGCTTTTTTATCCTTTTTTTTTTTTTTTCTATTCAGAAAATTAACAAATACCAGTAACTACTATTGTTTGAGTACCTACTAAGAACTGGATATGTGCTGGGAACTTATATTGATTACCTCATTAAACATTACTGTAATGTTATTATTAGGTATTTCTAAGCAGATGGGACGTTAGGCTCTAGCAGGTTAACCAATTTCCCCAGGATTATCCTGGCAGAACAAGAATTCCATTCCGTTTTCTGTTGTGCTGGACCACTTCCAAGAAATTAAAATGTATTTTTCACCATTAAAACCAATAGATGTTTAGCTTTATTTGTTTTTTTAAATTTTTTTTATTAAATTTTTTTTTTTACATTTATTTATTTTTGAGAGACAGAGTGAGACAAAGTGAGAGTGGGGGAGGGGCAGAGAGAGAGGGAGACACAGAATCTGAAGCAGGCTCCAGGGTCTGAGCTGTCAGCACAGAACCCGATGCCGGGGTTGAACCCACAAACCGTGAGATCATGACCTGATCTGGAGTCAGACGCTCAACGGACTGAGCCACCCAGGTGCCTCTGTTTAACTTTATTTGTGACAAAACTATTGCTTAGCCAAAAGAATGTTTGTTGCTTTATCATTGAGGTAACAGTTTCAATAATAGCTAATAGTTATGTTGTAGGACAGATACTACCAGGCTGCAGTAGGTTGTATTATCTCATTTAATTTTTACCATCTTATAGGCAATGTTGTGAGGTTGTCTCCGTTTTTTCAGATCAAAAAACCACAGCCTAGGTTCAGGAACATTCTCAGGGTCAATAGTAAATTGCTGAGCTCGGTTTTGTCAATGGTTTTTCTGACTCTAAATCTTTAGATCGTTCTACTACATAGAAATCTCTCCTGTTCCCACTGTTTAATTAGTTGTTAACTTATGATAGGGTCCAATGATACAATATATTAAAACCATGTGAGGTTGGGCTATAAAGTTATCACTGACGATGTCAAGTGTCTAGTTGTACTATTTTCTGAATTGTTGAGACTCTTACTGCCATTGATTTTTGTGGTTGAGTTTATGGTTTTGTGGGCTTGGTAGATGGGGGACTTTTAATAATATAAAAGGGAAGGAAATTCTTCTTCCACCTAAATCTAAATTGAAACTTTCACTTAAATCTGAAGAGAAATCTGATGGGTTTTATTCACTGTGGTAAATGAACTTTGAACGCAGTAATGCTTTATGCTTCTTAAGGAAAGTGCTGGAAAGACAGCTAGTTCCTCTGTTCCCATATGTAGAACAGAGGAGAGTCAGAAATCACTATAATTCTAAAAGCTTCTGCAGCAACCTTTTAGTAAAATAACTACATTTCAGCTCTGTACTCTTGTAATAAAACTGAGGGCAAGAAGTTAGATAAGAGTTTTAAGGTTACCATGCCTAAAGGGCTAATGGCAAAATAGGGTGGAAAGGAATTTGCGATCATTTGTTTTTCTTCTTCCATTCCCATTTTAGGGGGTAATATAACATTTTTCCCTGCATGAGAGTCTGGATAATCCAGTTTTATAATGTGCCTCTTGGCAGTACTATATTTTCTTAATGGTTAATTCCATTTTAGGAGCACTCCAGCGAGGGTTGGGGAACCCTCCAACCCAGAATGTCCACAGAAGTGATGGGCGGGTGCATAGGAAGGAAGATAGAGCCTTCCAGGCATAATTGAGAGCCGTCTAGTTCTCTGTGAATTTCTTTTCTGTCTACATCTTACTCATCCGCTTTTTAACCCCTTTCTTCTGGAAAATTCCCTCTTGACTTTCCAGTCACTACTGTTCAGGCCACGTTTAAGCTCACCCCAACTCTCGTCCCTCTCTTCCTCAGCATCTTTCACACGGATCCATTCCCATTCCCCCTGCACCATCTCAGTTCGGGGTCTTAGGGACTGCTGCACTGTCCTACCATTACTTACAGGCAGATTTTCCTCCTACAGTGTCTCCTTCATATCACATTCAGGTCAATGCTTTAAGTGCTGTCCTTATGTGGCTAAAACTTCCTGAGTGGCTTCTATAGTTAATAGTAATAACATTAATAACAGCAGCAGTAGTTGCCAAACGTCTTGTGCCCTATTGTCATGTGTGCCGTATATGAGTTACTACCTTTAATCCTCAGAGCAACACCAGAGCAGGCACTGTTATTATAATTCCGGGCCAGGGTTGGAAAAGTTGTGCTCCAGATGAGGCTGCTTCACAGCTAATACAGGTGGATCTGAGCCTGAAACGCCAAGTCCTTTCCCTTCCCATTTAAGTGTAGAGTCCCCAGCCTATAGTCAGGATTCTGCAACCTGGGCTCAGGGCCGCCTTCCCCCTTCATTCCCCAACTCTGTGCACCGGCAGCAACTGAGCACTTTATTCAGCAACTGAACATTTTGCCTTGGCCCATACACTCTCGTTGCCTAGAAAGCTCTTTCATTGTCTCTAGCTGTGAAAAACCAACTCTTTAAAGGCTGAACTCATAAGCCACTTCTGCCACAATAGTCTTTGAACTTAATCTCTCACAGCATTTAAAAAAAAAAATGAGCCCTCAGTTTAGTTTCTGACCACTGAATATGTTGGCTTCTTTCTTTCCTTTAGTACTTTGTTCCTTTCCTACCTCCGCCCACCCAAGCAATCCCCCCACCCCTCTGCCTCCTGGCCTAGTTATTTATTCAAATGTATTGCTTCCCTTACTAGATTGTAAATGCCTTAAAAGCACAGCTAGTACACTTTCCTCATATTTCTGTTCCTCAGATCACTAAGTGTGGTATCCTGTCCACAGCAGGTGCTCAATTAAAAAGAGAATATGAAAGGATTGTATTTGGTTATATTCTGTTAGAATATTCTGTGAAAAATGTAATTGGAATGTGGCATTTTGTTTCCTACTTTTTGATCCACAATATTGTAATGCCTTCATCAACTTATGATGAAGTAAAAGAAATCCTGGTTATTTAAATCCCTGGGGAAGTACCTATTCTGATTGTTTTCACCTTGGAGATATTGTAAGGAGATCTCAGACCCATTCACAAATAAACATTGTAGAATAAATGCCTTTTATATGCACTATTTTTTCATATATATGGTGGTGTTATTAAAAATGAATTAAAACTTATGGAATTTGAACTATATTTTGGTCAATTTTTTATTGATAAATGAGCATTTCACATTTGTAACCTGATTTACCAGAACCTTTGTGAATCACCTCTGGCTCACAGTTCATCATTCATCACTTTGCTCCGTGGTTTCCAGTCACATTGAACTAAATGCAGCACCCTGCCTGTATCCCCAGGGCTATGCATAATGTGCTCTGGCCTCCCCGTTTTGCACAAACTTACGTCTTCTTTCTAATCCCTTCTTTCTCACCCATATTCACCTGGTTAATTCCCACTCGTCCATCACATTTCAGCGTGGATGTCACTTGCAAGAAGTCTTCCTTTCCCACCTCCAAGTTAAAGTTGGAGAACACTCTTGCCACTCTGCCTACCCATTTTATAGAGAGCCATTATCATACCGTTTTGTAACTGTTGATCACTTGAGTGAATCTTCCTTGAAACCGCTGACTCTTGTTTGACTTACATTAGAATCCCTTAGGGATCTTTTAAAAAATTTTCCCTACCCAGGCCCCACTCCCTAAGCTTCTGGATCAGGTGGCTGGGGGTAAGGAGGGTTGGTCACTGGAATTATTTTGTTTTAAAGGACTTTTCTCATTCTGTATTATAGCTGGATAGTATTCCATTGTGTGTAACATACTTTATCTAGTTACTTATTTTTAAATAACAGCTTTATGGAGATTTTCATATTTTATACAATTCACCCACTTAAAGTATACAAATCAATGATTTTTTAGTATATTCACAGGTGTGTAACTATCACCATAATTAATTTCAAAACATTTTGTCACCCCCCCAAAGAAATCCGCCCCTATCTGCAGTCTCTTCTTTCACCCTGAAACCACTAACCTACTTTATGTCTGTATGGATTCACCTATCCAGGACATTTCATGTAATTGGAATCATACTCTGTGGTCTTGTGTGTAGCTTCTATCAGCAAACATATTGTATTCAAAGTTCATCTCTGTTACAGCATGAATCAGTACTTGATTCGGTTTTATTGCCTAATAACGCCCCCATTGTATGTAATACCATGTTTTATTTATCCATTTGCCCATTGATGGAACTGTTATTGTTTATTAAAGCTTCCTTGAGTGGTCTTATTGTGCAGGCAGGAACTAAGCCACAAGTTCCTTTGAGTCTTGTTCGTGGTTGTGTCTTGGGACTAGACCAGTGTTTGACGCAAGATAGATGTGGAATAAACATCTGAATGAAGGAAGCATTTTACTAAAAGTACAACTCCTGTTATGTTGGTGTCATCAAAAATGTCATTAAAAAGAGATCCTCATAGTTGATTGTTTAGATTCCAATTTGAACAAATGTACAACTGTTAAAAAAAAAGATGAAGGAAATTTGAACATGGATGAAATGCTATGATTTTTAGCATTTGCTTCAAAATAATCTGAGGTTGGGGAGAGAGTTTAGAGGAAACAAGGCTGTCTATGAGTTAATGATTATGGAAGTTGGGTGATGAATTCATGGGATTTTTAAAAAAATATTAATTAATTTATTAATTTACATCCTAGTTAGTTATCATATAGTGCAACAGTGATTTCAGGAGTAGATTCCAGTGATTTATCCTCTATGTATAACACCCAGTGCTCATCCCAACAAGTGTCTTCCTAATGCCCCTTACCCGTTTAGCCCACCCCCCTTCCCAAACTCCTCCAGTAACCCTCTGTTTGTTCTCTATATTTAAGAGTCTCTTATGTTTTGTCCCCCTCCTTGTTTTTATATTATTTTTGCTTCCCTTCCCTTATGTTCATCTATTTTGTATCTTAAATTCCTCGTATGAGTGAAGTCATATGATTGTCTTTCTCTGACTAATTTTTCTTAGCATAATACCCTCTAGTTCCATCCATGTAGTTGCAAATGGCAAGATTTCATTCTTTTTTGATTGCCGAGTAATACTCCATTGTATATGTATACCACATCTTCTTTATCCATTCATCCATCGATGGACGTTTGGGCTCTTTCCATACTTTGGCTATTGTCAATAGTGCTGCTATAAACATGGGGTTGCATGTGCCCCTTTCAAACAGCACACCTATATCCCTTGGATAAATACCTAGTAGTGCAATTGCTGGGTCGTAAGATAGTTGTATTTTTAATTTTTTTGAGGAACCTCCATACTGTTTTCCAGAGTGGCTGCACCAGCTTGCGTTCCCACCAACAATGCAAAAGAGATCCTCTTTCTCCACATCCTCGCCAACATCTCTTGTTGCCTGAGTCAGTAATGTTAGCCATTCTGACTGGTGTGAGGTGGTATCTCATTGTGGTTTTAATTTGTATTTCCCTGATGATGAGTGATGTCGAGAATTTTTTCATGTGTCTGTTAGCTGTCTGGAGAATTCATGAGATTTTTAGTACTATTGTCTATATTAGCTGTTTACTAGGGCAGCCATGGGCCACAAATGGCTGTTGAGCGCTTGAAATGTGGCTAATCCTTATTGAGATATACAGTATGGGTAATATACAAAGAGTGCAAAAAAGAATAAGATTATCTCAATATTTTTTGTTTATATGTTCAAATGATAATATTTTGGATATATTATGATAATATATAATTAAAACAAATTTTACTTATTTTCTTTTACTTTTTTTAACTGGTTTCTTAAAAATTAGAATTCATATATGGGTCATATTACATTTCTTTTGAGACAGTGTTGCTGTATACTTTTGCATATGTTGGAGATTTTTCGTAAGTTAAAATCAGACATTTGAATTTTTTTAAAAGTCTGTAGTAGGGGCGCCTGGGTGGCTCAGTTGGTTAAGCATCCGACTTTGGCTCAGGTCATGATCTCACGGTTCATGGGTTCGAGCCCCACGTCGGGCTCTGTGCTGACAGCCCAGAGCCCGGAGCCTGCTTCAGATTCTGTGTCTCCCTCTCTCTCTGCTCCTCCCCCACTCAGGTTCTGTTTCTCTGTCTCTCAAAACTAAATAAACATTAAAAAAAAAATTAAAAAAAAAGTCTGAAGTAAAATATTTTTCGGAAATGATTCCTCTTATGTGAAAAGATTGATAAATATGGATTTATTCAAAGATCATTCTTTGTAGAAGCTTACAACAGGCAGACTGTAGCCTTGTACAGCCCTTCCTGGGCTGCTTGTATGTGAAAATTTAAAAATTCTTTTATAATAGATGGAATAGCAGCATGAGGGAGTTGTTCCTTTAGTTATTTATCTGATTCTTTTGTTTTAAAGTTGATTAAATATTTCCTTCATCTTGGAGAAATACAGAAAATGCAATGGTAACTTCATTGTTCTTAGTCATAGTGTTTATAGCCTGAAGTTGAATTTTTCTGGACTTGATTTATAATCACTTTGCCTAAATTTGTTTGTTTGTGAGTCAGAATGTGATTGTTTCTAGGCTCCCCAAGACCCCTGAAATATGAGTGGAATATGATTCTTAAATAGCAATACATGTATTTACAGCTGAGAAACACATTGCCTTCATATAAAATTTTTTAGATGATTATCATGTTGCTCTCTGAATGTCTGTGTTTACTCCTAGAGAGTGGACCTGAATTGAAAAATAGCTTTACTGTAAGCAGAACAGAATTAAATCACCATGAACATCCCAAGAGATCATCAAGGGATTTGTGACTGTCAGTATAAAATCAAGTTTATTATTTTGTTTACTCTCTACAGTTAACATATTAAAACCTGATTTTTCAAAAATGTGTGGGTCACTTTTCTCAATATAACATTTCTCCACATATGTATTAAAATATAGTGCCATTAAAGATTCCCACACTTATTTTCTTTCTTGGTATCAAATGTTATAATACAGGAAATGTAAAGTTACAGTGTAAGTCTAATAAAACAAATTTCTTTCCCCAAATCATTTGTGAGTGGGCAGTGATCTTACATGTTTCGAAGCAAGAGTTATTTTTTAAATCTCACTAAATAATATTATGTTTTTAGTCTCACAGACATTGTTAAACTTGAAGTAAATGCCTCCCTGGAATGAAACCATGGAATATGATTTCTGCTCAGACACGTAAGAACTATTTATTGAGGACACACGCTGTGTCGGGTACCACATTGTGTACATAGGATATGGTGATGAACTGTCCAAACGTGGAACCTCCCCTCGAGGAGCTTACAGTTTCAAAGGGGACAGAGATATTAAACAATCACAGAGAATTTGTTTGTTACAGTGGGGATATGTGGCTCAAAGGGAATGAGTCTGGATTTTAATTGGGGCCCTGGGGAGGAAAGTTCTATTTTTCTGTAGGTCATGATTCAGGCTGCTGATTGTCTGAAGAAGGAGGAGGGGAGAGAATGGGGTTCGGGATCCTCCGAGGATGATGGTCCAAGCAAAATCTTACCCTTTTTGTGTCTTTGTACTGCTTGCTGGAGGCCAGGTGGAACTGACTAGAAGGAGGGGTTTAATGCCTGTCCTGAGCTTTTGAATTGCTTTCTTTGTTGCTACACAAGGTTTGTTTATTTGCTGCTGGGAATTGAATCCAAAGTTGAGTTTTTACCACCTTTGTAACTGAAACTGAATGAGATATAACAATCTGTTCTCTAGCATAGCCATGAAAGTAGCTTAAAGTCATTTGCTGGCTCAAATTCTAGAGTTGCTCCATTGTCTAGCATCTGAGATGCAGTGAGTGTGGGGTATTTGAAAGCCTCAAAGAATATGGGGAAGACCCATGTGGGTTTTTTCCTCACAGGTTCAGGACTGCTTCAAGCAGATTTCTGCTGTCTATAGAATTAACTGAGGTGTCCTTTGGAGTCATTGGGGAATTTGGAGCCATGCTGCCTTTAAAGGCATATAATTACAAAGAATAATGAAAATAGCAATGGCACCTAGTAACTGTGAAGCACTTAACCGCATGCCAGCCCAAGTGCTTTGCTTATACTATCTTGTTAGATTTTCAATAACTTGTAAGGTGGCTATCATCATCTTAGTTTACCAATGACTGAACAGAGGCTCAGGAGCGATTACTTGCTCTTTAGTTGTCCAACATCCACTTACCCTTCCTGATTTCCATTTGAGGAATCACTTCTTTGCCTATAGTTTGCTGAGTCCAGAACCAGGGCTCCATTCTCCTTGGCCATGGGTGGCCCTGTGAGCCAGGCCAGTCACATGCCTCTTGCTGGACTCTGGGTGAGTGCCAAGGGCCATGGAGATTCTGCTGCTGAGGGTGTGTCCTGACGGGTCCATTCCTGTCTGTACCACATTGTTGTGGCCTGGCTTCCATTCCCAGGAAGCTATGCCAGTGCTTGCCTCTCCAGCCTCCTCTTAAATTCCTTTAAATGGTTGTAGAGAGCAAAATGGAGTCTCACATGTCAAGCAGGGGCCTTAGTCAAGCAATGACGCAAAGAGTTAAAGGTACTGCAGCTATGAGGTATCTCCGGGACCAGCATCAGCTGACACCCCAGAACTGATAACAAACAGAAACAGAGGAGGTCTGCAGGGGCCCATGACCGATTCAGTCCCTTTAAAAAGGGGAGGATTTTTGCAGCAAACTGTCAGATCCTTCAGTCCTAACCCCTTAAAAAAAGACAACTGCTGCTGAAAAGAACCGAGATCCTTCCTGCTTGAACATAATAAGCAGTTAGTGCCCAGAGCTGACCTGGGCCTGCCCAAGGCCTTATCTCAACTACATGCTCGCAGATTGACTTCACATTTGGTTCGTTAACTTCCTACACCCTTCTGTTGTCTGTTGTGTGGTTTGTCTTAGGTTCTGCTCTGTGTGCTGCGTAAGAAGGCAGGTTTAATCACATGGTGAAATGTCACTGAGTTTGGAATCCTGAACCTGCTTTATAATTATGATTAACTTTGCTTTAGGATTGAATAAAACCGACATGGTGGAAAGACACAACTTGTATGTGCTCCTGCATAGCGTGCTCACGACACTGGTAGTTTTCCAAGATACTGTGTTCGGTTTCATTTGCCAGGCTGGTTTCTTTTGCTTCCACTCAACCCCTGACCATCACAGGCCTAGAGTGGCTTAAGTAGTTTACTCACATTCCCTAAGGGAACAGTCTGGTCATTCTGCTTCTAATGCCAGGCCCTTGACCAGAGGGCCCCTCAATGCGGGGAGAGCACCGGACTGGGAGCCAGAGAATGGATCTAATTATAGCAGTGTCTCTACCTTGGTGGTCATGGGCCATTCACTACCTTTTTAGGATGAACTGGATGGACAAGAAAAAATCTACCCATATCTAAATGACACCCAGCCTGAGAAGATTTCCTTCTCCATGAGATTTTTGGACATACTGTGTCCTAGTTTCTAAAGGCTTTCAATTTGAGGTTTGTGATGTGGTTTGAGGCAGTGGTTTTCAAAGTGGGTTCTAGCAGTTGCTGTATCAGCATCACCCAGGAGCTTGTTAGAAATGTGGATTCTTGGGCCTCCCCCCCAACACCTACTGAATCAGAAGTTCTGCAGGTGGGCCCAGCAATCTGTGTTTTTACAAGCCCCTCGGGTGATTCTGATATACACTAAAGGCATTTTCATTTCATTAAAAACAATTTCTTGTGCATGAGGTGCTACGTAGAAGCAGGGAGCATGAAAAAATTAATTGGTCACAGCCACTGCTCTTAAGGAACATTGTGAGAGACAAGGAGGGGTGGTCCTTGCTGTGAACAAGGTATTGCCATGCTGGAGAAGCACAGAAAGAGCAATGTGAGGTGCTTTTGCAGAGAAGTGGGCATTTGAGCCAGGCTTCAAAGGACACATAGTATTGGGACAAAGGAAGGGAACAGAGGACTATGTAGAAAGCACAGCCTGCCGAGAATGCTGGATGAGTCAGGGTGTAGCATTTTTAAGGAGTGAGGAACCCTCTAGTATGATGATAAGGACTGTTTTAAGGAAAAGTAGACTGTTTTTTATGGGAAAAGTGACAGGATATGAGAATGGAGAGGTAGGTTGGGGCCCAACTGGAGTGGATCCTGGTCTCATTCTGTAGACAGTGAACAAGGAGGTGACATGGTGGGAGCTATCTTTGAGGAAGTATTCTATAGCTGGTGGAGAACGTCAGAGGCTAGGAGTGCTGGCACGGTGAGCCCGAACTGGGGTGGTAATAATGGAGAAGAAACGAAAGATCACTCAGAAACGCTGGAAGGTTAGGATGACGGCCCCTTGGAACTCCAGGGATCTGAGGAACGGGGTTGAGGGAGAAGGCAAATAGGATCCAATGGGAGATCATAAGCAGAGTTGGTACAATCAGGTAAAAATGTTAGAGCCTTACCTCGTAACTTCCACTAAAATAAATTCCACATGGATGCAAACCTTAGCATTGAAATAACTCGGAAAAAAACCAAAATGTCATCTTAATAATAATGGCGTTAAAAAATTCTTTCAAGATATGACACAAAATCTAGACCTTATAAAACAAAAGATTGAATCATTTGACTACATATAATGTTTGCAGGGCCAGATTTTTTTTTTTTTTTTTTTTTAAACTATGTCAAGAGGTGCCTGGGTGGCTCAGTCGGCTTAGTGTCTGACTTTTGATTTTGGCTCAAGTCATGATCTCATGGTTCATGAGATTGAGCCCTGTGTCCAGCTCCACACTGGACAGCACGGAACCTGCTTGGGATTCTCTCTTCCTCTCTCTTTGCCCCTCCCCACCCCTCAAAATAAATAAAGTAAACTTAAAAAAAAAAAAACAGAACAAACAACTACGTCCAAAGGCATACATGATACGCTATGTAGAAAACCTGAAAGACTCCACCAAAAAAATTACTAGAATTGATACACAAATTCAGCCAAGTTGGAGGTTATAAAATCAATGTACCGATATCGATTGCATTTCTGTTTAATTAATTAATTTATTTGGAGAGAGAGACACACACAGTGATGCAGTGGCAGAGGGAGAGGAAGAGGGAGAGAGAGAGAGAGAGAGAGAGGGAGAGAGAATCTTAAGTAGGCTCCATGCGCAGCGTGGAGCCAGTTGGGGGCTCAATCTGACGTCCCTGAGATGATCACTGGAGCTGAAATCAAGAGTTGGTCGCTTAACTGACTGAACCACCCAGGCACCCCAAGAAATCTATTACATTTCTACACACCAATAATGAAGCAGTAGAAAGAGAAATCAAGAAATCAGTCCCATTTACAATTGCACCAAAACCATAAGATACCTAGGAATAAACCCAACCAAAGAGATAAAAGATATATACTCTGAAAACTATAGAACACTTAAGAAAGAAACCGAAGAAGACCCAAAGGAAAGGAAAAACATTCCATGCTCATGGATTGGAAGAACAAATATTGTTAAAAGGTCTATACTACCCTAAGCAATCTACACATTTAATGCAATCCCTATCAAAATACCACCAGCATTTTTCACAGAGCTAGAACAAACAATCCTAAAATTTGTATGAAACCACAAAAGACTCTGAATAGGCAAAGCAGTCTTGAAAAAGTAAAGCAAAGCTGGAGGCATCACAATTTTTGACTTCAAGCTGTATTGCAAAGTTGTAGTAATCAAGATAGTATGGTACTGGCACGAAAACAGACACTTAGATCAATGGAACAGAATAGAAAATCCAAAAATGGATCCACAACTATATGGTCAATTAATCTTTGACAAGGCATGAAAACAGACACTTTGATCAATGGAACAGAATAGAAAATCCAGAAATGGATCCACAACTATATGGTCAATTAATCTTTGACAAAGCAGGAAAGAATATCCAATGGAAAAAAGACCATCACTTCAACAAATGATGCTGGGAAAACTGGACAGCTACATGCAGAAGAATGAAACTGGACCACTTTCTTACATCATACACAAAAATAAATTCAAAGTGAAAGACCTAAATGTGAAACAAGAAAGAATCAAAATCCTAGAGGCAAACACAGGCAGCAACCTCTTTGACCTTGGCTGTGGCAACTTCTTACTGGTCTCTGGCAGTAAAGAAAACAAAAGCAAAAATTAATTATTGGGACTTCATCAAGATAAAAAGCTTCTGCACATAGAAGGAAACAATCAACAAAACTAAAAGGCAGCCAACGGAATGGGAGAAGATATTTGCAAATGACATATCTGATAAAGGGTTACTATCCAAAACCTATAAAGAACTTCTCAAACTCAACACCCAAAAAACAAACAAGCTGGTTAAGAATGGATAGAAGGCATGAATGGACACTTTTCTAAAGAAGACATCCAGATGGCTAACAGACACATGAAAAGATGCTCAAAATCACTCTTCATCAAGGAAACACAAATCAAAACCACAATGAGATATCATCTCACACCAGTCAGAATGGCTAAAATTAACAACACAAGAAACAACAGGTGTTGGTGAGGATGTGAAGAAAGGGGAATCCTCTTGTGCTGCTGGTGAGAATACGGACTGGTGCAGCCACTCTGGAGAAGAGTATGGAGGTTCCTCAAAAAACTAAAAATAGAGCTACCATACCATCCAGCAATTGCACTACTAGGTATTTACCCAAAAGATACAAAAATACACATTCAGAGCAGTACCTGCACCCGATGTTTATAACAGCATTTTCAACAATAGCTAAACTATGGAAAGAGCCCAAATGTCCATTGACTGATGAATGGATAAAGAAGATGTGATATTTATATACAATGGAATATTACTTCACCATCACAAAGAATGAAATCTTGCCATTTGCAATGACATGGGTGGAGCTAGAGTGTATTATGCCAAGTGAAATAAATCAGAGAAAGACAAATACCATATGATTTCACTTGTATGTGGAATTTAAGAAACAAAAGAGATGAACATAGGGGAAGGGGAAAAAAAGAGGGAAGCAAAGCATAAGAGACTCAACTATAAAGAACAAACTGAGAATTGATGGAGAGAGGTGGGCAGGGGATGGGCTAAATGGGTGATGTGTGTTCAGGAGGGCACTTGTGATTAGCACTGGGTGTTACATGTAGGTGATGAATCACTAACTTCTACACCTGAAGCCAGTTTTACCATATACGTTAACTAACCTGAATTTAAATAAAATCTTGAAATGAAAAAAAGAAAACTATGTCAAAGGCAATCAATGAACTTAGAAATATAATTTCAATACATGTCACAAAGATGTAATTTCATCAGTATATAGAGAACTACAGGGGCATCTGGGTGGCTCAGTTTACGTGTCCTGCTTGATCTTGGCTCGGGTCATGATCTCAAAGTTTGTGGGTTTGAGAGTTGTGTCGGACTCTGTGCTGATGGCAAGGAGCCTGCTTGGGATCCTGTCTCTCCCTCTCTTTGCCCTTCACTGGTGTGCACGCATGCACGCTTTCTCTCTCAAAGTAAGTAAATAAAAAAAAAAATTTTTTTTTTAAGTATATAGAGAATTACAACAAATCAGTAAGAGAAAGAAGAGTTACTATAGAGACAAAGAATATGAACAGTTTACAAAAGAGCACACAATTACTCTTAAACATATGAGAACCTTAACCTCATAAATAAAAAGAGAAATGCCCATTAAAACTTTCATAAGATGCTGTTTCCCACCTATCAGATTGACAAATATAATGAGATGTGTTAACACTGTTGGCAGTAACCTATTTGAGGACTCACTATTTAGGGTGGATGGAAGTGAAAATGGCCCTGTGTAGCGCTGTTGGCAGGATCTATCAAAATTGCAAATGCATGCACCCTTTGAACCCGCCATAACAATTCTATGAATTTTATCCTACAGATATGTGTATGTGCACAATGACCTATGTGGAAAGTTATTTATTGCAGCATTGTTCAAATAAATAAAAAATTGCAAATAATCTAATTGTCCATCAGTAGGGACTGGTTAATAAATGATGGAGCAGTTAAAAAAGAGGCAGCTCTACAGTTGCTGATTAGGAACAATCTCTGAGAATATATTTTGTATCTATCTATACATAGACATGTACATATTTATGCTTTTGTACACACAGTCCTAAACTGGTGGGCTGAAGTCAGCTTTTACCAGCTTGTGAGAACCAATTGTGTGCATCTCTTTTTAATTCCTTGGTCAATGACTTTGCATTGGTTGTTTTGACATTGGCCATGGTGGGAGTCTTTAGACCATGGAAATCAGCAAAGGCAATAAATCAGGGCTTTTGTTTTTGTTTTTCCAGAGAACTGGTTGGTAAGCAGGTATTCTGATACACATACCCACGGTGTATCAGAAGTATAAATATCTTTTGAAGGATCAGCAAGAGGTTGGTAACATCAGATTCCCCAAGAAAGGGAGAATAGGTGGTAAAGGACAAGTGTGAGACTGAAATTGTATCTCTCAAATTTGGTTCCACATAAATGTATTATTCTGCAGTAAATATTAAAGCAAACAAAAAAAGTAACTCTAGAATTTCAGGCCTATATGACTATTTTATTTAAGGTGCTATGAACACTATAAGGGAAAATAGAAAGATGAATAGATTTTAGGGAAAAAGAATGCTTTTGGTTTTGAACAGACTAAGCTTGAAGTATATGGGTGACATCAGTGGAGATATCCAGCAGGTAACTCCGAAGAGAGGGTAAAGCTGGCGATCACCTCTGTGAGCCTGCGGTGTTAGTTGAAATTACGGCAGTTGAGGTTTCCAAGGGAGGCTCCAGCTGTACAACCTTTTGGGCAGGTGTCCGGAGAGAATGGGGGATGGATGCATGTGGTCCCTTGGGGAAAGCCAGCTAAGAGGTAGGTTGGGGAAGGGTAACTAGTCATAAGGTAGGAGGTATATAATGATAATAACAGTAGCTTTCTTTAATGGATTATCTACAAAAAGTGAGACACTATTCTCAGTACTTTTTGAAAAAATGTTACCTGATTTAATTCCTGGAACCAATCAATGGCGGGGGGGAGGGGAGTGTTACTTCCATGATTGCCAGTGAAGGCAGGAGAGTAATTCAAAAGAGTAAACTTGGAGAGAGCTCCTGGGGGGGATGTTAATAGAGCAGGTGGTAAGATTTTAAAGGTCAAGACATTTCAGGCAGAGGGAGTATTGAGCAATGGCCGAAGGAGATGCTGTCTGATGTAGCTGGAGGATAGAGATGCAGGGAAGCTTGAGGGCAGTGCAAGGCTACCCATTTTCTGCATTCGGAGAGCCACAGAGTGTTTCTGAGCTAGGGAATATGCTTTCACTAGTCTGGCTGGTATTCAAATGCTGTGTTACTGTGTGTTCATTGGTGGGGAGGAGGGATGGTGGGAAACAGGAGAAGCTAGCTCATGTAGATGGCCTATGAATACAGGTATTCCGAGTATCTGCAGGCAGGAGCTGTGATGGTTCAGTCGGGGTGAATTTACCTATGTGATAGGCATGTCATTTATCTTGTTTCTTTTCATCTGTCAGTAAATTATGGGATACGGTCTATATTTTCCAGAAGACTGTCAATGAGGAATAAGGAAAGTGGAGGTGAATGAAGGAATGATTATTGGATGACATATATGTTTAAGCATATGTTTTCTTTGTCAGTTGTGCTGAGACATAATATTTCTGTCTCCAGACACAAGCAAGTCCTGTGTCTGTTCTTCTGAGAGACACTGTTCGTGCCAGCAGCTCTCCTATCTTGTAAATATACCTGTGCACAAGCAGCGTGAAATTCACCCTAATTAGGTGTTTAACTCCATCTTTTTCTAGCCCAGTATTGTCTTACGTTTATTGTATGTGTATCCTTGGGAATAATATCAATAATGAGTTAACAAGGAAAAGGGTAATAGCTGTGGCCTAAACGTGGTTCCGGAAAGGATTGTATGGACTTCATGCAAACCTGCTAACATGGGGCTCTCTTGACTGGTAATTCCTGTTTTTCTAGTAGTATTCTAGTTTGTTTATTACTTTTCATTCTGCATTTTTTGTGCCTTGCTTAAGGGCCTGGAAGTCTCTTTTGTTTTCTGGCATTTAAAGGTTTTGTTTTCATAGGTGCGTATAGATAGGGCGGATGGATGTTTATCTACCTTTTCTGATCCACAGATTAAGACACCTTGTTTGACAAATTTGCCTGGGACCAGAAGGACAGAATGTTGGAATTTGGGTGTTTGTAAACTGGTGTATGGTCCCGAGAGGTGCCCTGATTTTCCTTTATCGCTAAGAATTTCACAGATTACTTGGGAAAAATAACTATGTACTTGTGTCTTGCTCTAGCTAGTTAACTCACACGTTAGCATATCACGGACTTCCCTACATCCCTGTGGATAATACTGTTTCTCCTCCACTCTCTCAGGAGTTATGAGAATTAGCCAAGTGTTAGTAGATGTGAGGGAGTTTCTGGAGAGTCGCATGGTTGCTAGTTGGGCAGGAAGCCAGCTAGAGGAATGTGGCCCATGTGAATGGGCCTCACAGTTATCACGATTATCTGTCATTTTCTCTGGGGAGGTGGGTCCAAGCTTCAGCAGCTCCAAAATGACCTTCAGGGCCTGTCAAAACACAGGTTACTGGCCACCACCCCCAGAGTTTCTGATTCAGTGGATCTGTGGTAGAGCCCGAGATACTGTGTTTCCAAGTTCTCAGGTGATACTACTGCTGTTGGTCTGGAGACCCCTTTGAAAACCCAAATACTGGTTCAGTAGGCAGAAGACTGAGTTTCAGTAACCCTGAGTCTGCTCTGATTTGGGAAGGGACCAGAGAATTCTGGTTAACATCATGGTTAGGTTATCATAACCCCCATATCTTATATGGTATTTCCACATTTGTAACTCACATATATACTTTGCTTCTCATAACAAAACAACCCTGTGAGGTAGGCTGGACAGGTATGAAACCCTGTTGCATAGTTGGGGAAAATCAGACTGAGCACCTTGGTAAGTTGAGTGCGAATTGCAGAGCTGAGACTGCGTCTAGATTTTCTCACCGTAGCTTTAGAGTTCCTTCTAGTTTCACTAGCCTTTAAAGCCACTGAAAAGCTTAGAGATTAGCTGCTCTGATAATGCTCAGAGTTTGTTTTAGTCACCCTCCAACTCCAAAATAGCTTTTTATTTTAGAACAGTTTCAGATCTCCAGAAAAGTTGTGAGTTCCCTTATGCCTCACACTCAATTTCCTCTGTCAATTCTGTTGGACATTTTGAAGGTCCATTTGTCACAGTGAATGAACTAACACTAATACATTATTCTTTTTTTTTTTTTAATTTTTTTTTAACGTTTATTTATTTTTGAGACAGAGAGAGACAGAGCATGAACGGGGGAGGGGCAGAGAGAGAGGGAGACACAGAATCGGAAGCAGGCTCCAGGCTCTGAGCCATCAGCCCAGAGCCCGATGCGGGGCTCGAACTCACGGACCGCAAGATCGTGACCTGAGCTGAAGTCGGACGCTTAACCGACTGAGCCACCCAGGCGCCCCACTAATACATTATTCTTAACCCAAGTCTCTACTTTGTCCAGATTTCCTTGGTTTTTACCTGCTATCCTATTTCTGTTCCAGGATTCCTTGTTTTTTATGCTCTTGACAGTTTTGAGGCATGCTGGCCAGGCATTTTATAGAAGGTCCCTCACTCGGGATTTGTCTCTTGGTTTTCTCATGATTAGATTAGTGTTAATGGGTTTCTGGGAGAAAGATTACAGAGGTGAGGTGCCATTCTTCCCGCATCATATTGAGGGTACATACTGTCAACATGATTTATCGCTGTTCGTGTTGACCTTGATCACCTGGTTGAGGTAGTGTTTGCCAGGTTTCTCTACTGTCCTGTCACTCTTTCCCCAACCCACTATGTGCAGTCCACATGGAAGGAGTGGGGGGTTATGTTCACCTCCTTGAAGGTGGAATATCTACATACATTGTTAGGTATTTTCTGCATGTGAGGTTTGTCTGTCTTCCATTTATTGATTTATTCAGTTAAGCAGTATTTATATCCGTGTGGATTCATGGATATTTATTTTACACTTTGGGCTATAATCCAATAGTGCTTTATTTATTTTGTCACTATAATTGTACCAGCTTTGACTAGTAGGTGCACTTTCAGTTGGCTCTTGTGTTGTTTTTTTTTTAACATTATTATTTTTTTAATTTTTAGAAAGTGAGAGAGTGGAGGAGGGGGCAGAGCAAGAGAGAGAGAGAGAAAAAGAGAGAGAATGAATTTTGAGCAAGCTCCAGGCTAAGCATGGAACTTGACACAAGTCTCAATCCCCAGACACTGGGATCATGACCTGGGTCGAAATCAAGAGTTAGATGCTCAACCGACTGAGCTACCCAGCCACCCTTCCTGTGTTCTTTGACATAAACCCATCGTTGTCGATTTTTTTTTTTTTTTAACATGTTCTTACTTTTTGGAACTACAAGATGCTCTAGACTCATCTTGTGTGATTCCTGCCTCAGCCCTAGAATAGTGTTTTTAATGTTGGTCTTGATCCACTAAATTGATTTCATCATCTGCTACCTGAGTCACCATCCGCAGTGAAAACACTGATCCATTTCTACCCATCACGTGTGAAAAGTAAGGAAATCAGCATCTTAAACAGTGAAATGGCTTATCCAGGGTCATGCATAGTTGGAAGCAAAGCTGGTGCCAGGACCAGGTCCAGGTCCTCTAGACTTCCAGTCCTGGGTCTTTTCTATCATTTTATGTTGGCAGATTTTCCACTCAGAACCTAGTTCAGCACAGTCCCACCTCACCCACATTGTGTGTAGATAGTCAGATGTGAACTCAACCGGATGTCCTGCTGTCTACTCACAATAGATATAAGAGAGTACTGGCCAGATTCTTTGTGGAATCTGCCATGGCAAGTATGTGTTTTCCAATTAGAATGGGATTTTGTAATGGTGGACAACTTACAAACCAATAGTATGTTACTGCTGACATTAGCACTTAGCAACTGAGGTTCAATCACACGACTGGCTTCTGTTCTCTGGGGAAGTGGAGACAGAAGGGAGGTTCGTAGAATTCATGCACTCTTCAGTGGAGTTCTCCCCTTTCAATGGAGGGGGCAGAAAGAATTGAATTCAAGCAGCAAAAACCTTCAAATTTTACTTCATCCTGTGAACTCCTGGGATGCACAAAGACAGAGCTGAACAAAAAGGTTTTCAGTGTTCTAAAGGCCCAAACAACCTGTTATTAGGAGCTGGTGTGAATAATCAATTACCCTGAGAAGCTTATTTTCCTCTGTGGGAGGAAATAATCCAGTCACCAAAAGGTTCCTAAAATGTAGGGAATAATAAGGGACAAACTTATTTCATATCCATTTCTCAGAATGTTTCATTTCCAAAGGTGTTTTTAAAAAATTTAATAATTGAGGGGTGCCTGGGTGGCTCAGTCAGTTAAGTGTCCGATTCAGCTCAGGTCATGATCTCGTGATCTGTGAGTTCAAGCCCCACGTCGGGCTCTGTGCTGACAGCTCGGAGCCTGGAGCCTGTTTCGGATTCTGTGTCTCCCTCTCTCTGACCCTCCCTCGTTCATGCTCTGTCTCTCTCTGTCTCAAAAATAAATAAATGTTAAAAAAAATTAAAAAAAATTTAGTAATTGAGGGTGAGTTCTCTGGCTGAAACATTATTCCTACAAAGGGGTTTAAAGGACTAGGGTAGTAGTGATACATTAGGGCATTTTGTTTGTAAGTAATGAAACCCATTGAGCTTAAAGACAATTTAAAAGAAAATGTGCTGGCTTATGTTGCAAAAAGTCCAAGAGTAGGTCTACCTTCAGGCATGGCTGGATCTAGGGGCTCAAACCATGTCATCATGGCCCTGTTTCTTGCCAGCTTCCACCCTGTTCTTATCTGGCCTCATTCTCAGGCAGAATTTTTGCACCTGAGTAGCTCTTAACAGCTACTGGCTTATTTCCTACATGCCAAGCACCTGTATTCTGCAGATGTTTATCGCCCCCGATTGCCCCTGCCTTTCGTCATGCTCCTAGTTCTGAGCCAGTGACTGGAACCAGAGTTATCAGGGCTGTCATTGGCCAGGTGCGTGTCTGGTGTTTCCTGTGGAACAGGGAAGGGGAAGTTTAGGTGCTGGTACCAGACAGATGAATTGGCTGGACAAGCAAAAATAATGGATGTCCATTCTTCATAGTGTTTTTAACCCTAGAGTAAATGCTTGGTGGGTGAGTAAATGCTCAGCTCTCATGCTCTCTATACATTTGTTGATTTAGTCCCTTCTCAAGCTACTCATTTATTTTGTGGACTTGTGAGTTCTTTTAGGGAGACTGCCTAGTCATTCCTTGATTAATGTACTAACTTGACTGCCAGCCCTCGTTAGGCCTTCAGCAAATACTCTTCTTGCTGTTTTTGCTCATTTCAAGGCCAGTTTCAGTTGGTCTTGGCTAGATGATGGTGATCCTCTCTTTGAACCTATGTTAAAGCTAAACAATTTATGATTGGTTTTGGCAGAATAGTCAGCATAGATGCCTGTAATAAATCTGCTTTGCTATTGGGGGAAGCGAGGTAACTTCTGATCTTTTTTTCCTTACTGCTATTTCTAGCTCAGATCAATGTAGTTACTTCTAGTCCTTCTTTCTATAAAGGGAGACCAGTTTTTATTTTTTATCATTACATGAGCCAAGAATTATAATAAAAAATTTTTTAAAAATGTTTATTTACTTTTGAGAGAGAGAGAGAGACAGACAGACCGAGCACGAGTGGGGGAGGGCAGAGAGGGAGGGAGACAGAATCCTAAGCAGGCTCCAGGCTCCGAGCTGTCAGCACAGAGCCCCACGAACTGCTAGATCATGACCTGAGCTGAAGTCGGACGCTTAACTGACTGAGCCACCCAGACGCCCCTCCATGAGCCAAGAATTATTAGTTCCAGGTTTAAGAAAAAACTTACCTGAAAGTTTGATTATGCAAATCTCTTGCTTGTTTTCCTTGTTGCTACCTGCCTTCTGCAAATTTCACTGCTTATTAGCACCTTTGCCTGAAGGTAGATAAGATAAGATCAAGGAATCTATGTAATTAAAACTTTGACAGCATCCCATCTTTTTTCTTTTCTTTTTTCCTGGAGGGCTACCTCCTTGGCGAAGTTTCTGTGCAAAACCAGTTTGTACGTTGGCCAACATGAACTGTGATGGATTATGTGAATTCTACTTAATCATCTTTCTCATGTCTAGTTTTACAACAGGAGTTTGAATGTTGACTGCAAAGTCACCTCCCTCTACTAGTTGCCTGGACTTCAGCTCTTTCTCTTTGCTTTCTTGAGTCCTGTTGAGGTCAAGTTAAACATGAAGTAATGTCAAATTCAGAAGAGGATAAGGGTTTGTGTCTGTTCATCAGTCTTGGAGTGTGTGTTATTTTTATATTTCACAGCCAAATAGAAAAGATTTTTCTTTTAAATTTTATTTATTTTTGAGAGAGACAGAAACAGCGCAAGTTGGGGAGGGGCAGAGAGAGAGGGGGAAAGAAAGACTCCCCAGTAGGCTCCACGCTGCCAGCACAGAGCCCAGTGCAGGACTCGAACTCATGAACTGTGAGATCATGACCTGAGTTGAAACCAAGAGTCAGATGCTTAATCGACTGAGCCACCCAGGCACCTCCAAATAAAAAAGATTTTTAAAAATCTGCCTTCATTAGCACAGACAATTGAGTTTACATTTATTTTGTCTATTTCTGTGTTTACTTGAAGCACTGCTTGACTGGCTCAGTGCCATTAATTTTTTAATTTCCATTTTGAATCTCTAAAGTATTTGTATCTGGGCTATGGTCGAGATTCACAAAAACCATTTTGATTAGGTTTCTCATTCATGTGTATATACTACATATGCAGGGCATGCCTTTGTATTACGAGAATATTTTTAGAACACTAATGAAGTGGAAGGGTTTGTGTTTCATTTCCCTTGGTTTTCCTCTACTCAGACACCTGCATTTGCCATTAATTACTACTCTCATGGCACTCTCTCTTTCTTTGTCTGTTGTGCAGTGTTTTAAAATAATACTGGGACAGAAGCAGGGTTCTGAGGCACATATCTGCATTGGAATAAATAGTTGGTTTTTTCTTAGTAGCTCAACAGAAGTCTCATTTAGGAGTAATTGCTATTTTTGTGCATTTTAAGGAGCTTCTGTTTCTTTTCATCTTTTCTGCAATCTTTGCTCATTCCCTATAGCTGATCTCCTTTGGTCATCTCATTTTTTTTTTTTTTCCTTAATCAAACAATTCTGAATACCATTTGCAGCTCCTGCCTTGTTTCAGAAATAGAAAATTGCTTTTTCTGGGTTCTCTTCTTAGCAGTAGGCTCTTGGGTCAAACCAATGCACATCATGTGGGTTTCCAAGTGGCTGGTAATCACCATGACATTAAAAAGGACCCATTTATTCATGAAAGATATTTTGGGAGAAATATATTCTCTTTTGGAGGGTTAGCCTATTGCTTGTATTTTAGGTAACCTTTTTACCGAGGTAGAATACATGTGCAGAAAAGTATACAAAGCACCAATGTATAGTTTAATGAGTTTTCATAAGGTAAACACATCTGTGTAACCAGCATCCAGATCTGGAAAACCAGAATATTATTTGCTCCTCAAAAGCTCCCTCATATATCTCCCAGTCCCTATGCCTACTCCAAAGGGCTTTCTTGATTTGTAGCACCATCAGATTAGCTTTGCCTATTTCTGTAATTTATATAAATAGGATCGTGTAGACTCTTTGAGTGTGTGAGGTTCACTGATATTCTGGTGTGAAATTGTGGTTTGTTCATTTCCATTGCTGTTAGAATTCCATTGTATGAACGTAGCGAAATTTCTCAATTCTGTTGATAGACTTTGGGTTTTTCCCATTTTAGACTGTTACGATGAATGCTGCTGTACAGCTTTTGGTGAGCAGCATGTGTGCTTTTGTGGAGTATATACCTAGAGTAGAATTTCTGGGTTACAGGGCTGGCATATATGTAGCTTAAATTGATTTCCCTCAACAGTTTTCTAAAATGGCTGTACTCATTTACATTTCCTCTAGTGGTATATGAGAGTTCTAGTTGATCTATATTCACACTCGACATTTTTTGTCTTTTTCATTCCGGCCATTCTGTTCGTTGTTTAATGGTATCTTGTGATTTTTAGTTTGCATTTCCTTGATTAATAAAGAAGTCAATTCCCTTTCCTTGGGCTTATTGGGAATTAATATATTGCTTTACAAAAATACTTTGATCTTACTTATGTTCTTTAGTCATTTAAGTCACAGCCAGGATTTTGGTGTTCAAACAAACAAACATTAAACAAAAAACTTAGAAGAAGGCTTTACTAGCATTTATTAAGTTGTGATGTGATGTTCTAGGCCAAAGAACAAGTCTCTAGATCTTTATTTTATTATCCCCATCATTAGATTTACAATGTTGTTTTGGAAGGTTAAGGATACACATACAATTAGAAATTCATGGTTTCTATTTCTTTCTTTTTTTTTTTCTTTAAGTTTGTTTATTTAAGTGATCTCTGTACCCAACATGGAGCTTGAACTCATGACCCTGAGATCAAGAGTCTCATGCCCCTCGGCCCAAGCCAGTCAGGCACTCCCACAGTTTCTATTTCTAATTCAATCTTTCATCTCACATTAGTTGAGCAAATGTGTTGGACATCATAGGGGATGCTAAGGTGGAGAATTTGGTGTTAAACTTTAAGAAGCTCCTATATGTACATAGCAGAGTAAAATGATGCTATATAAAGTTCTAACACTGCGCCCTGGGCTCCTTAAGGAAGGAGGAATTAAGTCCTGTGGGAGGAATAACCAACGAAATGCCTTTAAACTTGACTGTCAAAACATTTTGTGAGTGGAACTGGAAGGAATGGGCATTTCCCAAAATGTGGCCCATTTAGGGCTAGCAAGCAGCACAGAGTGCCTGAGTCTTAGAATGTGCAGAGGGATATAGAGGAGGAAAGTTAAATAAATTTTCTTAATATTCATAGAGCGACTATCAATCAATAAAGGACCAAAACAACTCATTAGAAAAAGCAAATTAAAACACACAGAGATACCATTGTTTACTCTCCTATTGGCTGAGACTTAACAGTATTTGACAAGAGATTGTATTGACAAGTATGTGGAGAAATTGTTTCCATTTATGGCTGGAAGGAGAATAAATTGCTATGAGCTCTTATGGAAGGCAGTCTGGCAGTCTTTTTCAAAGTTGAAAATGTGTATACATTTTGACCCAGCAATTCCCTTTTGGAAATGTATCTTACAAATATGTTTATATATGAGCAAAAGGCTATAACAGTAAAAGATTGGAAATAACCTAAATGTGGGAGACGGGGAAATAAGTCATGGTTCCTCCACTCAATGGCTTGTTGTGCAGCCAGTGAAAAGAATGGCTGTCTCTCTCTCTCAATGGATATTTGGAAATGAAACAATTCCCAAGATGTATTGTTAAGTTGGAAGAAAGGTGTGAAATGGTGAATAGTACAATAGCCTTTATTTAAAAATTGAGGGAAAATGCCCATGTATCTGAAAAAATAAATAAGAAGTTGATTACATTAGTTGCTCCCTGACAAGAGAATTAGGTGGGAGACTTTTTGCTATACACCCTTTGGCAACTTTTACATTTTGAACTGAGCGAATGTATTACTCATTCAAAATAAGAAAAATTATCCCCTGCCCCCCCAATAGGAAATGAGATCACAGAGTACTTTGAAGTGTAGTCTCAAAACTATGCTTATGTGTATTCTGTTAGGGTTTATAAACTTCTTTCTCATGTGTTCCCTCTTTTAATCTTTACAATAGCCAAGTGAAGAAGCAGAATTTATTTTTGTTTTACAAATGAGCAACCTGAGACTTAGACCTTTAAGCGATTTGCACAAAATCTTTCAGTGGCTGATATTAGATTTGAGGCCATCAAGTATATTATTTAAGAAATGACTTCTTTTACCAGAATTTTAATAAAAGGGCAAAAGGTGAAATGTGAAGGTAGTTTTAGGCAGAAAGAATATGTTCTGAATAATAGTAGTTGAAGCTGTGATTTGAGAAGTTTTTTTAGCAATTTTTATCTGCATCCACTGTTAGTGCTGTGATCAGATCTCAGCTGTTCAATTTGGATTAGAGCTGGGTTTCAAACTATCTCTGGGTGAAAAAGTTGAAATTCATTAAGAAGGAGGTGGTTGAAGGCTTGATAACACTTTGCTTAATGCAACCTGTGGATTTGTTTGTTTTGGGGGTCTGGAAGTATAGTATTGTTGTATCGATGGGAAGCATTTGTTTCTCACAAATCTTAGTTGATGAGGGTGAATTTTGTGTGTGTGTGTGTGTGTGTGTGTTCTGCCATGATCTCAACAAAGACCACATGAGTGAATTATGTTGCTTCAGTAGGATTGGACCCCTTCCTTTCAGAGTATTAAATTACTCTTTTGTCAGAAGCAAAGGGCCTATTCAAGTATAAAGACAAACTTTCTAGAATGGTTTGAGAAACCATTCCTATCCAGTTGGTCTTATTTGACCAAGTACCAGGTGCCAGGTGAGACAGATAGGACATGATTTATTCCAGTTACACTGATATGCAGTTAGAACATTCTGTCGAGTATTTAACATTGGAGCTTTGGATTGGGGGAGGCATTGATGAGGAGGAAAAAAAATGTGAAAGGACATGCCCAAGATCTCACTACTTCAATTGGTGGAGCCAGCCATGAACCCAGGAACTAGAAATTCAGTAGAGCAGAGGGAATCTATCGTAAAAAGAAATTTCAAAAAGAAGTTTCAGAGGAACTCCATGAGAAGAGAGTAATAGCTGAGAGTAAAAGAGTTTTTAAAAAGTAGAGGAACAAAACAGTATGTACTCACTGAAAAATAAAATTTGATTATTAAAATGAAATTACGCAGGTAGCCTAAAAACAGTTGGGAAAACCAAAAAATTTAGAAAAAGGGCCAAATTCACAAGGAAGAATACACAAAATCCAGAAGTTTTAAGTAGAACAATAAGACCAGCTTTATAAACAAAAACACCTTCTGTGAGAAAGACACTTATCCTGTGCACAAGACAAAGACCAGAGAAGATGCTGATTTGGTAGTTAAGAGAAGGAAGACAGGAAGAAGGCAACAGGTATTCTAGTCTTTGCTCTTCAGTTCTTCATAACAAGTATGTGGAATAGGCAGGTGGGCAATAAAGCCAGAGTAGAGAAAAGCTCCCAGCACATTGCAAGTGCTCAGTGTATCTCTGTTGCAGGGATAAATGAATCCCTGAATGACATGGCGGCACCCAGTCTTATGGGAAAGGTTTAAGTGTTTTTTGCCTTATTATTGGGGAGCTAATTGGTAAATTCATGTGCTATCGTCTTTAAGCAAATTCATGAGTACCTGCACTGTAACAATGTATTAATTCAGAAGTAGTTTTTTTGGGGAGCCTCTTATGGGCCCGACACTGTTCAAGTGCTGGTGTTATGTATAGCAGTAAACAAAATAAAATCCCTATTCTCATGAAACTTCTGGTGATCAGAGGATATCATGGGTCTTTGAAGTCCTGATTATGGAGGACATAATAACATTTTCCTTATTTGCCCAATTGCTTTATCCTTGACTCCATCCCCTTTAGTACCATTGGCAAGAACCCTTGGCCAGAGTGACCACTTACCAAACTCAGTATGATATTTCTTATGCTTAAAAAAAAATCCTTTTGATGTGTCTTCTACCCTTACTATTTCTAGGTAACATGGTCTGCCACCATAGTCCTGCCAAAAATTTTTCTAGGTTTGAATGCAAAGAGAATGTGTCAATGCAGAATGATTTTTTGTTTTGTTTTATTTTTGTTTTTGTTTAGGGGTGAAGTTTTAAATTCTTTTTACTATGCTATTTGGACAGAACCTAAGTTTATCTACAGGAGGTGGGGTGAGAAGGATTGTAGGACTTCCCTTTTTGCAAATCCCCTCCTCTCCTTTTCCTGATCTGTATGAGAAAATTATCCAGGCAGCACTGAATGATATGGTTGGAATGGTGAGAGTGCTGTTTGTCTAAATACTGTCTTTGGAGTGGAAATGCTCAGGTTAAATGGGTCTCCAGGGAATGTGTTTATATGAATTCAAGTGGTGTAACATGATTCTTGGCATAAGAGTAGCTGTAACAACATTTATAATTGTATGGGACTTTTTTTTTTTAATTATATGGGACTTTTAAAGCCATTTTGGTTTGAGGCTTTACCTTGAGGCTGAAAGATTTTGACATCCATATGGAAAAAGGATTAAAAAATAACAGTCTGTCTTGGTACAGACAATAAATAATAAATTCATAAAAATAGAACAATCCAAAATGTTTGACTCGAAAGACTTTTTGTAACTTAATAAAGCAGCTAGTTTATTCCTGGGATTCAGGACAGTGTTTTGGGTTGAGTGACTGTATATTTGGATCTCATAGCTCCTTTGCTTGCCTACATGAAAACTGTAATTTTGGGGGAAGGTAGTAGAGCGGAATACAATGAAAGAGGAAGAATGGTCTTGAGTGGAAAAAAGCATCATGTGATTTAGTTGGGGCTGCTCTCCCTGGTGTTACCCAGACCCTTTCTCTGAGTGTGTTTCTAAAGCCTGTCCCAACGATGGAGGATGTGTTTCCGACTATCACTGTTGCCACGTTGATTAGCATGAAGATTATTTTCTTTGTGAACTGTTGTATCTAACAGTTTAGCAAGAGGTATCCTGGGCTACATGCAGCATCCTTCTAGTTCATGCCATTGAGCATGTAATGCAGTGCCAGATGGCGTTGACCGTCTATAAAATGGAGCCTCGGCTGTGACTTGGTGTGAAGTGATGTGGGGTTTTATCTTCATTCATTCATGCAGCATTTACTGAGGATCTGTTGTGCCAGGTCCTGAAATGGGAAGTGGATATAAATCTGCAGCTTCTGTGTAAAGCAAGCTTCTGGCCATGGCCACAAAGTACTTAATCAGTGATACCATCTGACTGTTTTTTAATTCACTAAATCCTTTTTCTGTTAATCTATTTGGCTGTCATACTGAGAATAATAACAGGTGCTCAGTTAATAAACTCCTATTTAAGGTGATGATTGAAAATTTGGTTGTAAATCAGCAGGCAGGCTATACTTCAATAAGGGGCATTAAAACTCAAGCTCTGAGCAACCTTTCCTTCGGGGATGGGAAATTAGAACTTGCTGGTGTAATTCTCCCTGAAAAAAACAAAAACAAACAAACAAAAAAAACCCGGGGAAGAGTTGCCTGCTTTGGAGAGATACGGACTGATTCCCTGGCAAAGCTGACAAATGGTTGGGTATTGGGAATCGAGCTGTCAATGGGTCACCAGAACAGTTAGATTGATGAAGCCACACTACTCAAGTGAGTTAAGGTTTTCACCTTTTAGGGTGGTATTGCGTTTGAAAAAGCGCAGAGTTATTTTGGGTGAGATGGAGGAGGGGAAAGGGAATTTGTTGGGGGGATGTTTAGATCTGGGAACTCTGACGGTATTCTTAATGGTACTCTTATTTATAGATGTAGATGGTGGTTTGCAGATTGTTAAGGTGGGGGAATCCTGGAAATTACCTAAGCATAATCTCTTTAGGGTTGAATTAAGAATAGAATTAAGAACATAGAAGTAAGAATGTTGTAAAATTTTGTCTATAAATATATGTCTGCCTGGCATGAATTACATTGAACTAGGTGAAAAATTTTAACACCTAGTCGCTTGAGATGGCTCAGGGAGGCTTTCCTTAATTAGTAGAATGACACCAAAAATGTCACCCAATTGTATGTACTGTTTAAGGATGTTAAAAATAGGGGCACCTGTCTGGCTCAGTTGGTAGAACATGCGACTCTTGTTCTCAAGGTTGTGAGTTCAAGTCCCACTTTGGGCCTAGAACTTGCTTAAAACAAACAAACAAACAAACAAAAACAGCAACAAAAACCAAAAAACAAAAACCACACACAAAGTGAAAGGATGTTAAAAATAATTTTTCAGACAGGGAACATTAGAGCTTATCTTCTGAGGTTTCTATCTGCTATAGTGCATCATACTGACTGTCAAAGCAGTCACAAGATAGACCTAGATAAACAGCTATATGGTTGCTGTCACATCTATGGGCCTCAGTTTCCCTGCCCCTAAGATAAAAGGCGGACCTACTTATGTTTTAATTAGCTTCTTAAATTCTTTTCCTTAATTTTGTTTAGATTATTGATCCTAACCCAATCAAATACTAGCCTTATTCATAGAATTTTGTGTGTCATTTTGGTACCTGGGTAGTTCAAGTGCCTCTTGATTGTTGCATTCTAAAGCTATCCATGCCTGAGCTCTGTTTTCAAAGCATTCAAAGAATGGCTGGGAGGAGGCCCCTCCACATTCACTAATGTTCTTCCTTTTAGTTATTCGGAGATATAATCCAGTTAATAGTATCTCCAAGAATTGCTGCTATCAACAATATAAAAGCTCTCTACAGTCCCATTCATGCTTAACTAACATGACTCCCTTTTATGTTTTAAGAAAATGAAAACATTTGAGGTCTTGCTAGAAGTGTTTATTCATTCAAGCTGAAAGATGTACTGTGGCTGTTATGTCTGATTTCTGAGAGCTTTTGCAGCAGGTAGTGTCTAGAGTGTTTTGTCTCTGTTTACTCGTATTTGTTTAGACAGAAATTAATAAAGAGCTTTTCTTGCAAACCATGAGGATGATTAATACAGGTTTCTCCCCTGTGGTGTTTTTTGTCAGCCCTTACATGGGAGAAAAAAGTGAAAGAATATTGTTTCTTTAAGCTCAACTCTTATGTCTTTACCAGTAAACTAGGGAACTTGGGGGAAAAGAAAAAAAAAAAAAACAAAAACAGAACATGTACAATAATAAGATTTAGGTCATAAGCACTAATAATCTTCTGGCTTTTGTAATCAAATTTTTTTTCCTGCCTCTGGGAGTGTTTTTTGTTTTGGTATCCACATTTTTAGCCATGGGCTGTATATATATATAGTTAATATCTCTTTGTGATGGTTTTGGTTTGCATTTACCTTTCATTTTTCTCTTCTTTTGACTGGAAGGGATATGAAATTAAATACAAATCCTCTGTGCACAATTGAAAAAATAATTATGGTTTACTTTTTACTTGATCAAGGAGTTGTTTTCCTTTAAAAGCATTTTTATTTTTAAGAAACTTGAAAAAAGATCACCTAAGGATCCACTTATGTTAGGGCATTAAAAAAGATTTTTACATAAGATTATGAGTAATTTATTTGACAATTTCCATAATCCCAGATTTCTTCATTTTTCTCCTATCCACTTTCTATTCCCTGATGCCCCAGTTATCAGTTAATTGGTGTTAGGAAAGTCAGTCTCCCTCCCTCCTCCTCTTCCTTCCTAGAACTTTCAAGGTTTACTCTCAGCAACTCTTAAATATGCAATACAGTATTATGAACTGTAGTCACCATGCTGTATGTTACATCCCCAGGACTTATTTATTTTATGACTGGAGGATTTTATCTTTTGATCACCTTTACTCATTTTGCCCACCCTCCAATCCCCACCTCTGACAACCACCTATCTGTTCTCTGTACCTATGAGTTCATTGTTTTTCTTTTTCTTCCTTCCTTCCTTCCTTCCTTCCTTCCTTCCTTCCTCCCTCCCTCCCTCCTTTCCTTCCTTCCTTCCTTCCTTCCTTCCTTCCTTCCTTCCTTCCTTCCTTTCTTCTTTTTAGATTTCACCTGTAAGTGAGATCATATAGTGTTTGTCTTTCTTTGTCTGACTTACTTCACTCAGGTCCATCTATGTTGTCATCACAAATGGCAAGATTTCCTTCTTTTATGGCTGAATGATATTCCATTGTATACAAATACCACAACTTTTTTTATCCATTCATCCAACAATGGACACTTGGGTTGATTCCATATCTTGGCTATTGTAAATAATGCAGCAATCACCATGCAGGTAAAAATAGCGTTTTGAGGTTGTGTTTTCATTTTCAGATAAATCCCAGAAGTGGAATTGCTGGATCGTGTGGTAGTTCTATTTGTAATTTTTTGAGGAGCCTCCACACTACTATCCACAGTGGCACCAATTGACATTCCCACCACCAGTGCACAAGGTTCCCTTTTTTCCATATCCGTGCTAGTATTTGTTTCTTGTCGTTTTGATGATAGCCATTCTTACAGGGATGAGGTGCTATCTCATAGTGGTTTTGATTTGCATTTCCCTGATGAATAGTGACATTGAGTATCTTTTCATGTACCTGTTGGCCATCTGTATGTTTTCTTTGGAAAAATGTCTATTCAGATCCTCTGCCCATTTTTAATCAGATTGGTGTTTTTGCTGTTGAGTTGCATGAGTTCTTACTATATTTTGGATATTGACTCCTTGTGAGATATGTGATTTGCAAGTATCAGGAGAGTCTTTTTATGAGGGTGGGTGGTGGTGGTTGGTGGTTGATTTAAATGTTAAGTGAACAAATATTATTTGTATGGTTTTTATAGAATTTCATATAGATGCAATTTTGATCTATTAATTAAGATTTAAGGCTTAACCTTATATAAATATGAAACTGTTTTTTTTTTTTTTAAACTCAGATTTGGTCTCTTGTGATTTTTGTAACTTGGTTTTCAGCTGTTGGGCATTGACTTTAAACAGTCCTTTGTGGTGATCTGAGTTCCATATTATATAACCACTTTAATTCTGAGCACACTTGTTCTGAATGGCCCTTTTTCTTTCCTTTTACTCTTATCTTTGGCCAAGAAGTTTTACATGTTTTATTGAACTTAATTGTCTCTGTTTTCACCTTTGAGAGCTCTGGTGAGAGTAAGGTTTTTTTCTTGATTTACCTTCACTTCAACACCAATTATAAGGACTTAAATGAACGTGGTATAGGCATTTTGATTCTTGAGAAATCATCTTTCACCAGAATGTGTGTTTGTAGTCTTTGTGTTGTGGTGGGGTGAATATTTGTTCTGGGAGTCTTGGTTGCATAACTAAATACTTTCTGCGGTTAAGAAATGAAGCGTGGTAAAACTATGTGTTTTCTTAGGAACTTTTTTGCTGGTGCTTTTGCAGAATAAATACTTTCAATGGCTTGGCTTGGGAGCCTAATCATTTATAGCATTTCTGAGGGAAAAGTAAATTGCAAATGCTGAGCAGTTGATTTACAAACATACTTTTGAAACATAAAACGTTGGAAAATTGGAGGCTGTTTAAGTAGTCAGTAAGGTCGGCTTTCCTGTTAGGCTTATATTTCTCTGTGTTAATGATTTGTCGAGTGAGTTCGTTAATGGGATTATCACCATTTTGAAGCAGATCACTCATCAACTATGGCATCTAAGAGTGGTTCATGCTTCCTCTTTGTCCTACTTCAAAGGCCTGGTCCTATATTTACCAAAAAGTTTCATGATTAAGTTTCGGAATATCAGAGCTTATTGGTGTGATGACGGGTTACCAAGCTTCAGAAGAAAGTAAGAAGCAGTTTGCTCCTCTAGGTTGAAGAGGTCACCCTCATTATGATATAAAGAAGGAGATCCCTTAGAGTCTAAGAATGTGAGAGTTGGAAGGGATTTTAG
The DNA here is from genome assembly GCF_023721935.1 of Panthera uncia. Lineage (NCBI taxonomy): Eukaryota > Metazoa > Chordata > Mammalia > Carnivora > Felidae > Panthera > Panthera uncia. The sequence goes on along the minus strand of NC_064816.1, from coordinate 112,372,366 downwards.
TTCCATTTTCTCATTTTATAGATAAAGAAACAGACCTAGAGATAACCGAAATGACTTAGAGATAACCGAAATGACTTAGCTGCCTTAGTTTTGATTTCCCCCAAAACACTGCCTAAGGAAGAAGTTGTGTGCGTGGTAGTTTATTTGGGAGACAATCTCAAGAAGCAGTATTGAGGGAACAGGGGAAGAGGTAGGGTGGCAGGAAAAGCCAAAATTAGAATGTGTAATGATGCTGATACTATAGGCAATTGGGGCTTGATCCTACCCCCCGATTCCTCCTTTGGAAAGGAAGGAGGCTAGTGCATTTACACAGCTTCCCTGCAGCCTCCTGGTTGAGGTTGTAATCTAGGCTATGAATGCCTTCATACTTCTGTCGTCAGACTTAGTTGGTGTTTAGCTTCAGAGATGGCCCTGGAAAACAAAGGAGGTCCTTGTATTGCCTGTGGTGGGAGTCGTCAGCCTGTATCTTCCCCACTTGGAATTCCCTACCGTGGCTATGGCCAAAATCAGAACTAGGCTGGTGGAATGTGATAAGGGGCATCAAGAGTATCTGTTGTCAACACCAACACCAAAAGTAGATTGGTTATGTAAAGTACGTGTGAAGTACAGCTGACTATATCATTGAATCAAAGGCTGTTAATAGTAAGATCCACCATTAATTTATGTGTCACTAAGAAAGAAAATGTACCACTAAAGAAGAAAAATATGCTGCCAAGTAAACTATGGTGGCCATTAAATGTGAGGCACACCTAATATCAGAGATGTTAAAATGTAGGAAAAAGCATTTCCTAAAATTGGTGAAACACAGTATATAATGAATACTATGAAGCTATGCTTTGGTCTGTATGTATCATGGAAGGATACCCAGAATGTGTTGTTAAATGAAATCTGCAGTATACATTACATACAACAATATGTAAAACATGATTCCATTAATGTAAATAAATAGATCCGTAAATTCTAGGTGGATTCCCACCGAGCTGCTAACATTAATTCTTCCCGGTGTGAGATTGCCTAATGATATTTCACAGTGAGAATGTATATGGTGCCAAGAAATTGACAAGGAAGAAATGGAGCCCCAGAGAAATCATGACTGTGGTGTCTTTCGGTAACTCAATGGCAGATCATGACAGTCACGTCTAAAACTTTCTCCTGAATATTGTTCAGTTAATTACTGCTCTGTTGACTAAGTGGCGATACCGCCACTAAGAACAACTGGTTTCCTTTGCTGAATCATATGCAACCGTATACTCTCCATACACATCTTAGAAAAGCTGTTTTCCAGAGAGTTCCCCCCATGCCCTCCCAACTAAGATGCTTTATTCAGAGTTTCCTAGCCATCTTTTTCTCTATTTTTAATACATTTTTGGAAGGATAGTGAAGTTAATTTGTAACACATTTATCGGAATTCAATTTTGCTTTTATTTTATAAATCCTATATTATGGAGTTATGGAGCTCTTGCTCAGAAAGGCCCTTGAGAGTCTTTGAGTCCAATCTCCCTGTGGTGTTTTACTCCTCTTTACACACCTTGACTTGACCATTGTCAGCAATGGGCAACTCCCCATCTTTGCTTTAGACAGCTCTAAGCCTCTCTAGAACTCAGTAGTCCAGCCTCTGTCATCCAGATTGTCTTCTTTGTTTCAGTTATTTAAAGGTATGAATGGGGCAAGAATAATGAACACTAAGACTTTGAACACAGGTGAAAAAGCAGACCTTTTTTGGGTGGCTGCTAGATGCTGTGGGATAGAAAGAATTCAGATAGTTCTTATCCTTACAAAACTAATCACAAAGATGGAGTCTCTTCTCTGTCTCTCTCTCACTGCCTCTGCTCCCACCTGCTTCTGTAGCTCATCAATTCCAAGTACATGATGAGAAGTGAAGGGAGCAGAGAAGAGGAGGGAGAAATCATTGCTACTTGGAGCTGGTAAGGTGGGCCTGGAGCCTGTCCTTAAGAAGTCCTTACGAGCAGGACTTCCGTGCTCTTGTGGCCTTTTGTTGCTTAGGAGTACCAAAGTTTGAAAGCTGTTCTGTGACTCTCTTGTTAGCAAATCAATTGGGTAAGCTTAACTCATTTAACAAAAGAAGACATTTGGACTGAGCAAAGTAACAGATAATATTTCCTTCATAATGACTCATATCTAGAATGCAGTATTTTACCTAGCCACATTTTATTTTATTTTATTTTATTTTATTTTATTTTATTTTATTATTATTTTTTTAAATTTTTTTTTAACGTTTATTTATTTTTGAGACAGAGAGAGACACAGCATGAACGGGGGAGGGGCAGAGAGAGAGGGAAACACAGAATCGGAAGCAGGCTCCAGGCTCTGAGCCATCAGCCCAGAGCCCAACGCGGAGCTCGAACTCGCGGACCGCGAGATCGTGACCTGAGCCGAAGTCGGATGCTTAACCGACTGAGCCACCCAGGCGCCCCCCTAGCCACATTTTAAAAATAATTGAAACTTATCCCTTAAGAACCGTGGCAGTTTTTAAAAAGTGGCCAGGATTCTCCTGACATTGATAGGTGGGGCCTGTGTACCCTTCTTCTTAAATATGAGTTGGCTTGTGGCTGCTTCAACCAATAGAATATGGCAGAAATGACACTATTTGACTTATAATACTAGGTCATAAAAGGCCATCAAACTTCTGCCTGCTTCTATTGGGATATTAGTTCTGGGGAAGCTAAGTGTGGTATAGAAATAGGACTACTCTGAGGTTTCCATGCTGGAAAAGCGATGTGAAGGAGCTCCCAGCCAACAGCCACCATTAGTTCCCAGCCTTGTGAGGGAGCCATCTTGACATCCACCCAATTGGGCCTTCAGATGACATCTGCCCCATCTAGCATCTGAGACCCTGAACTAGAACTGTCCAGCCAAGCCTTTCCTAAGTTCTTGATCCTTCTGAATTATGAGCCATATAAAATAGTTGTTCAAAGTTGCTAATGTAAATAGCAATAGTAATTGGAACAAGTACAAAGAAATAAAATTTTTCAAATCATCTGTGTCTTGCAACTCTCTAAAATGTATTATCTGCACTTTTGAACAGAGTACAGACATAATTTAAACCTCTTATGAACCATGAACATCTTATATCTTACACTGTGACTAACGTAGTTATGTCCTTGAGCTATACAGTGAGTTGCAAAGAAAGTCTAGACAGGTAAGCTTTTCAAAGTCTTGTACCTACTACTAGTTTTTTCTTTTCCCTAGCTGTCAGTAATCATGTCACTATAACACATATAAAAGTATGCCACTTTTAACACAAACTTTATATTTGGAATCATCGTGTTCAAATGCAGGTACTACATTTCATGAGAGATATTTAAAAAAAATTTTTTTTTAACGTTTATTTATTTTTGAGACAGAGAGAGACAGAGCATGAATGGGGGAGGGACAGAGAGAGGGAGACAGAATCTGAAACAGGCTCTAGGCTCTGAGCTGTCAGCACAGAGCCCGACGCGGGGCTTGAACTCATGGACCGCGAGATCATGACCTGAGCCAAAGTCGGACGCTTAACCGACTGAGCCACCCAGGCGCCCCTCATGAGAGATATTTTTAAAAATAATTAGTGAGTGCTTACTTTGTGTCAAGCATTGTTCTAGGTGCTCCATGAGATGCTAAGCTTGGAGAGGGCAGTGACTTTGCCAGGGGTGTATCCCCCATTCCTAGAGTAACACTTGATGCTCACTAAGCGTTTGTTGAGTGAGTAGATACAGGACACTATGTCAGGTGGTCAGAACATGTACTCACAACAGACTCTGTCCTTAGGGGAGTGGCAGGGATGGAGAAGAGACAGGAAACTGTTGTGGGAAATGAGTGAATGAAATGGAGATGCTCAGCCTGGAAAAAGAAGACTTGCTTGAAGGGAGGAAAGCTTGTCATGTGGAAGAGAAATGGTGCTTGATTTGAAATAAAGTAGATTTTCTTTTGTCTCTTTATTATCAAACAGTGCCTTCAGTGGAATTTATCAAGTAACTTGGCGGTGGCTGTTTTGGCTTATGGATGTTGCTTGCTCAAATATAAGAAATAAGCTAACCATGGAATACTTCGGGGAAAAAAATTAGATGTTGACTCACTGGGCCAGAGTTATTGCTGGTTATTTGTGGTTTCTAAAGTATTTTTGATGACAGTGTAGATGTAGGTTGCTCATTAATTATAAGAAAATAAGAATGGCCTCACAGAGGAGTTACATACCTTGCCCAGATGAAAAAAATACAAATACCATTTTGTGGTACAAACCTTTGGATAAAATAGAGCCTACAGAAGAGTCCTTGGCATTCCTTGTCTTTTGGGAGGGAGAGAGGGGTCAGGTTTATTGACACTTTTAATTCTTTTTTTTTTATATTAAAAAGATGTTTATTTATTTTGAGAGAGAGAGCATGCAAAAGAATGCCTGTGTGCAAGTGGGAGAGGGGCAGAGAGAGAAGGAGAGAGAGAATCCCAATCTCATGAACCCTGAGATCATGACCTGAGCCAAAATCAAGACTCAGATGCTCAACCGACTGAGCCAACCAGGTGCCTTGAGATTTTTGATTCTTAAAGACATTGTTAACACCTGAAATTTCTTTTTCTTAGCATCACCGTTGTAATCTAAGTAACTGAGTCAGGTAAGTTTAATGCAAATAAGAAAATAAAAGCTCTTGCTCAAAGTTTCGTCATAAGTGTAAGTAAGATGTTACAGCCACATTTGTAACCAGAAAGTGGTATTTTAGAATATAAAGAATGTGATCACCCCATTATCCCTCCAAGTCAAATAGCTTTTTAATCTTTGGTTTCTCCCCAATAAAATTATTTTTATTTATTTATTTATTTATTTACTTATTTATTTATAACGTTTATTCATTTTTGAGACAGAGAGAGACAGAGCATGAATGGGGGAAGGTCAGAGAGAGAGGGAGACACAGAATCCGAAACAGGCTCCAGGCTCTGGGCTGTCAGCACAGAGCCCGACGCAGGGCTTGAACTCACGGACCGCAAGATCATGACCTGAGCCGAAGTCGGACGCCCAACCGACTGAGCCACCTAGGCGCCCCAAAATTATTTTCTTGAATTATTCTTGACTTCAGATTGACAAACTTTAATTTCTTCCTTTTTTTTTTTTTTTTTTTTTTTTTGCATTTTAAAGGAAATTATTGACTACTTATAGTTTCGTATTCGTGTGGGGAAGACTGGTTGAGTAAAGGATTCTTAATTTGACTGTTATTGCCTCTTCTAGTTTGTGCTTAACCTGAAACACAAGGTAAACATCAGACACAGATTACCCCAGAGTACAATGATGAGTGTCAAGGAAGATTCAGAATGGACCAGCCGAAGTCATATCTGTTTATAATACTGACTCTGGTTAGTGACATTTTCAGTAGTTCATCCCAATTTAGTTGTGTCATAGTGAGGATACAGTCAGCATCAGGGAACATGAAAGCTCTTCTTAGAGTCACATTTCCATTTTATTAAATTCTACTTGCCTGGTTTCTTTCAAAATTGAATCTGTTTCTTAGCATGGCTCTAATATTAGATGGGTTTCCTTGGAGATATGCATAGATATAGATTTATGGTGTTAACCCTGATCTTCTTTAATGGCCCTCTTAGAAAAGTATGTTCTTATTTAGGTCATTAAAATGTCTAGAAAAGCAAATATAGAAGCTATGAAGATGAGATTTGAGGTGCTACATTTCTCATTGTGAGTTTGGTATTTTGTTGTAGGGGTGATTTTGAAGGTGGAGATATGGATGGGGGGAAATAATGGCATTTTTAGGTGTCACTACAGATAGGTCTTCCAAAAGGAGCAGATAATGTGGATCCATGTATCTGGCAAATCCCAAGCCCCATCCCAGCAACTTATGCAATTCATTGGACTGTTGAAAGAGTGAGCATTTCCTATTTATTGATATGAGAAAAAGGATTCTCCTTTCTCAGTTGTAAGCTTTGAAGACTTTAGAGAAATATAGAGAATATAGAGAAATATAGGTTTTGGTTTTGGTTTTAATATTGGGCTATGTTTCCTCCAATCTATGTCAAATACAGGTGTGCCTTTATGCCAAAACCTAATCTGTGGAAATGCAAACTGACATCACACATAAATAATGAGACAAATTGACATAAACACTTTTATTTACATCCCTGGGTATGCATGTGCCCATTTTTTTCTGGCTCATTTTTGTTTATTTCCTGTTTAAACTTTATGCTGATGAACTTGCTGATTACTAAATACCAGGAAGCTGGGTCCTAGAAAGTTGTAAATGGGCGTGTCCTCATGCTCAATAATCTTTGGTGGAGAGGGGCCAGTTGAGAAGCTGGAGTCCTTTTTTGTGATTTTTGTTTTGGAATGAAATGACTGAATGAATGAACAGACTGACTTATTTCCTCTCTGTTCCTTGAACTTGTAGGAGTAACAAGCAGATATGTAAAGCTGCCTCTGTGACATAAGCATTCTTGCGTGGCTCACTGTGTCATGACTTGCTATGATCTGAACCAGAGCACTGTGGAATGAGTCAGATTCTTGGGTGTGAATATTGCCATACAGCACTGTGCCTAGTGCAATTATGAAAGTGGCATAAATCGGTTAAATCCTAACACCCTGCACTGCCACAGTCAGGATACATATTAGTGATATATGGCGCTTAAAATAACTAATAAATTGAGGAAATTTGTAAGTTATGGGGGAGCCCTCTGAGCATCCATCTGACCTGGAAATTTCTTGTGGTCCCTGAATCCGAGTTCTCTTCTGAGCCACAGAGGATGGCCTTTCCAGGCAGACATTGCCATAACAGCCTGCTGACTTTGCAGAAGGGACAATAGCAATGGTCACCTCCTTAAGCTCAGCATTGCACAGTTAGTTATAGCTCGGTCTCTTCCCACAATTGTGAATCTGAATAGCAACAGGTTTTGATTTTGTTTTATTTTGTTTTGTTTTGTTTTGTTTTATAGCTCATTTGATGGCCAAGTCTGGCCTGAAGCTATTTATGTATGGTCTTTGTTCGAGTTAATAGGAGCGTTCACACATTTTGCTATAAAAATATTAATGTGTTGGACCATGAGATGCCATTCCAGGTCCTGCTGGAGCTGTTCTTATATGACATACATGCCATATTACCTTTCTAAAATTAAAAACAAAACTAATTCTATATATTTCTGGCCTCAAAGATTTCAGCAAAGGGACTGAAGACTTGCACCCAACAGGAAGAAGAATGGCCACGATCCTAGAAGCACAGAAACATTTGTATTTCGCATTTGTCCTAATTTCCCATTTCGGGACTTTGAATTTTCTCTCGCTTAGTAAATGAGACCTGCTACCAGGACATTCCTATTCCGATGACCAGCAGCATGGCATATGTGGATTGTCATGTGGCAGAGTAGAGGCCTGTGAAGGATCTAAATCCAGGGAACAAAGCAGCAAAGTGTCTGGATAGGAGCTGGACGGTCATGAGTTTAGTCACCCACGGCTTCTAGTGAACTTAATGCTGTGTCAGGAGGGGCGGCTCTTCTCTTTATTTTGATCTCTGCACTCATTATTATCGTGGTATATGGGAACGTCTATACTTACCAGGACTATTTAATAAATTTGGCATAGGGTATTCCATACTCTGCAAGTTCTGTTATTTTCAGGTAATCCATTATTTTCTTTCTAAAGTTTCATAAAATAAATTCCTGAGATTTTTAAGGTAAGGTTACTTGAGTCAGGTGGACTCAACATTCATTTATGGTTGTGGCCAAAGTATGTGAAGCAGATAAGCAGCGGGCCTGCAGAGCAAAGCTTTTTCCTTCCTGTTGTGTTATATGTGACATAGATAAGTGTGAGCAATATGCAGCTTGTGTCCTTAGGGAGATCAGTGTGGATATAAATAACTAGGAAGCTGGTCCAGCTTGCTTCGCATTTTAGGGTAAGTGGACTAAAGTGTGAGAGATAAGATTGGAAAGGGAGGTTGGTTGGGTCAGAACTGGGGAGGGCCTCAAATACCACCTGTACATAGATAGACTTTATTTTGTGTATCATTTGTTTGCAAGATTTGCACACAGAAGAATTCTATGAAATGATGTACTCATGCTTCAAGTAACTAAATCCATTACGTTACGTTAGGTATCTCTTCTATTAGATGGTAATGCGGACAAGAGGGAGTTGGTGAAAAAGAGAGAACCTTAAAATGGAAGAAAAGTATCTGTTACATCTATTATTTTTTTTCTTCTTTCAGTTTGAGAAAAGATTGCCTCATTTGATTTCCATGGTGGGAGCACGTGGAACCCTCTCAGGGAATGTAGTGGCTGTAAGAGCTCAACCTTGAAAGCCAGTGCCCTGGGCCATGATGAGTCACTGCAGATATTTGCAGGGAGGAGAGATGTGATCACAGAACTACTCTAAGAGGACTGGTTTGGTTTGAGCGAGGAGCGCCCAGCGGTTGGCAAGCTAGGCAGGAGCTTATTATAGTCATCTAGGCAAGGAGCAGTAATTTGTACCTGAGCCTGTCAGGTGGCAGTGAGAAAAGAAAAAAGGGAAATGCTGGAAGCAGAAACTTTAAGAAACATCTTAAATGCAGTTTTCCCACTTCATTCCTCAAGGGCATTTTAAATTGGTAGGAAGGAAGACCCAATTAGGAGGACTTATCTGGTAATACACTGGGTTTTCTAGGATTTACCTAGGGTTCATGGTCACATTTTGTATACATCTGTAAAAAGCTACCTGCCGAAACCGTTGCCTAGGCTAGAAGAGTTCTCCTTCTTAAAAGAATCTTTGGATTTCGTAAGTGTCCAGAAATGAGAAGAAACATGAGAAGAATTGTTTGGGGCGGGTATCAGCTCTCAGTTTGTAACTGTCTCCTGATTTGCTTTGGGCTCCTGGCCTGGGCTGCACTGTTTTGGGGACTAATCTGATATCCTCATTCACTGTGCCCCAACTCCTTGGTGTCAGTGCCCTTCCTCTCCACACCACCTTGACAACCCACTCAGTGGCCTAGGACTCTCGCTTCTGAGATACCTTTCCCTCCATCAGAGCCTCTACCTTTCCTGTCTGCGTTCTCTCACTAAACCTGTTCTTCAGACTGTCTGTGTATTTATTCCCTTGATCCCCACCCTGTTTTCTGTGTTTGGCCTTTACTTTCCCCACTCCTTCACTTTTTCCCTGGTGTACCTGGGCGGCATAGTCAATAGTTTTGATTATCTGTCACTGGCAGATGACTGTCACTGTCAATAGCAGTTTCTTCACAATTGGCCTTCTACAGAAGTACTCACTTCTCTTTCCATCTCTGAATTGAAACCACAGACTCTTCTAACTCTGAACTCTCTATAACTGGCCGCTGGCTTCCTTACCCCAGTGTATGATTTTAAGGTTAACAGAAGTTAAGAGATTACTTGGAAATCTTTTAGCTGGTCCAAAGTTGCACCCCTTCCCATTTTCTGTAGCAGCTGTTCTAAACCTTTATTATTTTCTTTAAGGATGCAACTTTTGGGGCGCCTGGGTGGCTCAGTCAGTTAAGGGGCCCACTTCAGCTCAGGTCATGATGTCATTGTTCCTGGGTTTGAGCCCTGCCTCAGGCCCCACGTAGGGCTCTGCACTCACAGAGCCTGCTTGGGATTCTGTCTCTCTCTCTTTCTCTCTCTGTCCCTCTCCCACTTGCATGCATTCTCTCTCTCTCTCTCTCTCAAAATAAATAGACTTAAAAAAAAAAAAAAGATGCAACTTTCTTCCACCTCGTTCTCAGCATTTGAACTTACCCTCATTTTATCTAGAAATAGGTCACTAAGGAGCAATTTTCCCAACTTTATATGCAGCCCCCAGAGTTATTGATACTTTCCCCCCTCAGTGACAGAACTGTGTTATTCCATTCTAAATCCCATGTCCCAGGGCCTCCCAATGACATCTTGCCCGTCTGTAAGTTTGATACTGTTGACTATTCCATCATTTGGAGTGATTTTGGCCTAAATTACAGGAAACCCAAACACAAGAGGCATAAATTAGAGGCTACATAAAAGAAATCTAGAAGTAGGGCAGTTTCAGATTAGCTTATTGTAATGGTTTGACAGCATCATTAGGATCCCATTTCTTTAGTCTTTCCTCCTTGCCATTCATAGCATGGTAGATGTATTTCCTCTTCAAACTGGCCCTGGGCTCCCATTGACCAGGATTGTATCACGTGCCCTTGCCTAAGCCAGTCGATGGAAGGGGAATGGGACTCACGAACTGCGAGATCATGATCTGAGCCAAAGTCGGAGGCTTAATCGACTGAGCCACCCAGGCGCCCATCCCATGACTTTATTCTTGCTGGTGGTATAGAACTTGGCTTATTGAATTGCAATTTTGACCTTGTTAAGAGCAGGATATTTGTCTTCTGCATTTTGAGGTCCGTGGAACCCTTTTGTGTAAGTTAGCCCATGGTCTGTGGTCATTGAAGTTTGTATCTAAAGAATGTAGTGGTTTTGTTTTGTATTTGTAAATTGTGAGAGGAAAAGTTAGCCCTAAATACAGTCTGTATTTAGTGTGTCAGGTTCCTTTGAAAAATCACGACATATTCTAACACACTGAGCTTCAGGAGGAAGGCCTTTTCAAGTTCATCTTTTACTAGAACTGTTAGCCTGAGGCCCATTCATTGTAAAGTTGACTTACATTGCATTTTAGAGGAGTGATAAAAAGGATTGTATTGGAGGTATAAAAGTTAACTTTTCAACCAGGAGAAACCTAAGAATGAATTAGGTGGTGATAAAAAAAAAAAAAGATTCCCTCCTTGAAAATATATGCATTTGGGGGGGGGGTCTTTCCCTCTGTTTTATTAAAGTAATTCTTATACATTACAAAATAAATATTCAGAAACATAAAACATAATTTTTAGAAGATAATTAAATTTTAGCATTTTGGGATTTCTTTTTCTGGGTACATAGAGACATATAATTATACGAAAACGGGATCCTCTCATAAAGACTGTTTTATAACTTGTTTTAACCTAATCTGAAATATTTGTCCATGTCAATCAATAAAGCTTTATCATCATTCTTAAAAAAATTTTTTTTAGTGTTTATTTTTGAGAGTGACAGAGAAAGCATGAGCAGGGGAAGGGGTAGAGAGAGAGGGAGACAGAATCTGAAGCAGGCTCTAGGCTCTGAGCTGTCAGCACAGAGCCCGATGCAGGACTTGAACCCACAAACTGTTGAGATCGTGACCTGAGCTGAAGTCAGGCGCTTAACCAACTGAGCCACCCAGGCACCCATCATCATTCTTTTTAAATTCAGGCATAACTTACATTCTAAAACACATAAATGTTAAACATCACCCATATCACCAGATGGTGTTAACCATCACCCAGATCAAGACATGTTAACACTTAGTGGTACTTCCAAAGGCTCTCTGTTTTAGTTCCTTTGTGGTGATGGAACAATTCTGTAGGTTAGTTGTGATGGGTACATGAATATACACGTGATAAAATTTTATAGAAAACCGTGTACATGCGTACAAAATAAATGCATGTAAAAACTGGTGAAATCAGAGTAGGCTCTAGTCTAGCTAATTGTGTTGTACCAATGTTAATTTCCTGATTTTGACTAGTTATACATAACTAGTCCCATTGGTGGGAGCTGGGTGAAGGGTACACTGAACACTCTGCATTGTTTTGGCAACTTCTTGTGATCCTATAATAATTTTTTTTTAAGTTAAAGAAATCTTCCTCATTCTTGTTTTACTATTTTAATGGGTGTCTTACAGGTTACTGTATGGATATACAATAGTTTATATAACCAATTCTCCATTCATTTTCTGGAGGTTTTATTTGTACTAATAACTTTGTGATGAGCGAACTTGTACGTATTTTTCGAAAGGGATCTTATCTCAAAAAAGAAAAAGCTACTACTATGTTCTTAAAAATCACTTTTCAATGACTACATACACTTTTAAAGATCATGCATTACATAAAGTGAGTCAGCCCTGTGTGGTGGGGATGCTTAACTCTCTCAGGAAGAAGGCATTTCAGCAAAATTGTAACTTCTGTTTTTTCCATCTGCCCAAAGCCCAGGGATACTGAACTCTGCACCAAGGAATAGAAGATATAAATGAAAGTACATCCTGTCTAAAACATAGGTCATTACATTGCTTCTCCAGGGTGAAATTTTTCTAGAAGATTCATTCAAAGGTGAGTTGCATGGCAAACTCAGTTTTATAGTCTTTAAAGGATAAAACCATCTGAGTAGTTATACTAAGTTTTTCTGGTGGTGTTCATCCTGATTTATTTATTTTATTTTTTATTTTTTATTTTTTATTAAATAAAATTTTTTTTAATGTTTATTTATTTTTGAGACAGAGAGAGACAGAGCGCAAGTGGGGGAGGGGCAGAGAGAGAGGGAGACACAGAATCTGAAACAGGCTCCAGGCTCTGAGCTGTCAGCACAGAGTCCGATGCGGGGCTCGAACCCACGAACCGTGAGATCATGACCTGAGCCGAAGTCGGACGCTTAACCGACTGAGCCACCCAGGCGCCCCCATCCTGATTTTTTTAAAAGTAAGCTCTACCTACCCCATCGTGAGGCTTGAACTCATGACCCCAAGATCAAGAGTGGCATACTGTACCAACTGAGCCAACCAGGCACCTCTGTTCATCCTAATTTTTAATCTGATTTTAAGAAGACCAGCCTGGACACAGGTTTCTGGAAAACATAATGTACTTCTTACTCCTCAGTGCTTAGGGGGAACAAAGATATATTTTTTGGCAAAGTACCTGTTAAATGAGGGTTGTTTTCCATTTTGGCTCAGCAGGTACCTTATACTCTAATATTTGCTGTAGGTATTTTTTTCTTGTTGTTGTCTTTTGACAGTTGTTTTCATTTTACTTCTATTACTGGGCAATTTTGTCTTTGATCTCAGGAACTCAGTCATTTGTCATTAAAGCTTCTAACTCAGACACAGGAGAGGAATATAATGAAAAGATTATTGCTTCTCACATGTCCAACAAAGAAGACTTCTACTTGTCCATGAGATCAGTGTTGAGCATGCTGTGGTTATCTGTTAGCATTTGAATAAAAATGTTGAATAAAATGTGTTGAGGTCATGGATGTTGGTGTTTTATACCGGAGGCAGGCAGAAAAACTCATTGAAGTGGTGAGATTTACCTTTTCACATGTAAAAAACTGCTCTCACATGACCTTTTTCCTTCATCACTTCCAGTCTCTTTACTTTTGACTCCAGCTGAGAAAATTGACTTTCTCTCAGAGTCCCATTTTAGAGCAATTACACATATGGCCTGCTTTTTCTCATCCGCTTCATCACATTCTGTCTCTTCCTTCTTTTAAACTTTGCTTTTCTCATCTTATCCATGCTGCTATTTCTAGATTAAACCACTGTAATGCCAATGAATTTTAGTGTTTATTCTTTTACCCTTTCCATTTGTGCTGTATGTAACTCTTATATGTTATCTTTGCATAGGTATGTTTGACTCTCTTTGGCTGAAGTACCAAATTCGGATAGCAAAAGCAGATAGTGATTAATTTTGTGAATTACCCATCTGTGTACTTGTCTAATAGCTAATTATGTAAACATTGACTTCAGATCAGAACTGGAAGCATGTGCAAATACTTGCCTCAACTGGAATTTAAGATAGATTAATTATCGAAAAGCCAATTTTCTTTCTTTCTTTTTTCTTTCTTTCTTTCTTTTTTTTTCTTTTTTTCTTTTCTTTTCTTTCTTTTTTTTTTTTTTTTTTTTTTTTTTTTT
>NC_064816.1:112284010-112358588 GCF_023721935.1 Panthera uncia | reverse complement strand
TTTTTTTTTTTTTTTTTTTTTTTTTTTTTGCATAGCATGCTTAAACTTTTGCTCAACTGTTAGTTTTCTTTGGGAACAGAAATATAATCAGAAATATCATTAATGACCTAAGTGTTCTGTATTGGGACATTATTCAAGTTTGGTTTTTAGACTGGCCTATTATTGTTGGTATCTTTATGATATTCTGAGTAGTTTTGTTCTCCTTTACATCTTCTGTTTCTTTTCAACTATTCATAAACAGAAGATAAATTTTGAGACTAAATCAGAGAGCCTTTGAGAGAGAAGACATGCTAAAGGCTTTTGTTTGCATGGTTGCTTTTGACCTTTATGAGTCTATTGCTTTTAGAATCTAGGACAGCATTGGGGCACCTGGGTGGCTCAGTTGGTTAAGCATCTGACTTCAGCTCAGGTGATGATCTCACGGTTTGTGAGATCAAGCCCCGCGTTGGACTCTGTGCTGAAAGCGTGGAGCCTGGAGCCTGCTTTGGATTCTGTGTCTCCCTCTCTCTCTGCCCTTCTCATGCTCTCTCTCTCTCTCTCTCTCTCTCTCTCAAAACAAACAAACAAAGCCATTAAACTCTAGGACGGCATTAATAAATTGTCAAGGTGAATTACCTCATATTTGATTTCCTTTTTGGGATTTTGCAGGTGGTACTAATGATCTTTCCCTCCTTGAACATGTGTAATGAATGTCCTCTTTGTTCTCTGTTGTAACCTTGAGCCATGAACCCCCCTCTCAGCTGGGCCCCAGTTCTGCAGGCATCTGCCTGCTTGGCCTGTTATTACTCCATGAATCATTGCTGGCCTTATTAAACTATTTTGGGCAGCAGCCTTTCCATTCTCCTCCTGTGAACCGTGAAGACTGGAGTGGCTGCAGCAGTGTAGGCCCAGTGTGGAATTTGAATGTGAAGGAAAGACGTTTCACTGGCTTGTGACATAGCATTTTACTCTATAGAACAGTTGGGTGTCTGCCCTCTGAGGCCACCTTGTGTCTTGAAAGGTTTCTTTTGTTTTAAAAAGTCATCCCAGAAAGTTCATTCTTGAATGTCTGGCATTTAAAATGCTTGGATAGGGGCGCCTGGGTGGCGCAGTCGGTTAAGCGTCCGAGTTCAGCTCAGGTCATGATCTTGCGGTCCGTGAGTTCGAGCCCCGCATCGGGCTCTGGGCTGATGGCTCAGAGCCTGGAGCCTGCTTCCGATTCTGTGTCTCCCTCTCTCTCTGCCCCTCCCCCGTTCATGCTCTGTCTGTCTCTGTCTCAAAAATAAAATAAACGTTAAAAAAATAAATAAATAAATAAAAATAAAATGCTTGGATATGAGGCAGTTTAGTCTTCCCACTGCCCTACAATGTGCTCCAGCATAACCATGCTCCTGGTTTGTGTTGGTGGCCATCAAAGACAGCACAAAACAATGAATAAGAAGGTGGCCTCCAGTCAGATAGACCTATATCCAAATCCCAAAGATGATGAGCAAATGACATCACTTCTTTCAGGTGAGAACAGGAAATGTGTGGCCAGCCTCACAGGGTGGTAAAAGGATTCAGAAAAGACATGTAAGAAGTAGGTAATGCGAAAACTTAGCCGCTGGTTAGAACTAATCAGTAGAGAAAGTCCTCTGGCCTTTGTTAAGGAGACGTTAGAATTAGTGTAGTCTGTGTTTCATTTTAAAAGTCAGTCACTGGGGCGCCTGGGTGGCTCAGTCGGTTAAGTGTCCGACTTCAGCTCAGGTCACGATCTCGCGGTCCGCGAGTTCAATCCCCGCGTCGGGTTCTGGGCTGATGGCTCAGAGCCTGGAGCCTGCTTCTGATTCTGTGTCTCCCTCTCTCTCTGCCCCTCCCCCGTTCATGCTGTGTCTTTCTCTGTCTCAAAAATAAACAAACGTTAAAAAAAAAAAAAAATTAAAAAAAAAAAAAGTCAATCACTGAGACCCAGAGTTTGTGCTTGCCTGATGACACATAGCTGTACTTAGAGCGAGGATGAGAATCCATATTTTCTAACTCCTAGTTCAGTGTCTTTCACATAACTTTCTCATGTGTTGCTAGCTCAGAGCCACATCTGAACTATTCTTAGCCTTGTCAATGGAGGTATTTGTTGTTCATCAGAAAATACTTTTTTCATATGCAGTTTCATACTTCCCTTTGCTTCCTTACCATCTAAAAAAAAAGATGGAAAATGTATTAGTTTCCTATTGCTGCTATAACAGAACTAAATTGTTTAGTTTCGTGGCTTCCAACAATGCACATTTGTTCCCTTACAGTTCTGGAGGTCAGAAGTCTAAAATCAGTTTGTCAGCAGGGCTGTGTTCTTCTGGAGGCTTTTGTGGAAAATGTACTTCTTTGCTTTCTCCAACTTTTATAGACTACCTGCGTTCTTTGGCTCGTGGCCCCACATCAATCACATCTCATTTTCCATCCTCGCATCTCAATACATTGCTGTCTACTAACTGATCTCTTGCCTTTCTCTTGTAAGGACCCTGTGCTTGCATGGGCCCTGCATGGATAATCTTGAATAATCTCCCCGTCTCCAGGGCCTTACTTTAATCACATCTCTAAAGTCCATTTTGCCATATAAAGTAACATTCACTGGTACCAGAGATTAGACTGTGGATATATTTGGGGGTTGTTATTCCACTTACCACAGACACTTGCCTTATGAGCCAGAATTCTCAAATTATCTTTTTTTTTCACCCAGATTTCTGAATGTCTCAACATTAAATCATATCAGTTTGTTCACATACATTTTTCTAGCCATTTACTCTCCTTCCTCTGTGCCCCATAATGAATTCCTCCTTTTAGAATAAACCTATTCTAGAAACAGAAGGCACTGACATCACCCACTCAAATGACTATGCATACTTGTTGGCTTACTCTGATGTTGGAGGGGCCATGATTGGGGAATGGATGTCCAGGAGCATCCCCAATACTCACTTTCTACCTCTGAACATATACTTCTTGAGAGAATATTCAATACTTTTTGGAATTAACAAAAAAATCTTCAGCTTATACCATGTATATATTGGGGATTTGGGTTAGGAGAGGTTTGTTGCCTTCTTTTTGGATATATAGGCTATGTTTGAATTATTGTCAGCAGAAATCACACTGACGGATTTATTTAATCGTGCCCTTCTTCTAAGCCCGGGGTCCTTGAGCCTTTAAGGCTCCACAGAAGGCCTTCATGGTGCTGAACCTCTTGGGGCTATGCAAAGCCATAGGATTGTTTTTCTGGAATGTCTAATTTTCATTAGACTTTTAAAGATGTTAGTGACCCAGGAAAGGCTAATGATCAACTGAATTGATGGCAGGTGGATTATTTTCCTTTTCCCCTTGATAGATAAAAGCCTTTGGAAGTACACTGCATACACACACACGCACACACACGCGCGCGCACACACACACACACACACACACACTCACACACACACACACACACACACACACACGAGCGAGCAGGGGAGGGGCAGAGAGAGAGGGAGACACAGAATCCGAAGCAGGCTCCAGGCTCTGAGCTGTCGGCACAGAGCCCGATGCCGGGCTTGAACTCACAGACTGCGAGATCATGACCTGAGCTGCAGTCTGACGCTCAACTGACTGAGCCACCCAGGCGCCCTGATACAAATTCTCTTTGATAACTATGGGACATTATGTAAAAATAATGCATAACTATTTTGAAAGGAATTTGTTGCTTTTGATAAAACTCACTTATGTTCATTTTTATTTAGAGCAAGAATTTAAGACTCATTTGGGCTGACTTAACCGTTTTATGGAGAGGGGGAAAAATGAGGTCAGGATGGATGGGTTTTACAGCATTATGCAACTGTTTAGGGACAAAGTTGGTGATAAAATTCAAGACTCCAGAAACTGACCCAGTGATCTTTTATTATACCATATTGCCATGTAAGGTAACATTCAGTTCCAGGACTGAATGCTGAAGGAAACAGGATTCATACCTTGTAAATCAAACCACAATGAGGTACACCTATATCCACCAGCATGGCTAAAATGTAAAAGACTGACAATATCAAGTGTTGACTAGGATATAGAGCAACTGGAGAGGTCAGGAGGCATGGCTGGTAGGAGTAGAGAAAGACACAGCTACTTTGGAAGGCAGTTTGGCAGTTTCTAATGTTAAACACACTTTCCCTGTGGCCTAACAGCTCTGCTCCTATGCATTTACCCAAGAGAAAGGCCCATATACGAATATTCAATGCAGCTTTATTATAACAACTAAAAGCTGGAAACAGTTCATATGTTCATCAGCTGGTGAACAGATAACTTGCGGTATATATTTATACAATGGAATACTAGTTCGGCAAAGAAGGGGAAGGGATTGCTGATATACCGTAGCTGGAACCCAAAACCATGTGGAAAAAAGCAGACACAAGAAGCAAATTCTGCATGATTCCATTTATATGAAGCTCTAGAACAGACAAAACTAACTGAAAGTGACAGAAATCCGAGGGGTGAGTGAGTGTGGGAGTTGATTGCATAAGGGCACTTTTTGGTGAGGGAGGTGTTCTGTAGTTGGCATAGGTGTATACCTGTGTCCAAATCATCAAATTATATACACTTAACAGGGGTGGATTTTGTTGTATATAAATCATACCTCAATGTAGTTGAATTTTTTACAAAATAAGAAATAGGATCATGAGAAGCCAGGGTGTCAAACAGCAAAGCACACTTGGTATAAAGCATAAAATATTTTGACTATGCCATTGAATTTTCTGTGGTCCCATTTTCTCTCTCAAAATATCTGTGGTCCTTGTGTGATGGTCCCTGTGGCACTCGTCTGAGAACACAGATGTAACTACAAGCAAGCCTACCATGGTGAAAAAAACTGAACAATCCACCCATGTACATTTCCATGAGCAAGTTTCTTCTGTGCTTGAGGATATTTTGCCAACTTAAGCAGTAATCATGGGAATCATTTAGAGCTTCAGTTATTAATTCTTCTTTAGTTACCAAAATTTTACCAGCATAACTACATATGCAAATAAAATAATACCCGGAGAAATGCCAAGTGCTTTTCTGTTCTCTAGGAGGAAGTTTAGAGGATTTGTAGACTGAGTAGATTGAATTTATAGCCATATTCTCTGCTAAAAAGTCTAAAAATAGAAATGTTGGCATCACAGTCGATGTTCTGAGTCCTATTTTAAATTCTGTAAGCCTGTATCTTAGCAAAATGCTATTCAGAAAAGTCTCTACTGCATATACAATATATCTTTGTCTTGCCAATTCTCCTGCAAGCTTCTTTCAGAGACTTCTTTCAGCAATATCTGAGACTAGAAATGAAGTCATAGGAGTCCCCTTGAAATGAGTTCTAGACATAAGATGAAAGCCGCATTGCTTCTAGCAGAGTGAGATTCCCAAGAGCTTTCCCTTTAGTGTGCTTGAGGATATTTAAGTAACTTTTAGAACCCAAGGCACCTTATGGAGAATCTAATTGAATAAAAATGTGATTTTTATTTATTGAAGTTTTCTTTTCCTCAACTGAAACAAAAGAATGCCAACAGGATCCTTTGTTACACTTTTGGTTATGTTACTTTCACAGGGGTGCGTTTATTAGTTCATTCACCAAAAGTTGATTGAGTACCTATCATATGACAGGTATTTTTCCTGACAGCAGGATATAAAGAAGAAAAAGAGTAATGTGGGTTCTCCAGGAGCTCACAGTTCAGTAAGGAGGCATGCAAATAAATACTGCATCGTGACAAATGTGATTGCTAGCATAAGTTATGTGCACGGGCGGGCTGTCTGGTTGGTGTATGCCAGCCTGGGGATGTTAAGTCCATCTAGTCTAACTTGTCATTTAAGGCCAATGTTTTCTTACTGATTTTCTGTCTGCATGATCTATTCATTGACAGAAGTGGGGCATTAAAACCCCCTGCCATTGTCGTATTGCTACCTATTTCTTCTTTTAGATCTGTTAACCTTTGCTCTATACATCTAGGTGCTCCTATGCTGGGTGCATAATAAATATTTACACACATTACACCTTTTGTTGGATTGACCTCTTTATCATTATATAATGACCTTCCTTGTCTCTAATTATAGTCTTTGCCTGAAAGTCTATTTTGTCTGGTAGAAGTATAGCTATCCAAGTTTTCATTTCTATTTGCATGGAATATCTTTTTCTAATTCCTTCACTTTCAGTTGATGTGTCTTTACTTCTGTCGTTTTTTTTTTTACCCGTTCAGACACTCCATCTTTGATTGGAGAATTTAGTTCATTTACATCTAAGGTGATTTTTGATAGGTATGTACTTATTGCCATTTTTGTTAATGATTTTCTGGCTCTTTTGTAATTCCCTTGTTCCTCTATTCTTTTCTTGTTCTCTTCCTTTGTGATCTGATGATTTCTGTAGTGGTATGTTTACATTCCTTTGTATCTTTTGTGTATCTGAAAATGTTAGGGAGGGATGGTCAGAAAGCCTCATTTGAGCTGCAACCTGGATGGTGGCTAATCTTTCATACTCACAATGGGGGCAGGGGTGGCTCCTGCAAAGGCTCAGGGACAGTTTGTGCAGAACTGCACGTGGTTTGGTGTCCTTGGAAGGTGAAGTTGGAGGTGGCTAATTATGGGAATTGAGGCTTGTGTGTAGCACATAAGGCTTGAGACCTCTTTCTGTAAACCGGTAGCCCTCGATCCAGTGTGTTTTAATCATCTGGAAGACTTGTTTTTAAAATGTTCATAGGGGCGCCTGGGTGGCTCAGTCGGTTGAGCAGCCGACTTCGGCTCAGGTCATGATCTCACGGTCCGTGAGTTCGAGCCCTGCGTCGGGCTCTGTGCTGACAGCTCAGAGCCTGGAGTCTGTTTCGGATTCTGTGTCTCCCTCTCTCTGACCCTCCCCCGTTCATGCCCTGTCTCTCTCTCAAAAATAAATAAACGTTAAAAAATTAAAAAATAAATAAATAAATAAATAAAATGTTCATACCTAGATCCCAAGCCTGTTGAATTAGCATCTTCAGGAAGAGGACTTGAGCATGTTTGGTTTTCTTAAATGTGCACAGATGATTCTGATTTACAGCCAGATTGTCAGTTATTTGTAGGTCATGAGTATCCACTGAAGACGTTTGAACAGGGGCATGACACGTCCTGACATGTTCAAACCAAGTACCGCAGAGCTTTATATGAAGGGTGTCCATCTCGTAAACACTGTTTCCATAGCTGCGAATAGTTACTATCATTTCCCTCAACTCAGAACCCTCAGAGGGTCATTGTTCTAGTCGTAAAGATGTAACAGTTTCCAGTAGCCACTCGTCCCAAATGAGAGGGGTCCACCTAGCAATCTTGTCTGCCTCTTCACCACATGGGTGCAACCCTGAAGGCTGACAAGGTTTTACCCTAGAGCTATTTAAGGATCATTTTAATGTACCAGAGTAAGTTTTATATCTTAAAACTCTGTCTTAAAAGTGTCACTCTGTCTTAAAAGTGATCCACGGAAGCCGAAACAGCTGTTCCACTCAACCTTTTTCGTGTCACAGATACGGGGAAGATCATGGCTGCGGGCTTGTCCATGTCAAACCAGCCAGAGGAGAAAACCTGACTTCAACACACTGTTAGTAGAACCTGCTCTCTTCCTGTTTTCTCCTCTTCTGTGCAAACCAGCAATACTGTTTGCCACAGTTGACAGAGAAGGGCAGTGGAACATTCCCATGGGAGTAGGAACTGCCGAACGCATTTGTAGCCCCGAGAAGTTAGCGATTGCTCCTGCGGTGAAGTTTTCCATCCTCAGGAATTGAATCTGAAAGAAAAGCCGTCCTTGTAGAAATCATCTGATACCTTTCGGTACTACTCGCTTCAAGCAAGCCTGCCTCCTGGCCGCTTGGAAGGAAGAAGGTTTTTGTTATTAATTGAGAGGCCCAGCAAGGAGAGGTGTAGGAAATGCCTTGGGCCTTGGAGTATTTGGGCCAGAATTAGGATATTACTTCCAGTCTTGAAAAGGCATCCGGCCACGTTATGACAATAGGTAGGCATCCTTTCTAGGGTTCCAAGGCCTAGATGACAAATAAGAAAGGTAAATACACCGACCTTACTACCTTCCATCTACCCATGCTTCTGGGCTGCATGTTAAAAGGGGTGACCTACCAGGGTGATATGTTTCATCTGTTGGCTTCTTTTACTCAGACCCCATGCTCACCTATGTGGGATTTAAAATCTTGAATTCTGTGGCACTTAGTAATCTTTATTTACTTACTTGTTTTTTGCCATTTAGTAATCGTTAATAACACTTTTGAATGTCTATTATATGTATAGGTCTCCTGTGCTCTTACGTTGTAAAGACCCGAAGGCATATGTAAAAACAGTAAATTACTATATGCCTCCTCCCTTGTCCCCTTTGCATGTATGCACGTATGTACGTAAAAAAGAAATGAAAAAGGGGACACGAGTGACAACTGTATGTAGCTACTTTGAATTATCCCTAAAGAAGGGAAAATCAACGACCAGCCTGAGCCAGGACAAGTCTGATTCCCTGGGCAGAACTTTGAGCAGCACAACTATAAGTCTCAATATCTGGGGGGAGAGGGGACCTTGTGGGACACGGGATAGTCTCCTGACTTCCGGGAGGTTGACAGGCCTCTCTCATAAGCCTCGGGAATGCAGATTAAGCTGGACATCATTGACATCATCAAAACATTTAAAAGTGGAATGGCTGCCTCGGAAAGTAATAAGTTGCCCCATCAGTGTATCTGCACCAGTTAAACTCAGTTTCATACAAGGTGGGCAGGCATGTGTAGTAAATAAATGTCCACGTAACAGTATTGGCAAGAAGGTTACCTGGGTGACCCCGGTTCTTGGAGTAGCGGTTCTTTGCACGAATCCATACCGAGACCATAGCAATAGGGGTGAGTCACAGCCTGAGAAAATCAAGTGCAAAAGTGGAAGGGAATAGATTCTCACTATTTCCTCCGCATCATTTTAAGTGATTAGATATATCATCCTGAATATATTCTTTTTTTTTTTTTAATTTTTTTTTTAACGTTTATTTATTTTTGAGACAAAGAGAGACAGAGCATGAACGGGGGAGGGTCAGAGAGAGAGGGAGACACAGAATCTGAAACAGGCTCCAGGCTCTGAGCAGTCAGCACAGAGCCCGACGCGGGGCTCGAACTCACGGACCGTGAGATCATGACCTGAGCCGAAGTCGGCCGCCCAACCGACTGAGCCACCCAGGCACCCCCTGAATATATTCTTATTAAAATGTTGAAAGTACATTAATAATAAGGAGAAAGGGAAAAACCCCTTCAGTTTGCCATCCAAATGTAGTCTCCCATTATCTCTTTGAATGTTAAGTGTATGATCTTTATAACTTATATTTTTAGTTTTCTGCACTTTTATATTTAGCATGTTTCTTTTAACATGAACGATTTACAGATTACATTCCTCACAGATGATTTTAGAGGCAGTATTACTCCTGACATGAAATAATATATTCTAGTGTTAATCTGCTTAACTTTCCCCCTACTGTTGGGCCTTAAGATTGTATCTACTTTTTTCCCTATTATAAATATTGAGTGAGAATATTTTATAACATTTTGATAAACAATTGCTCAATAGGTTTCCCAAATATTTTTACTTATTTATACTGCTATCAGTAATAGGTGTCAAAATTTTCCAGTCCTTCCCATCATTGGGTATTGACATTTTAAATTACTTTTCTAATTTTCCATGTGGAAATAGAACATACAACTGGGTCAGGTAAGGAGGGTTTTGTTGCATGACTGGGGGGGGTGGCGGGTCATGCCCAGGGCAGGCCATAGGAAGCACAGCTGGAACTTGGCAGCAATCCACCAAAGTCTGCATTCTCCCGCCAGGTCTCCCACCCCGCTCGGCCTCTCCATCTAATTTGTCTCTTCTGTTCTCTTACTTTGCCCCTGGCTGCGTCTTGTTGCCTGTGTGTGTTGTCTGTCTGTCTTTCTGTGAGCCTCGTTCTGCATTCCTCTGTGTTTCTGGTCGGCCTGTCTCTCTTCGTCTTTCAGTCCCTCTCTGTCTGCCTACCCTGCCCTGCGATTCTCTCATGTTTGCTTGGTGCCTATCGTAAGACTGTGTATAGTCATCTCTCTCTCTCTCTCTCTTTTTAATGTTTATTTTTGAGAGAGCGAAAAAGAGAGAGAGAGAGAGAGCGAGCACAAGCAGGGGAGGGACACAGAGAAAGGGAGACACAGAATCCTAAGTAGGCTTCAGGCTCTGAGCTGTCAGCACAGAGCCCGACACGGGGCTTGAATTCACAAACCGAAAGATCGTAACCTGAGCCGGTCAGACACTTAACCGACTGAGCCACAGTCACCCCAGACTCTGTATAGTCCTGACACCACCTTCCCCCATTACCCCCGTTGTGATGAGCTCCTCTCTGCAAAGACAACTCAAAAACGTGTCTTGTGTTCTTTGTGGGCCTATCCAAGAAAGATTACTGCACACCCTCTCTTGAAAGGTAATCTATGACAGTTGATGGAAACTATCTCTTAGGATGAGATTTGCTGTCCCTGAAGTGGAGAAGAATTTGCTCGGCTGGCCCATCTTTGACCCCATGTGTGCAGGATGGGCAGATGGGGTATACTGCAGAGTATCTCTGATGGTCCTACTTAAACAGGTTTGCTTTTCTCTTTTTCTTTTTTTTCTGCTCCTAGAAGTGTTAACTCATCCCTGCCATTTCTTTTTTCTTTCCTTTTTTTTTTCCTCTTTCTGTATTGACCCTAAGGTAATAAGCTCACTTTGTATTCAGAATCGACCCTGTGGCTTTCTATAAGGAGGGCAATTTGTCACTTTTACCCAAGAAGCTCCAGGTTAGTGCACGCATGGCAGGTTGTGGTTAATGTGGCGGAGACAAAGATCCTTGACCTGAAAACCTGAAGCGGGGCTGGGGGATTAGCCAGGAGGGTGAACGGCAAGGCTGTGAGTCAGAACCAGGTGGTCAGACTAGAATGAGGTCAGACTAAACTGGGGGCTGAGCCGGCAGCTCAGGGTACATCAGAGGAGAGCCAGGAGGTGGTGAGAGAAGGGCTTCGGACCGGTGGCCTCAGCTGGTCCACACTTCCCAGTTCTCATGTGGGGTTGTTGTAACGGTCAGTCTCCTGATGCATCCTGTTTCTTCAGTTGTTCAATGAGTGGTTCAAATTTGTGAAACCACATTCTGAAGTCACCAAGGGTATCCACTGAAAATTTAATTTCCCTCCCACCTTGGCCACTCAGCCACACAATTCCCTGAGTGAGACTAGTTCTGTGGTTGAGGAACTTGGGGCACAAAGAGGGAGCTCTTTCAAAGTCATGCCATGGTGAGGTCAAGCCTGCCTTTCTACCACCCAAGTTTGTGCTTCCCCCAGTGTATCTCACTGCTTCCTGTTGGAATTCTTTTTTTTTTTTTTTTTAAATTTTGAGAGAGAGAAAATGTGCATGAGTGAGCAGGGGGAGGGGCAGAGAGAGAGAGGGAGAGAGAGAATCCCTAGCAGACTCCATGCTGTCCATGCAGAGCTCGACATGGAGCTCAGTCTCACAACTGCAAGATCATGACCGAGCCAAAATCAAGAGTCGGACACTTAACTGACTGAGCCACCTAGGCACCCCTGGAATTCTTTGTGACACAGCCCAGACACTATAGCATTTGTGGCCAGTTATTATTTTTTAATCATTATTTTCTATTTTTCACCGAAGTGATATCTCTTCTAGGGCAGGCCAATCCTGTTAGTCCCTGTCACAGTGTACAAACACTAGGGTATTTTAAAAGTAAATGACATGTACAATACTGATGATGTTAATAGTACAGATTCCACGGGTGTCCTTGCGGTGTTTGCTATATGCAGCCTCTCTACTAGGTACAGGATACAGGAGTGATGAAAAGCGGAATCTACAGTGACCGTGGAAACATTGGAGAAGTTGCTGAAATCCATCACTTTTCATGTATCTTCTCTAAAACATGTATTTTTATTTTTATTATTTTTATTTATTCTTAAAAAATTTTTTAACGTTTATTTATTTTTGAGACAGAGAGAGACAGAGCATGAACGGGGGAGGGTCAGAGAGAGGGAGACACAGAATCCGGAACAGGCTCCAGGCTCTGAGCTGTCAGCACAGAGCCCGACGCGGGGCTCGAACTCATGGGCCGTGAGATCATGACCTGAGCCGAAGTCGGACGCTCAACCGACAACCAACCACCCAGGTGCCCCTAAAACGTGTATTTTTAAAAATTCAGCAATATGACTTGCTATATGAATGTTGAAGTTCAACAAAGGTTGAAAAAAACCTTGCACTGTGAATTCTTTGGTTTGCTTTCGTTTCCGGATAAGCAGACATTTACTGAAATTAGAACTTTGGGAGAGGAGCAAAGAACCACATACTCACCCAGCCTTAGAGGTCCTTGTGAAGGACTCTTGTGTCTGCATGGGAGTAAGAAGGGGTTCCCACTGTGGACTGTGTCTTGTATTTGTCCACCAGTTTGGAACATCTGGGGAGTGATGGGACCAGAGCATTCCCATCCTATTTCTGGATGCTGCGGTTGGGGTGCTGCTGCTGAGCTGCATTCTGGAGTTGAACTTGGAAGGCATTTCCTTCCCTGTAAGAAGTGCCATCGTCTCTCTACTATAAGTGCATTGCATAGGTCTCTCTGGGCTAGCCTGAGTATATGATCACAAGCTAACAGCTTTCTAGGGAAAAATGTTTTGAGTTTCAAACAGCTGAGTTATAACTGCCTTTCAGAACATAACCTCTCAAAAGTTGGAATTACTTGTGCTTGCTCAATTTTATCCTGCTCTTTTACTGTAGACAATGGGATTCAGGCTTTTCATTAGCTCGGCGTTCTTTTGACTGGTGATGGGTTGGCTCATGTGACTATGTGTGTACACGTTATCTATTTTAACCTACATGGCGGTATTTCTGAGAATTAAAGTCATAGTAAACTTTTTTCTTTCTTTTTTTTTTTTTTTTTTTTTGTGACGTGGGTCTGAATCATTGCTAAATGTAAAGCAGGTGTACAGATCAAAGATCAACCGTTTCAGAGCTTGAAAGTCATTGTAATACCATATCCAGATTTGGCTTTTAATCATTCGGTGAGGGTTTTCGTTAGACCCCTGATTGCTTGTAAATAGACCCTTGGTGGGAGAGGCTGGTACTGCCTTCCAGAGAAGAATGGCTTTGAGATCTTGGAGGGAAGACCCTGTGTTTCACTTCTGGGTATGCTTGTCAACAGCCTCTCACTTGAGGAGGCGTGTCCGTGATCTGTTCATGATTTGTAGGATGACTAATGAGGCATGCAGGGTGGGCCACTCTTGTCATTTGTAATGGTGTCTCCATGTGTTGGAGTTGACTTTGACCTTTGACTTAGCTCTTTCATTCTCTCCTTTCTAGTGCATTCACTAGAGCATCTAGATTCAGAGGCCTCATGTAGACTGATCTGAAGTGATAGGCTCCCATGTTGATATTAACATTGCTCATGTGTTTGTAATTGAATATCCTGCGTTACAGCAGTCACGGCAGGGGGTTCGTAAAACTTCCCACCGAAGCGTCGTCTCTTTCAGAATACAGAATAGTTCTTTTTTGGGTCTTAGGACTAGATCCCAGTGTCACATATCTGACTCAGCAAAAGTGGATTTACCTCGTTCCAGTGGTTGTTGTGGAGAGATGGATAACTGAGTGTCTGGTTCTGTTTTATTCAAAGGTTATTTTTAGGAGGGGGGATTATTTTATCGATATACAATTCATATACCAAAAAATTTACCCCTCTAAAGTGTATAAGTCAGTGTTTTTTTTGTTTGTTTGTTTGTTTTTTTTTTAGTAAATTCACAAAATTGTGTGACCATCACCATCATCTAATTCTGGTACATTTTTGTCACCCAAAAGAAATTCTGTCCTTTCCCATTTGCCCACCTTCAGACCACTGATCTACTTTCTGTCTCTGTAGATTTGCTTATTCTGACATTTCATGTAAATGGAATCCTATGATATGTGGCCTTTTTTTTTTTTTAATCTCTCTTCCTTCACTTAGCATGTTTTCAAAGCTCATCCATGTTGTACATGCCTCAATGTTTTATTCCTTTTTATAGCTGAATAATATTCCATTATATGGTATCTTAGTCAGTTTGGGCTCCTCTAACAAATGACTGTAGACTGGTTGGCTTCAATAGCAAGTAGGCATTGCTTTCTTACAGTTTTGGAGTCTGGGAAATCCAAGGTCAAGGTACTGGCAGATCCAGTGTCTGATGAGAGCCCCCTTCCTGGCTTGTAGATGGTTATGGTCTTCCTATAGTTTTACGTGGCTGACAGCAGAGAGAAGCAAGGTTTCTTTCTTTCTTTCTTTTTTTTTTTTTTTATAAGGGCACTAATCTCATTCATGAAGGCTCCACCCTCATGGTCTAATTAGCTTACAATGGCCTCACCTCCAAATAACCATCACATTGGGGATTAGGCTTCAATTTATGAATTTTGGGATGACAACACTTTCAACACATAACATATAGATATTCCACTTTTTGTTTATCCATTCAGTAGTTGATAAGACATGGGATTTTCCGCTTTTTTTGAAGTTTTTTTTTTTTAAACATTTTTTTAATGTTTATTTATTTTTGAAAGAGAGAGAAACAGCACAAACGGGGAAGGGACAGAGAGAAAGGAAGACAGAATCTGAAGCATCCTCCAGTCTCTGAGCTGTCAGCACAGAGCCCATCGTGGGGCCTGAACTGACGAACTGTGAGATCATGACCTGAGCTGAAGTCAGACGTTTAACCGACTGAGCCACCCAGGCACCCCGTGGATTTTCTACTTTTTAATGTTTATGAATTAGGCTGCTGTGAACATTCTTGTATAAGTTTTTCTGTGGACATGTGTTTTCAAGTCCCTTGGGTATATACCTGGGCGTGGAATTGCTGCCTCATATGGTAACTGTGTTTAACTTTTTGAGGAACCCTCAGATGGTTTCCCAATGTATACATCCCCACCAATTTCTCTACATCCTTGCTGACATGCCTGTGGGCTTGTTGGTTTCTTTGTTTATTATCGTAGCCATCCTAAAGGGTGTGAAGTGGTATTTTTTTGTAGCTTTTATTTGCATTTCTCTCATGATTAATGAGGTTGAGTGTTTTTTTCATGTGCTTATTGACCATTTGTGTTGTTTTCTTTGGAGAAGTATCTCTTCAGGTCCTTTGCCTGTTTAAAAAAAACTGGGTTGCTTTTTCACTGTTGAGTTGTAACAACTCTATGTTTTCTGGATACTAGACCTGTCTCAGGTATATGATTTGCAAATATTTTTCCCATTCTTGGATTGTTTCTTCATTCTGTTGATGTTATCCTTTGAAGCATAAAGGTTTTTAATTTTTATAAAGTCCAACTTACTACTTTTTTCTTTTATTGCTTTTGCTTTAGGTGTCATAGCTAATAGAGCATGACCTAATTTAAGGTCAGGAAAGTTTATCCCTGTGTTTTCTTTAAAAGATTTTAGAGTTTGAGCTTTTACATTTAGGTCTTTAGTTTATTTTGAGTACATTTTTTTATATGGTATGACATTGTGAATATCCACTTTTACATGTGAATATCCACTTTTTTTCCAGCACCATTTGTAGATAAGACTGTTCTTTGCCCATTAAGTTGTCTTGTCACCTTTGTTCCAAATGAATTGACCACGTTGTGGGTTTAATTTCTGCATTCTCAATCCTGTTCCCTGCATCTGTATGCCTCCCTTTAAGTCACTGAATACTGGCTTGATTCCTGTAGCTTTGTAGTAAGTTTTAAAATTGGAAACTGTGATTCCTACAGATTTGTGAAGATTATTTCTTGATACGATGTTGATGTCCACTCTTTTACATCACACGTTTTGATACATCTTTTCTCTGCCATCTTAAAGTGCTAGGAGAAATGTTGCTTTGAAGCAGCCTTGAATTCTGTTTCTGGTTGAGTCTCACTATCCACGTATGAAATGTATGGATTTGGAATCGGGCATGTTGCAAAAGTTTGACCACTAGCTTTGTCTCGGTTTCTTAACTGTAAGGATGAAGCTTAAAGCCTAAGTCAAGGCAGCATTCTGAGAATTAAATATCCTAACATATGTAAAAGCATCTAGCATGGTGTCTGGGAAATAAAAGTTCCAAAATAAGTATGTATTGCCTTTCCTGTCCCCTTTTCATGGATGCCAGAAAATTTTCTTTGTGCCTTATGAGATGGTTTTAAGGTCTTCCTTAAAATCAGCCTTCTTCAGTTTAGAAACTGTTTTCCCCAAGGTTATCATATGGTTAAGTTTCCTAGTCTGGTCTGTAGGATTGTTTGTAGTACACTGTTTCAGGCTTTGTTTACTGTTTGATCCCCGCCGTCTAGGATTGTCCCTGACCAATAGTAAGTGCTCAGTAAACATTTGTTAAGTAAATACTAAGTGTTGATCCCATTTTCTTCTTTATTTGGGTAAATACAGTGCAGATTACTGGAGATGTGTTTTTAAGTGAGCCTGCATAACAGTGGCATAAGTGCTTACTTTCTGAGATAATTTCCACAAGATTTCTTTTAGCAATTTGTCCAGTCAATTTACAGTACCTTTCTCTGGAATGCTACTTCTTTTCTCCAAATGATGCCATACTTCCCATTCAGATGTCCCCTCTTCGGGGCAGTTTCAGACTGAAGTTGAAAGGACTGAGTCCCGAGTATAAATTTGAGAAAGCAATAGGGGAACGGGAGTTGGGAAGTTGGGTTTGGGGGAAGGTATGTGATAATGAGAGACAAGGGAAGGGCTTTTAGGGGAAAATTGGGTCAAATAGGGAACTGTGTTCTCAGTTCTGAGACTTGCTTTTGTTTTTTATATGATTGTCATGGTTTCTTGTGGTTTCTCTAGACCAAGTCTAGACATGAAATTATAAGCAAAGAATATCTAAATGTTATTTACTGGCTGTTGTGAGCCTGAATTGTAACCAAGAAATGGTGTCTGTGCATGTTAAGCTATTATCTGCATGATGGATAGACCAACCTTTAAAGGTAAAGGTTCAAATCATTTCATGCACTCAGAGGATAACTGAGTTTTAAAGCTAGACAGGATTGCCAGGCTGAGGGAATATCTTAAGTGTCACCTCAAAGAAGACATTCCATGGTCAAATAGGTTTGGAATAGGTTCAACAAAATTGTTTAACAGATTTGGTATTTGTTTTAACTGCAGGACTTCTCAGAGCCTTTAATGTGCCCACATATATTACACTGTGTCTTCAAGAGGGAAGGTAGGAGCAGCAGTTCCCAAGGTGACTGGTGTGGGGGGACTTATTTTTCTCTTCACAGAGAATCCTGTGGGTCTGGTATTTAGCAGAGCACATTTTGAATAATTATGATCCAGGGTAACACCTTAATTTTTTAAACATGAACTCTGATTTTATACTCTTTTTGAGTTGCTGTTTCTAGGGAGTCATGACTTTGGTATACGTAGAAGCTGATTGTGTCTGTTGTGTTACTAAGAGGCCTGTCCAAAAAAGTCAGCCTTTAAACTAGGAGCTCTAATCAAACTCCTGAAACCCATATATATGTACATAAAATTTATAAAATACCTTATCTTCCAGGATCTAAATATTTATTTATTTTTAATCTGTTACATGCATAGCTTGGTTTAGCTAATGCCTATTAATCCCTGATCTGATGAATTTGTCAAATTTAATTTCTGCAGCTTTTTTGCTCTGATACATACCCCTTAAGGTAAAGGACAGGAAGATGCAGGGGAAAGAGGACCCTTAGAGAACAAGGCCACTGACTTCTATGGCATAAACAAAGCATGGACAGCCACCTTGTTCTGGGTTGTCAGACCCAGCTTGTTACGACTGGATGCCTTCCCGGAGTTCTGGGGTAGAGCAGACTGTATCCAGTCACCAATGTGGATGCAGGAGACTCGGATCCTCCCCTTCTACCTTCCCTCCCTGCATCCAAACACCCACCCTTCCTTCTTGCTTCCAAGTCTGATGGGGGCTTATTTATTTAACTGTCTTTAAAAGAGAGGGGGTGAAGGGGTGGGGAAGAGCGGAGCGAGAGAGGGAGAAAGAGAAAGAGATAGAGGTTAGAAGAGGACTTAGTGGTATAGCTACCTTCACTTCTGGTAAATCCCGTGGGTTGGTATGTCACCCTTGTGGTGGCACAGCAGCCCAGATGAGATTTCCAGTGTCAACGGTTTCCAGTCAGACCTCTAGTTAAAAGACCCAAGCACCACTGTTTTTTCTCATCTACATTCTTGGGTGTTTCTGCATTGCCCTCCTTGATGACGGTGGAGGCAGGGTATGACACAGGCAAGTTCCCTGTCCAGGAGCAGAATGTTTTTCAAACAAACAGGGACATAACCAGAAAGAAAGAAGGATCAGAGATGAAGGACTGCTGAGGGTATTCGAGTCCAAATCTGAGGTTGGTGAGTATTGGGGAAATAAGAGAAGCATGGATCCGGTGACCGTTTGGGGAAAATGGACCGTGCAAATAAGAAAAGTAATTGTTGTTTCATTTTTATATCCCCGATACGTGTTCGTTATTTTTAAAAATCAAGCAAAACAAAACAAAAAAAATTCGAAGGAGAACGTGTTTGTTATTTTTAAAAATCAAGCAAAACAAAACAAAAAAAATTCGAAGGAGAAATTAAAACATTACCCAAAAAATCTCAACCAGAAAATAACCAGTGTTGACGTTGATTTCAGGCTTGCCTCTATGCATAGAGTGAGAGAGATGGACAGAGGGGGATGGATAGATCAACAGTGGGCAGAAATAATTGTATAAGCCTGAGGTCCAACTAAACAGTTATACAGGAAAACTATTCTAGTTGATCTTGCTTACATTTAACAAAAGGAAAATAAATTGCCAATCTTCTGAAAAGTTATCCTTTATCCGAAGAGGTTAGTTCTGTTAGTTCAGAAGAAAGACGAACACCTCCAACAGCTTGGGAGTCCAATGAGTTGCACACACTATGGCAATATAATAAACAATCTGACACTTTTGCCTGGTGTCCCTCCCTGATTTCAGGTGTCTGTCACTTGTTTTATTTTTAATCTTGTTAGGATTTATACTTTTTAAAATATTTTCTTTAATGTTTATTTATTTTTGAGAGAGAGAGAGAGAGAGAGAGAGAGCGAGCATGAGTGGGGGAGGGGCAGAGAGAGAGGGAGACACAGAATCCGAAGCAGGCTCCAGGCTCTGAGCCATCAGCACAGAGCCCGATGTGGGACTCGAACTCACAAACCGTGAGATCATGACCTGAGCCGAAGTCGGACACTTAACTGCCTGAGCTACCCAGGTGCCCCAGGATTTATACTTTTAACACTCACTAGCTTTAATTCCCCTGGTTGTTCCCCTGCTTCTTTAATCCTAATCAGTGCACTGTTAACCATTGGTCTTTTCTCCGTGACTTTGTCGTTCTTGGTAATTTAACGTTTGGTGGGCTTCATTGTCATTAAGGTTTTTCTTTTTGGGGGGCGGGGGAAGGGCCTGTGGATGCCATATCTTCTGAGTTGTTTTTGGAAACTGTTGCCTATTGCCTTTATTTTTGAAGGACAACCTTGCTGTGGCCACATTGTCTTCTGAAGAGGTAGTACTGATTTACAGTCTCCTTGCAGTTTGTGAGAATATGCCTGTCATGAATTGGGAACTTTTAGGAATGTCTGCTTGCCTGAAATGGTCGTGATTATTATACTGGGCAGTGGCTGAGAAGTTTAAGTTGGTAAATTAGACATCAGATTATAAAAGCCCTTGACTGTTGGGAGACTGGCTGTTTTCTTGGTGAATTTCCTATTTGGTTGCCACATTTACAGCTTTCCTGCGGGCCAGATGGTAACTACTGGACAGCTTTGTGGAACTGTTTCTAGGACCTCGTCACTTGTGCAGGACCACTCTTAAAAGGCTTCTCACATTCACTCCCCACTCTGTGAAAAGGCACCTGGCTGGTGGAGAGTGGATTTTGATGCCTTCTGAAGATAGTAGCAAGTGGTAAATATTTTTATCTACCAAAAAAATTGGTGTCTGATAGTTGTGTGAACTAACTTTTTTGTTGTTGTTGTTCCGAAATATGATTTTTTCCTATCACCGACTATTGCCTTAAAACTAAGCAGCCGTTATAAGCCATTCCTTAAATGACATGTGAACTTTTTACAACTTTTTGTAACATTCCTAATGGTTTTCAACTGAAGCTTTATGAGTTGGAAGATCTGATGTTTTTAATGTTTGTTTATTTTTGAAAGAGAGAGAGAGAGAGAGAGAGAGAGACAGAGTATGAGTGGGTGAGGGGCAGAGAGATGCCCAGGCTCTGAGATGTCAGCACAGAGCCCGACGCGGGGCTCGAACTCATGCGAGATCATGACCTGAGCCAAAGTCAGATGCTTAACCCACTGAGCCACCCAGGCGCCCTGAGGATCTGATCTTTTTAAAGAAGCTCATCTCTGTACTGGCAGAGTTTGAAGTACCTGTTAAAGTTGGGCTTCTTACTAAAATTCCCCTCTGATCTTATGTAGAAAACTAATAGCCCATCTCACCTTTTAATTCATTCTCTCCAAACGATGGAGAGGATGGGAAGGAAAATTTCCCAGATGAGTTACAACATTTAAATTTGGGCCATCATCCTTTATGGTGACTCAGCTGTATACCAGCCATTGACTTTTTCTAGTTGGTATGGGTGAGCACACATCTGGAGGATTTCAGGAGCCAGACGTCCCGAGGTATTCTCTCGTCCTGTGCCAAAGCAAAGCGCAGAGAAAAATCAGCTGCTCAGAATGGTGTGGTAAAGCTGTGTTTCTGACATGGCAGCTACCAGCCACATGGGACTATGTGAGTTTAAATTATTTAAAGTTAAATAAAATTTAAAACTCAGTGTCTTAGTTGCACTGGCCACATTTTAAGTGCTCAACCGCCACATGAGGGGAAGAGACTGTGGTATCAGACAGCACCTAAAGTTCTATTGGATAGCTTCGGTTTATATGCTGATCATGATTTCATGATCATCCGGGGCTCATTATAGCCCTTATGAGTTGGTCTTCTGGTTTTTTTTCCTCCCTCCCTCTGCTTTCAGTCATTCATATGCTCCAGCTCAGATGGCGAGGCGGTGTTCTTACTGCCTCGCTGGTGCCCTCTGGGAACCCTGTGTGTGGCCCAGATTAGATCGTTGCTCCGAAGGGTCAGCTGGACAACTCTCTGGCCGAGGCCCAAGAGTTCTTAGTTGTAGTCAGTGTTCTTACCAAAGGATTCAATGGTTCTTGGGATTTTGACTCTCTAACAATAAAACCGCTCTTTAGAAATATTTAAATGTATCTGCTTAGGACTTTTACTTCACTTTCCTCTTAGTCTCTGGATGTTTGCTCTTGATGGAGAGTACAGCCCTGGGTTCTGTCCTAATATGCCCATGCTGACCCTATGACCTCAGTAAGAATTTCTTTGTGGCTCATTTGCAACCTGAGAGTTTACTCCCAGCCACTCACTGCTTAAGCAGTTGATAAATGCCCAATGGTATGTGAGAAATTTTAAGGTTTGTGCTAAAAGGTATATTTAGGGGGTTTTTAAGGGTTGGTTTGTCTTCTCATCTTTGCGCCTAGCTTTAGATCCCAGTGTCCCATTTATTGTCTCTCACTATCAGGCACATACCCACCTTGATCAGCTAATTGACCCATACGCTATACTATGTACTTTGTATAAGTGACTTTCT
This sequence comes from Panthera uncia, assembly GCF_023721935.1. Lineage (NCBI taxonomy): Eukaryota > Metazoa > Chordata > Mammalia > Carnivora > Felidae > Panthera > Panthera uncia. The sequence goes on along the minus strand of NC_064816.1, from coordinate 112,336,987 downwards.
AGGGGACGTCTGGGTTTGTTGACCAAGGAGCCCTCTTTTAAGTCTGACCTACACGACAGGAGCAGGATGCTCTGGTAGGAGGAGCCTGCTGGTCTGAGGGTCAGAAGAAGGAGACATAACCACTGAGTGAACTGTCTTTTGACCCCATGTTCTCATGCTTCCCACCTGGAGGGGAGTCTGCCAGGGGTTCCCACCTAGTGTTACAGTCATCTGATGCCATGTGACAAACGACCCCAAGACTTGGTGGGTTAAAACATTGACATTTAGCCCTCAAACCTGCAATATGAACAGGATTTGCGAGGGCGGGAGGGGGGGAGGTTGGATCCCACTCCACTCATTGTCGGTTGGGATGGTGAGAAGGCAGGGGATAGGAACCTCTGAAGACTCACTCACATGCCTCAGAGTTAGTGGTGGCTGTTAGCTGCTGTGGGAGTGTGGCCTCACTTCTTTTCAAAATGGACCTCTCCAAGCGTTAGTCTGGGCTTCCTTATGTCATGATGGCTAAGTTGTAGAGTGAGCATCCCAAGAGAGACACAACATCAAATGGAAGCTGTGTTAACCTTTCTTTCTTTCTTTCTTTCTTTCTTTCTTTCTTTCTTTCTTTCTTTCTTTTATTTGAGAGAGAGCAAGCAAGTGAGCATGTGCGAGCAGGCAGAGAGGGACACAGGGAGAGAGAGACAGAGAGAGAGGGAGAGAATCTTTTTTTTTTTTTAACATTTATTCATTTTTGAGAGACAGAGACAGAGCATGAGTAGGGGAGGGGAAGAGAGAGAGGGAAGGCACAGAATCCGAAGTGAGATCCAGGCTCTGAGCTGTCAACACAGAGCCCAATGAGGGGCTCAAACCCATGAACTGTGAAATCATGACCTGAGCTAAAGTTGGGCACTTAACTGACTGAGCCTTCCAGGTGCCCAAGAGGGAGAGAATCTTAAGCAGGCTCTATGTTCCTCACAGAGCCTGACATGGGGCTTGATCCCACAACCCTGGGATCATGACCTGGACTGAAATCAAGTGTCAGATGTTGAACCAACTGAGCCACCCAGGCACCCCATGTGTTACTATTTCTAATGTAACCTTGGAAGTCACATAGTGTCACTTCAGCCATAATGACAAGCCCACTGAGGTTCAAGGGAAGGGAACATAGACCCCAGAAATCAATGGAATGGTGTCAGTGTTACTTTGTAAGGAATCTTTGGAGATGAAATGTATGTTTGTGTTGTCATCTTTGAAAAATATGTCTTCCACACCCGGTAATGATGAATCAGAATTGGCATGAGCTCTCTCTAAGCCATAAATAAGGCTTGAGATCTGACCTGTGTCTAGAAACTGGGGCACTTCTCCTTTTCAGGAGATGATTGTCATTGCTGGGTGCTGGAGCTGCCCTGCCTTTGGTGGGGGATTGCTATTTGCATAGCAGTGGGACTTCTTTGATGAGAGATGCTATCCGAATACAAAGTAGGGTATTGAAATACCTTCAGTGTGCTAACCTCCCTGCACAACACAAGGGAATTCAGGATGAAGAGCGGGATCCTGGCTGCTGACAATCATTTCTAACATTAATTTAATGGAATCCAGCTAGAGTTTCGATACATTATTTACACCTCACATTCTGACTTAGGTTTTCTTCTAATTTCTATTACGTACTACTCTTTCATAGTGTCTTCATAAGATACAAGCTTCTAAACAGGATCCATTCAGCCTTACATGTGAACGTTATTTTTTAAATTTTTATTAAAAAAGGTTTTTAAAAAAATTTTTTTTAATTTGTTTTTGAGAGAGAAAGAGAGAGACAGACAGAGAGGGAGACACAGAATCCAAAGCAGGCTGCAGACTCTCAGCTATCGGCACAGAGCCCAACACAGGGCTGAAACCCATGAACCGTGAGATCATGATCTTAACTGAAGTCAGATGCTTAACCAACTGAGCCACCCAGGCACCCCACATTCTTACATTTGATAAATGGGGATACTTGTATCTTTTTCCAGTATTGAGATTAAAATAAATTTCAGTAAAAACCTCCTAGTGGCTAATGTAATGGGGGAGGGGACACACAGGCCATCAATTTGATAAATAACCTGTCACGTGCCAGGTTCTGTCCAGTTGTAGGCAATTTAGAAGATAAAACCAAAAAAGAATAAGACACTGCCTTCAAATAGCTTCTGGTCTGTGCACTACTGGAGAGAAAAAACAACCGCGGCCTTGTCAGCATTAGTTACAGAGGTGCTTTTACGTTTTTCTTCCCTTTTTAGCTCTAGTCTCCTGATATCCACCCCAGTTTTTAAAAATCTGTTCTCTCTGCCTTTTCCATCCAGTTCTCCTTGTAATTTTGTTCAGCTTGCACAATTTAAATGTGTTGCACATTCATTTTCTTGCAACAGTCCTTCCCCTAGGAGTGTGTAAAAATTTCCTATGTCCCTTTTTCTCCCTGCCTGCATTCACTAATTTAGTGATTTCTTGCTTTCTTTCGAGCCTCTTACAAGGCATTGTTTATTTTATTGCAGTTCTGGAAGGACACCCCCAAACTGTATATCGAGAAATTCGTTTCATAGAATTTTTTTTAAAGCTTAGATTCTCCATCCTAGGGTTATTTTTAGTCGGGCCGACAAAGGGACATCAAATGTGCACATCTGATACACCAGCCACTAGGTATTTAGTTTCTTGTCATTTGAGTCGGTTCGGCTAGTGCTTCTGGAGCATTAGTCGTGTTTACGTTTAGCTTCATGTTTACATTTCTGAAAAGACAATTAGTAGATTTTTAAAGGAGATAGAGAAGTTTTTAAAATGTGTATTCACATTTCACAGTGACTCAGTTGATCGTCTTTTTAGATAAATACTGAAACGCAGCCTGTGGTTGCCAATTGTTAAAACTCTACCCCGCTTCCCCCGGCAGTTGTCAGTTAAGGATGGATAACAACACCCACTGATAAAATTCAAACCACCAAGATGTTATTTTAAGTTCTTGGGTGGCGCTCTCTCTTCTTACCCTTCAAACTGCTAAGTCACATCCTGTTTTGCATTTTAATTTGCTATAAATTAGATGCAGTAGACGTAGGTCTGGCGTTAGATACTAAAATGAAATTTAGTGCCAAAATAAAGGAAGGCAGTTCTGTGGAGTAAATCTTTCTATCATTTCTGGATGCAAGATTTAGGGCAGTGGTTCTCCACCCTCACCGTGCATCAGAATCACCTCGGGAGCTTTTTAGACACCTTTGTCTGGGCCGAGACCTCATCCCAGAGAGCCTGCATGAATTGGTTTGAGTGGGGTGACACTGGTATTTTGTAGAAACTCCCCAGGGTGATTCCATCATGCAGCCGGGCTTGAGCACTATTGCATGAGGTGTCCTCTCCGCCTCCACCTTCCCCTCTACCTGGTCGGGTCCTATTCCCATTTTGCTCCCTGCAGTCCATCTCTTTCAAGCTTTTGCTCACAACTCCAACCCCACTGAGCCGTTCACCAGTGACTGCCCACAACACCGACTTGATATCCCGCCCTGAACTGGGTTCTCATTTGTTTCATCTACGCACATCTTATCTCTTTGATCAGAGTGGTTTCCTCCTTGCATTCAGCTTCAGTCACTCAGTTTCCATCATTTCGGGGTTAGCACAGCTGTGGATGTTCAGTATGTACTTTATAGACATGTACTGAGTTGGATTTTCATCAGTGTAGCCATTCTCCTTTGGCTTCTTGCATTTTCACTGTAACTTTATTAGCCCACATGCATCCATAAGTGTTTCTTCTCTTTGAGATGTGGCATGCCAAGTAAGAGTGGCCACACTGTAGGAGGAGGGAGCACAGCCCATTTCTGATTGCGCCATTCAGGCATGGAGGGGTTGACCTGTGGACTCCACCTTCTCCACACAGAACATCTTGTTCTTGAGCGGCTCTCGGGACCTCGTGGGTGAGTGGCACATACAACGTGAAGCGGGGTGTCCAGCTGGAGAAAGAAAAAATGCTTGGGGGAGTGGATCTCTGCCCGAAAGCCCAAGAATATGGGGTTGTTCCAGGAGAAGATACCCCTAGAACTGGAAAACAGTAGCTTTCTTTACTTTGTCAAACTGTGAGGATTCTCACTGCCGGTGTTTCAGGGGCCCCTGTTTCTGGCCCAGGACGCTGACCAGGGAATGGCTGGTTGGTACCTTTCTGTTGATGGGTACAGAGGTGACCAAGATTCCTAATTTTTAGGTATGCTACATCATTGACATAATGATGGCATACGTTATTGGCACTAAACCACCGTAACCGAGAGATCCCCAAATTCAGTGGTTTTTGACAAGATGGAAGTTTATTTCTCTCATGTAACCGTCCAGATATGGTTATTCCTGAGCTGGCACAGTGACACTACCATCCTCCACCAATGACTTTCATTTTCTGTGTCTAGTTGTCACCGTGTCTCAGCCCTCAGAAATGGAGAAAGGGCAGAGAGCGTGTGCACATCTCTTGTTAGCACAGCTTCCACGGTACCTCATTGGAAGGACTTAGTCATAAGCCCTCACCAAGCTGCAAGGACGGCCGGAAGTGTAGCTTCTATTCAGATGACCTTGTGGCCAAGTACAACTTGAGAGTTCTCTTAGTAAACAAAGAGAGAATGGATACTGGTGAGCAGTAACACAAGTGATGCATAATAACCTGCCCAAATAGTAGATGTACCAACTATCACCCCTGTTCACTGGTTTGGTTAAACATACACTAAACTGTCAAAAATTCAAATGAATGTCTAGTGCTGTAATGTCATGGTAGGAAACTGAAGGTCTCGAGGGGGCCATGTGGTGTTTCTACCTTTCAGAGGAAGGTAGCCCGTGAGTTGGAAGAGGATATAGAAAGTGGACAAATAACCATAGCACAGGTGGTGTTGACAGACAGATTTGGTTTATGGGGAAACCTCATGGCATCTTTGAGAATGAGCGTGTTTGGCAAGAGATTTGCCATCCTGACCAATAGAGTTCAACTGAAATTTAATGGCATGGAAAAAACATTAAAACTTGATTGGACCAGGGGCACCTGGGTGGCTCAGTCGGTTAAGCGTCCGACTTCAGCTCAGGTCACGATCTCGCGGTCTGTGGGTTCGAGCCCCGCGTCAGGCTCTGGGCTGATGGCTCAGAGCCTGGAGCCTGCTTCCGATTCTGTGTCTCCCTCTCTCTCTGCCCCTCCCCTGTTCATGCTCTGTCTCTCTCTGTCTCAAAAATAAATAAACGTTAAAAAAAAATTAAAAAAAAACAAAACTTGATTGGACGGAGAACAATAGGCATAGCAAAGGGGGAGTGCGGTAACAGAGGAGAACTTTAGCAGTTCATAAACACACCTGGGAAGCAGGGTGGTTGTGTATTATCGGCCTCTGTGCAGCCTATGAGGACTAAGCAAAATAAACGGGAAACATTAAAATTTGGACATAGATAAGATGGTCTGATTCATGTCATCAAGAAGGTGAGGGTGGTTCTCATGGCTAACCTATGATTCTAGAAGGGAATATTTTGCTTTAAAGAAGTAGACGAATGAAAATCCAGACCTTAAAGGTGAATTTCTGGGTTAGAGAGAAAAAAGCCACAGAAATGTTGTTGTAGTAGGACCGATATTATGGATTACTAGACCGATGATGCTTTCTCCCCAGAGACTATAAGTCTAGAGGGGCTGCCACATGTGCTGATAAAAGCACTGGAAGTTTCATTCCGCTAATTTCTGATAAACTTTTGACTCGTTTTGATGATTGTTTAATTTTTAAGACTGAGAAAATAATGCAAGTGTTGAGGTATTTGGATTTCTGGGAACTCAGCCCAGGTATCAGCATGAAGGATGGATGAGTTTGCTCTCGAAGTAAGCAGTAGGCTTCGTGTTCCAGTGACAAATCCAGGGGCCATCCACCAGGCTGTGGTCTGGAGGAGGGTGAAGATAGCAGGGTGGGTAGACAGCTGCCTTGCTAAAGTCAGGGGCATGGGTGAGATGATTAAGAACTAAAGCTCACAGAAGGAAGAGGAGGAAGGACCAAACTTGAGTCAATGCCTATGTGCCTGGAGAGAAAAACAGGAGCTAGGGAGCCACACTTGAAAGCTAAGAGGAACGAACTAAGAGTGTTACACGAGCATGCTAGAATAAGGTCTGCAGAACTAACGTCAGGAAATAGCTGAGGCTTTCAAAAAGTGGCTAAAAGCTACAAAACGTATATCCAGAGCCAGATGAACAAATAAAAGTGAGCTTCTGAGTGTGGAAACTCGCTCTTTGCAGAACATCATGAGTGAAAACAATTGTTCCAATTCTACTTTTTTCCCCCTACCTCTATTTTCAAAAGGAGAAGTACTATGAAAAGAACTGAATACACATAGAGAAGAGGAAATTGAAAACCAAGACAGGTGAAGGAATAGGAAATAGGTACCTAGCCCTGTGAAACAGGTTCTGGATGCCAGTTCAGACTAAAACCAAAACTGAATTACTTCGGTCTTCTCGAACCTCTGAGAGTAAGTAGTGTCGGATGAAAAGGATTGCGATAGGTATCAGAAGCCTAAAAATGGGTAGATGTTGTCAAGATCATTAGAAAGAGAGGAAATTTCTGGAAACTCCAGAGCAGTGGTCCTCAATCCTGGCTGCACATTGGAATCTCCTGGGGAACTCTTACCAAACCACTGCTGCCCATGTCCTACCCCTACATTTATGATTAAAGCATGCTAAGGACATGATACCACCCTGTAGGATCTTCCCACAAGCACCCAGGGGTCAGAATCCCAACTGCATACAGATGAGTTCTGTCCATCCACGGCAGAATTCTTTAATGTAGTATTCCTAATCAGGTGAACGTTTTACGTTTAGAAAAGGAGTCAGTGTGGGTTTACTTAAGACAAGTCATCCTGAATTATTCTAGTTTCCCCTTGTGGTTTGGTTACTGGATCATAAAAATGAATCAAAAATTAAAAACCTCACAGATATGATAGATCTTCTTTCTGCCAGTTGATATGTGAGGATTGGGGGAGGGTCATTCTGAGCTCAGGAACTTGTTCTGGGAGGGTTGGGACAGACTAATACATGTGATCCACCACCTCGGGACCACCTGGGAGGCAAAATAGTGAGAATGTGGTAGCTGGGGAGGAGGACACAGCCTCATGAAATCATGCCAGCAGTAAAAGCCACTATCCTGATCCCTGTGAATCAGGCAGAAAACTAAGGTCTGAGTCCAAAGCTCCTCTTTTGGGAGGGGATTCATCTAGGTGTAGGGATGGGATTCATCTAGGTTGTAGGACATGGACTTTTCATAATAATCATTTGGCAGGTACCTTTACCTCCTTCCCCATATCTGTGTGCAAGTGCTCTGTCCTAGAAGCCCTGCCAGCTTTGAGTCGTCCATCTGTACACTTTGGAAAGGCTAGCGTGAGCAGCCATGGCCACCAGGATCTCCCCCAATTGTCCTCTTCCCTTTCTTCACCAGCGGGTACCTTTGATACGCTCCTTTCCAATCCTGTGAGCTGGGGGTTATTGTGTGTCTTTCCCTCCCTCCCCACTCACTTGTTCCAAGCATCTCGAGGCAATTGGACTGTCAGGCTGAGGCCTGCAGCTCCCCCGAAAGACAACACGGAGGCATCCTAGAGAGCTGAGTAGAAAACTGCCCACTATCAGGACATCTTGCCAACAGCAGCTTGTGTAACTTTCTAGCTTAAAATAAAAATTAAATATAAATATTGTCTTATTTCATAAAGTACTTGAAGTGGTTCCCAAGAATACACACACTACCCAGGCAAATAGTGGGAGGTTGAGAGAATTAGAACACAGTGGCAATAAGGTAAGCCAGGCACAGAAATGCCCTTCTTGGCCACTGTCGTTCAGCAGCAGCGTGCCATTAGCCTGACTCTGTCCGTCCTGCTACCCCAGAAAAAGAGGGGTATGTTCTCGTACATAAGTTCCCAGGGTCCAAAAGCGGAGAACACGCCTGTCATTTTAGAAGTGGCACCAAGACCTGGAAATTTTCTTGTGAAGGTCCTCTCTCTTTTAGAAAATCACACCACGGCCTCACAAGGGGTGGACCCCGCAGCACTGTTTCTAAGAGCAAAGAGACAACCCGAAGGAAGAGTAAGTTCAACAAGGAGACTCATACCATGAAACCGTGTTACAGGAATGAACTAGAGTGTGTGCAGGTGTAATGACTGTAAGTGAAAATAAGCCAGCTGGAGAAAGAAATGTATGCTATGATATTATTAGATAAGTTTTTTAAAAGCCAGGAAAATGGTAGATATAAAAATAAAATACTGTATAAATAAGGATGGAGACCTATTAACGTTGGGGGGATAGGAATGTGGATATTTATAAATTTTTAAAAAATGCTTTATTTTTTGAGAGACAGAGACAGAATGTGAGTGGGGGAGGGGCAGAGAGAGAGGGAGACACAGAATCCGAAGCAGGTTCCAGGCTCTGAGCTGTCAGCACGGAGCCGGACGCAGGGCTAGAACCCACGAACTGTGAGATCATGACCTGAACTGATGTTGAATGTTCAACCGACTGAGCCACCCAGGTGCCCCACAGAATATGGATATTTATAAATATCCTTTTTATTTTTCTGATGCTAAGAGAAAAGCAGCCGCTGTGATGTTGTGCACAAGAGTAACAACAACTTCGTTCATACACTGGCCGTCACCTTTCATGTGTTTCTGTGCACTTAGCTCCTCTAATCACCTCAACAGCCCCTTTGGGGCGACCCTTTCATTATTTCCATTTGTCACATGGAACACTGATGACATAGAGAGGCTCAAAATTTGCTGAAAGCCACTTAATACGGATGGTTGGGGACCCAGGCAGTTTGAATCCAGAGCTTGTGGCTTTAATTATCACACTATTCCATAAAGCTTCCCAAGATCAGAGGGTGGGTTGTTCGTTTTTGTATATTTGACCTCTCTCATTGTAGGCCAAGGGCATAGCCCAGAGGGCACTGCTGGCAAAGAAGTTCTTCCGAGATGAGGCAGTGCCGTTTGACCAACTCCTCTATGTGATGATCTGGCATGAGCTATGTGCACACACTGTGTTAGCTTTTTGGATCAGAACTCATGCCTCTCAACTCTGGATCTGCATCAGAGACACCTGTGGAGGTTTTAGGACTTTTAAAGTCTAGCCCCACCATACTAGATCATGGATAGGGCCTGGTCATTAGCATTTTTAAAAGCTTCCCGTATAATTCTAATGTGTAGTCAGAGTTGAGATCCATGGCTCTATAGAGTCTGGACAATACAGCATTCGAGGTTATGATATCTGGCAAGAGCCTCGAGTGTAGATATTTTGTGTTGAGGATCAAGGACAGATGAGTATATGGTGACTTTTGTGATCAGACGGCAGTTAGTGTCTCATGAAATGAAGGCTCCTAATCGGGAGAAAAGAATGCAGGGACCTCCACGTACCCCATCATGCCCATGTGGGCCTCAGCAAGATAGGATCTATCTGGCCTATTCTCTCCTTGAAGTTTTTTGAAGGGTTGTTTAAGAAAATTTGCCATGGTGAGTAAGCATGGGAATGGGGACTGGAAGCACATGTATCTGGCATTTGTCATCTCTGGTTTAAAGGAATAGTTAAGCAACAGGACAGAATCTTCCTCAGAGGAGAGCTCAGGGTCCATTCCAGTCTCCTGACAAATAGATACCAGAGGCCTCAAGGATCTATGCCATGGGTAGCATATTAACCTAGGGCAGTGGTTCTTAAACTTGTGTATCAAAATCACATAGAAAACTTAGTACGAATGGGTTACTTGGTCCCACCCTTAGCTCCTGACCCTGCAGGTCTTTGATAGGGTGTGAGAATTTGCATTTCTGAGAAGCCCATGTGATGGTGCTGATCTGAGGACCACTTTTTGAAAACCACAGGTCTAAAATAATAAAAGGGATTTTGGGCTTCCTATCCACTCTGCTTATCACAGACACACAAATAGAAAGATTGGCTCAGTAAAATAAGAAGGGTTAAAGACTACTGGCTGTGTCATGCACAGAATCCCATGAGGAATGTGTTACTTGTATAGGTTAGCAGGCCCATCCCCAGATATTCTGATTTGATCCATCCAAAGTAGAGCTTCCAAAGTCTGCATTTTAAACGAAAATCCAGGAGACTTAGAAGAAGATGGATCTGGACACTTTGAGAAATTGGATGTGACCATACCATTAGAGGGTTAGAGTGGGTTGGCACATTTGAACCCAGAAGTGTGAATTAAGGGATAAATTAACATCAAGCTATGGAGAGGATTTCAATGCCCTTCATGCTCTTCTTAGTAAGTCTTCTGGTATAATTTATTAGATGGAAGACAGAATTCACATGCCTACGCAGTCTGTGAATGCTTCCACAGAGGAAAAGCCGGCCAAATACACTGAATGGCGACTGGTCCCAGAAATGTCTTGACAGACTGGAATCATGGATCAAAACTAATATAAGGATAGATGATAATAAAAAAGAATAGTCAAGTCCTGAATTTCAGCTAAAGGAAGGAGTCTTGTTCAGAAAGAAAAGCCCAGCTTCTCCACAGTCCCTATCACTTCAGAGTCCTGGAGAGCACTGTCCAGACAGCAAGTGCCAGGAAGAGGTATAGGTATCCCCAAAGCTAAGACAAACTTAGGCATTGGTTCACAGTTGCTGTGTGCACATGGCAAGGGAGGCGAGTGTTCCCCTCTCTCCTACTCTGAGCCAGACCACACCTGGAGCTTGTTGTGAGATCTGAGCACCATTTTTGGGGAAGCACAGACAAACTGAAGTCTAATCAGAATTGGATGTCTGATCATAATGATCTGACATACAAAATGGCGGATGAAAATGTGACTGTGCTCTGGAGAGGAAAAGGTTTGCTGGATAGGATAGGGATGGTGCTGGTTCCAATGCAGGTGTTGATGAAAAAGAAATTATTCATCTCATCCTCTGTCATGGCAGAGGGCAGGTCTAGGAACAATGTGTCCTACTGAGACAGATTTCAACTCTACATGAAAAACCCTCTAGGACAGACTTCTTTGGAGATGAGGTTGTCTCGTGAGCCTCAGTACTCATCCCTCCCCCAGGGATAGTCAGCAGCATCCCAGCATCAGGCCAGCCGTCCAGGTAGTCAGATTGGCCGGCATTAAACACAGAGGTCCGGGATCAGCTATTTGAGGGCATTGTGGTTAGAACCCACTTCCAGAAACCTCTGATCAATTTTTGGATTTTAGAGCCAAATAACCAAAGCCCTATTGTTGATCATGTAACATCTTGAAAATCAAGGTGTTTCAGTGGGCATCATTTCTAAGGATTTGAATAATTTGGATTTGAACACCTAGGATTTGAATAATTTTCTTTTACCAAAGAAGACCAGAAGATCAGAAATGGATATTCCAGTATGTATTTTTCTGGTGTTAATTCCGGAGATAATTTTTCGATATATTTTACCGGGAAATTTTAAGTTAACTAGAACTATATGCCCTCTGGTCTTCATGCGAGTTGTTTTCAAGGATGGAAGCAAAACCTGGTTCTCAGCCAAACATGACCAAGTGTGTGAGTGCAGACCCCAGGCCTAATAGCATAAAAAATAGCTGTGTTATACGCCACTGTTTCAAACCCACTAGTTAATATTAAGTTGGTTTCTTGGAAAGCCAATGATGAATAATGTGGCTTTCTTTCTTTCTTTCTTTCTTTTTTTTTTTTCAATAATGTGGCTTTTATCTTTTTGCATTTATGTCTTGTTCAAAGTAAGCATGCTGCTTTGTTGATTGCAAAATCTGTTCACACTTGTGTTACTGATTTGGGGGAAATGTTAATATGTTTTAAAATTTCATAGAGTCCTTATTTGTTTGTACTTATTTATTTGGTTGCAAGAAAAGTATAGGATCTAATTTGGTATTGTATATGCCACTTTCAGGGAGCCAGGAGAGGAGGAAACGGAGCTAAAATCGGTGGAGTATCTATTCTGTCCACACCAAACACCTCGTCCTCATTTTTCATTTAATCCTCACGATGCCCCATTTCCTCCATAAAAACCCTAAAGATCAGGGAGGTTACTACATCTGTCAGGGTGCACAGTTTATAATAAGGGAGCACCGATTCAAACCTAGGTCTGGCTGCTTCCAAGGCACCTACATCTTGCTGTGTACGTCTCCTTTGCATTTTTTCCTAAACCATGTATTCTTTTTTACGGGAAAATGGCCAAAATAAATCTTAAAATCAGCCTTGTTTCCAAAAGGCATGGCAGTGCCATGATCATTTATTCTTCCCCATTCTTGGTGGAAATCAGAATTCTGTTTTCCCTAATGGAAGCCCCATGCTTGTGTGTCTCATGCCCTTTGGACTTTTAGTTGGAACCCATTTTCACCTGGGCCTGACCCCTCTGCTCCTAAGGTGAGGAGCAATGGTGAGAGAGGACCTAGCTCATCTCAGAAGTACACGAAGGACATTTTAATTTTTTTTTTAATTTTTTTTTAACGTTTATTTATTTTTGAGACAGAGAGAGACACAGCATGAATGGGGGAGGGGCAGAGAGAGAGGGAGACACAGAATCGGAAGCAGGCTCCAGGCTCTGAGCCATCAGCCCAGAGCCCGACGCGGGGCTCGAACTTGCGGACCGCAAGATCGTGACCTGAGCTGAAGGCGGATGGAAGGACATTTTTAAAATTGACCTAAGCACATTGAGCTTTTCACACCTGTTGGATTTGGCAACAGGTGGTTTGTTGAAATGAAAGCAGGTCCCAAACTAAAATCTGTAATGCATCACAGTTGTATGAGCAGTCATACAAGCTGTTACTGTAAGTTCAGGAAGTCCCAGCAGTCTTTCCCTGGGGATTAGATAGAAGCCCCAGCTGCCCATCCCTGGGGCACAGACAGGTACTTGCCAGAGAGGGCAGGTACAAAGCATTCAGCAGGAGGATAGCCCCCCCCTCGCCCAACTTGTCAGATCAATGCCCAAGCGATGGAGGAAACTTCTGAGGAGGCTGCAGACATTCTTTTTTTTTTTTAAGTTTATTTATTTTGAAAGAGAATGAGTGCAAGTGGGAGAGAGAGAGCGAGAGAGAGAGCGAGAGAGAGAGAGAGAGAGAGAGAGAGAGAGAATATCCCAAGTGGGCTCTGCACTGTCAGTATGGAACCTGATGCGGGGACTGGAACTCATGAACCTGGAGATTGTGACCTGAGCTGAAGTTGGACTGAGCCACCCAGGCGCCCCTGCACAAGTCCTATTTCTTGATCTGGGTGGTGATTATTTCAGTATTTGCAAATGTAAAATTTCATAGAGCTGTCTGCGTGGTTAAGATTTGTTCACTTTCCTATGTGTAAGTTATGCCTCAGTAAAAAAAAATAAGGGAGGAAATAAATTATTATCCTTCACAGCATGTTCACAGCGTGTGAGCAGGGAAACTATTATATTTTATACAGACCCCTTCAGGTAGAGGTTTTCCACGGAAGGGTCATGGAGAGATGGAAGCACCAAAGCTCTTTTGTACCCGCCTCATCATCCATACACCCCTGAATCAGCAGCCCCTGGCCTATATCTGTCGCCCCTAAAGGCTTTGTCCTCCCCATTTTACTAGGTCAGCACCGTGAAGTCAGCTAGTTGGAGTAGAAGACACCAACCTTCAGTGTGACCCCTCTTTGTTAAGGTCCTCTGTATTGGGACTCCCATCAAGGTTTTCCCTCCGATGACCCGGGCCAGCCTTTGGGGTCCCCTAGGGGGACACAATAACGACCTCATCCCCCATGACCACTTTGCTCCTAGGGCACCTTAGTCTCAGGCCTCTGTTGCCCTCACACTTTGACCTACCGTGTTTTATGTCCTTTCCCCAGAATTTGACCTCTTTTGTCCTTTGAGCCCATAAGTGAACTGAATTTTAACTAGTGATTTTAACTGAATTTCTGATGACGCGAGGCAGGAAGGTTCTGGCTGATGAAACAAGACATATTTCCCCAGGTGATAATCCCAGGCTCACTCCGGATGGATGTGGGAGGGGCTGGAGTCCCACCCTCTTATTTCTCTGAAGGAGAAAAGGAGGCACCACGAAGGGTTTCTGTACTTGAGGAGAAGCCTTACTTCTAAGTACCGACTTAAATGAGTATGGTGGTTGGCCTACTCACAGCCCTGGCCTTGGTAGCTCTCTCTCCTCCAAGGGGAAACGCAGCAGAGCTGAGAGATAAAGATGACCCTATATATCAGTTGACTCTGGGACAGGGTTATTGTGTTTCTAATTTGGCAGTTTCAGGATTCCTGTGACTCTTTTTTCCCTGAGGATTCCTTTCTGTTCTTGCTGCACCTGTTATACAAGAACCCTCATCCTGCACTCTCCCTGTCAGAACCTCAGCTTTTTAAAACACAAAAAGAATACTGTCACACACAAACAGAAACCCTTGGTTGGTATTCCCAATCCACTGTGGAATCAGTTGTCATGGCAATGGCTGCACCCCCACCCCCTACCCCCAACACACAGAGTTCATCGTTTGGGGTTCCCGTCATGGTTCTTTTCCTCTTCTCTTTCTTAAACAGCAACAGCCAACATGCTATTAAACAAACTATTAATATATCTGTACAGCCTTTCTTGGCAGTTTTGAACTCGACTGCACTGGCTTCTGACTTCAATTAGTCGTGCCCCACAAGTAAAGCTAACTTTATGAAGAAGCTGGGGTTGGTTTGGTTTTAGTTTTAGTTACTGTTGGATCTAACAAATAATGAATACAGAGATTTGGGGGGGGTTTCTATGAAAGCAACATGGGAATTGAGTTCTACAGCTACAAGTACCTTTATTTTCTGAGATGTTGATATTTCTCATTGTGTTGGTTGTAGTTGATGGTTTTAGCATGATCATTTAAAAAATTTTTTTTAATGTTTATTTATTTTTGAGAGAGCAACAGAGTGTGAGCCGGGGAGGGGCAGAGAGAGAGGGAGACACAGAATCGGAAGCAGGCTCCAGGCTCTGGGCTGTCAGCCCAGAGCCCGATGATGTGGGGCTCAGACCCGCGAACTGTGAGATCACGACCTGAGCCGAAGTCAGACGCTTAACCGACTGAGCCACCCAGGCACCCGAACATACTCACTTTTTTAAGCTATTATTTAAATTCCAGTTAGTTAACAGACAGTGTAATATTGGTTTCAGGTGTAGAATTTAGTGATTCATCACTTCTGTACAACACCAGGTGCTTATTAGTATACTCAGTTTTAAAGAACTTGGTGTTAATGAAAGGCACAGGAGATTATGTACTTAATAATTAACCAAAGGTTTGATATAATATCTAGCCGATAGACAATTATGTAACATCCTTCTTCTAAAATTAGACTACGTGGGGGTGCCTGGGTGGCTCAGTCGGTTGAGCGTCCGACTTCAGCTCAGGTCATAGTGTCGCAGTTCATAAATTGGAGCCCCGCGTCGGGCTCTGTGCGAGCACACAGCTCAGAGCCTGGAGCCTGCTTCGGATTCTGTCTCTCCCCCTCCCCTGCTCATGCTCTGCTCTCTGTCTCTCAAAAATAAATAAATGTTAAAAAATTTGTTTTTGGATTGGATGTAATTTTTTTTTTTTATTGTTGTTAACATGCCTGGGAAAATTGTACAGTTTATTTGAACTTAGTGCGTCACATAAAAGGCTGGCCTGCTGAAGGCAAAACCAAACATGTCCATCACCCTTAAGTCAGGGCTGTGGATGAAGGTTCACCCCTGAAGAGCGGCAGGTGGCAGGTGGCAACCCAGCTAGCTACTTGTAAGGGTGTTCCTGTGTCTGCCCTGGTCTGTCCCCTTCTCCACCGAAGACACGCTGCCATCTTAGAGATTGGTACTGTGCTGGGGGAAGGGATGGGGCAGTACCTCTGCAAAGCTGGCTTATGACATGCTTCCTCCAGAGTCTTTCCGGTCAGCTCCTCAGTTCTGTAGGTTGCAGAGTTGGGCAGTAGCGCGTATCGCCAGACCTGACTATTAAAGCACGCTCACTTCTGACAGCAAGGTTAAAGCCCTGGGGTCTAGCCTGAATTCAGTCTCTTGGCAGCTGCATGACTGTGCAAGTTATGTAACTTCTCAGAGACTCAGTTTCTTTTCTGATAGATGTCTGTGTGCTTAAGATTTGTTCACTTTACTGTGAAAAGTGAGATAATCCCCTCCCATCAAACGGTTGATTAAATGAGATCATGTTTATGGGAAACTCTTACTCTAGGATGTGGCCGTTAAGTAGTGTGGACACCACAGATGATTATCATTTCAATTACTAGTATACTAATAGATGATACGGGAAATTCTGTTTGCCGTTACAGTTGTGTCACACAATGAAATAGTGTTTTGAGAAGATGTCTCCGAAACCTTTGGCAGAACAAATCCTCCACCCCATCCCCTCAAAAAACAAGAGATTTTTTTTAATTGTAGTAAAATGCACATAAAATCAATTTTTAACCATTTTTAAGTGTACAATTTAGTGACATTTAGTAATTCGCAGTGTTGTGCAACTATCACCATTATCTAGTTCTAGTTAATCACCCTTAAAGGAAACCCCATAGTCATACGCTGTTTCCCGATTCCCCCAGCCCTCGGCAACCACTACTTGGCCTTCTGCCTCTAAGGATTTGCCCATGGTGGGTATTTCGTATAAGCAGAAACATATGTATATGGCCTTTTGTGTCTGGCTTCTTTCACTTAGCATAATGTTTTCAAGGTTCATCCACGTTATATCACGTATCACTACCTCATTCCTTTTAATTCCTGAGTAATATTCTGTTGTATGGATATATAGCCTTAGTCCATTCGGGCTGCTGTAACAAAATACTACAGACAGCAACAGAAATTTATTCCCCACAGTTCTGGAAGCTGGGAGCCCAAAACCTCTTCAGGTTGCAGACTTATTGTATCTGCTCGGGAGCTCTGTGTGGTCTCTTTGATAAGGGCATTGATTCCACCCATAAGAGCGGTGTCCTCAGGCCCTAGCTGCCCACCAACCACCTCCTAATGGCATCACATTGGGCTTAGGATTTTTAACATAGGAATTTGGTGGTGGGCAGGGGTGGGGGTGGAGGGACACAAAATTCAGACCATAGTGTATACCATAGGTAGTTTATCCATTCGTCACTTGATGGACGTTGTGTTGTTTCTGCCTTTGGCTATTGCCAATAGCATTGCTATGGACATTTTTGTACAAGTTTTTGTTTGAATACTTGTTTTCAGTTCTTTGGGGTATGTGCCTAGGAGTAGAACTGATGGATCAGATGATTGTGTTTAACTTAAAAAAAAACTGCCAAACTGCTTCCAGCCGTGCTGTTGTGCCTCTTTATATTCCTATCAACAATGCCCGAGGGTTCCAATTTCCTCCAGCACTTGTTATTTTCCAGTTAAAAAATGATGCTTAGGTATCTCACAGTGGTTTGGGATGGTTTGTATATACTGATTTTGTGTGGGTCTGGACCCATGTTTTTCTTACTAGTGTTCGTAATTCTGTCATACCGCAAAGCTACATGATGAACCACCTATACATAATTGCCAATAAAAGATGGGTGTAAAACATCTTTTCCTTCACAGCTCCTGACATGGCTAAGCATGGCTCTGTAATCTGTAGTGTAGACAAACCACTTGTAGAGAATCAGTGGCTAATCATAGATGGTGTCTGATTCCTCTGACCTTTCTGTAATCCTTTTCTTTTGCTTTTAGAGATTTCCTCCGGGTCATCCAAAATGCTGTTAAAACATATTGGATAAGAACTGAGCCACCTGCCTGTGTGGGACTTCCATACTCTCCTGTATTGTCTTCGGATGGCATTTTGATTTTCATCGAGGCCAAGTGACCTGCTGTTCAGGATGAGTGATGAGAAGAACCTTGGGGTGTCTCAAAAACTGGTCTCACCTTCAAGGAGCACCAGTAGCTGCTCCTCCAAGCAGGGAAGTCGACAGGTAAAGTTCAACCAATGCAAATTTTAAGATGCAAATATATACCAAGAAATTTGCAGATTAAGATGTGTACATTTACTTGGGAACCTCTACTATTCAGTGTAACAGCATTTGCTTTCAGTCATACCTTAATTATATGAGAAGAGTAAATTTTAGGTAATTTTTAAAAATATTTGAGAGAGAGAGAGAGCGCTTGCATGCATAAGCAGGGGAGGAGCTGAGGGGGGGTGGTGGGAGAGAGATAATCCCAAGCAGGTTCCATACTGTAGGCTCAGAGCCTGATGCAGGGCTCAATCTCATGAACCATGGAATCGTGACCTGAGCCGAAATCAAGAGTCAGATGCTTAATCGACTGAGCCACCCAGGCGCCCCAAACTTCAGGTAATTTTAATAATGCAGCTCGAGTGCTCACCAGATGGGAAGGAACTGTATTTGGCTTTTTGCATTATTTCATCCAATCCTTGGAACTGCCCTCTGACACAGATATTATTATCTCTTTTTTTTCCATGAGGAAGCTGAGTCAGACCAACTGAGTTATTTGCCCAAGGATACACAGCTAGTAAATAGCAGAATAAGAAACCACAGCTCAGTCTGACTCCAGAGTCCACACTTTCCTTTGTACCCTACTAACCCAAACAAAAAAACCCCACAATCACTTTTCCAGTAAGCTTAATATCCTCTTGCCCTCTTCTTCCTTCCTTTATAAGTCATTTACGACCGCTTCCAAGCGCAGATTGCCCTGCTGGTGACTTTGAGTCTCACCTGCTTTATTTCTCCATGGATGAGGGAATCGAATCCACAGAGCAGTGGTCAAAAGGTATTAAGTAGGAAGAAGCAAGAAGTGAAGCAAAGAACTGAATCATTAACTCCTAAATAACTGTCAGCTGTAATTCTATGTCGTTTCTTGGTTTTCTTTCTAATAAATCTGTTGGCAGAACTCGCGGGTTTTAGGTCAGGGGCGGTAAATGCAGATGAATCATTATAATTCTGCCACCATAAGTTCAGTAGAGAGAGAAGTTGTGTCAAGATTGTGGCTTCACAATCAAAATGGTCTCTGAGCCTTTTCAGCATCTGCTGGCTGTGTTGGCATTATCTTTCCCTCATGGGAAGTGCTGGCCTAGGAATTGTCCCAGCGAGTTCTTGGTTCCAGATTTGGAAGCACCGATCAGGCGACCTCCCACGGCAGGCACGTCCGCACATTTATGACACATCATCACGGGTCTCTCCGTCGGAACACTGCCTGGGCCATGGAGCTTGCCACCTCATGGTGCTGCTTCATGTCATCAGAATCTGTGATTGTAGACACATTAGATTTTGCCTGAGGCTGGACATTCACGGAGCCCTCCAAGATCTCCTGTGAGGGGTTTAGGAAGAAAAATTTTTTCAGCACAGTAATCACTTCTGTCTCTGATTAAAAAAAAAAAAAAAAAAAAGACTAAAATTAGTCCTTGGCTAATGCATCATGACTCCTTTTGGAGTTCTAGTTTCGTAAGGGTGGCTGTATGCTCGCCCTCCTTGCCAGCTTTCCATGGGGGTGGAGGGGTAGGGGGGTGGTTCTCTCCCTGGCCAAAATTCTGATTGGGATTAGAGGTTGAATATGTGATCTTTCCCTCACCCTTTGCACCTAGTAGCATCCGCTGATATCTCCCTCTTGGATAAAGGGAGAAAGAACATGATTGATTTGTTTATTTATTTATTTTAAAGCTCATTTATTTATTGAGAGAGAGAGAGAGAGAGAGAGAGAGAAGGAGCAGGGAGGGGCAGAGAGAGAGAGAGAGAGGAGAGAGAGAATCCCAAGCAGGCTCCATGCTGTCAGTGCAGAGCCCGACGCAGGGCTCAATCCCATGAATGTGAGATCATGACCTGAGCCAAAATCAAGAGTCTGATGCTTAACCGACTGAGCCACCGAGGTGCTCCAAGAACATGATTCATTTCAATGGCCAGTGCTTATAACACCAGAGGAATTGGAACAGTGCAGTGACATCCTACGACTGAATACCACAGAAACTTCTTTTACTGTGTTATTTGAATTGATTAATTTTGGTTTTCAAAGGACTCTTTTGAGCTTATGCCATAAAGACTAAGAGGAGGGGCTCTCTCTCTCTCTCTCTCTCTCTCTCTCTCTCAAAATAAACAACAAAAAAGAAATTTAATGTGAGCAATGTTGAAATCTGATAATCTGTGCAACAACCTACTTGTTTTTATTTTTTTTATTTTTCCATTTTTTAATTTTTTAAATGTTTATTTATTTTTGAGAGAGAGAAACAGAGACACAGAGCATTAGCGGAGGAGGGGCAGAGAGAGAGGGAGACACAGAATCTGAAGCAGCCTCCAAGATCTGAAGCTGTCAGCACAGAGCTCAACATGGGGCTTGAACTCATGAACCATGAGATCATGACCTGAGCAGAGATCAGATGCTTAACTGACTGAGCCATCTAGGTGCCCCCAACCTACTTGTTTTTAAAGCCCCAGTTTAAAGTCAATATTAGCTAGTTCTGTTCTTTTTCACTTCATGGGGGAGTGGTGCAGAAGTCTGATGTTGACTGTACTTGACCCTCTAAAAGGCTGGTTTTTGTCATGTGCTTTGGAATTATGGTTTAGAGTGTCATCTTGAGTTTGTCTCTCCATGTTCTTTCTCTGCTACTCACCCTGCCGTATCTAGGGATCTGCTATTTCCTGCTTCTTACCTCTGGGGACCCCGGTTCAGAGCCAAGTGTTGTATTTGCAGTTTGGGGTTTCTGTTCCACGTTGATGATCGAATATCCAAGATCCACCAGCAGCCAGCACACATGGGCCAAGTCTGGTGGTGGTCTGCCTCCTGCCACCTCCCAGGATAAGGAGTTTTCAAGCCCCCTTTCATTGTGGTGTGGAGCTCTGCCTCCTTATTTGCTTATTTCCAGCAGTGAGGCTAGCTCAGATCCCAGCCTTTTCCTGTGGACATTTTTAGCCTCATTCACCCACAAAAATAGGGCTCCTGGACACGTCTGTCTACAGTATCCTTTGCCTTTCTATTTTGTGTTTGAGCGACAGAGATGTTTAATCTTGTGTTGTTGTTTTTTTAAATCACACACACACACACACACACCCCCCCCCCCCCCCACCCACCCCCCCACACCCTACATGCTTGTAACTTTGCATATTTTTGCTGTTTGGAGCTAGGGTGGTAATCGGAGAGGGCCACTAACTGCAAACTTACAATACAGACCTGGCTGAAAAACTTGGTTGTCTTAAATTCTCCTTCGTCATCACCAGGTGACATGGAGAGTCTCTATACTCCAGCCACACTGGCTTTCTTTCGGTTCCTTGCATTGGCTTTACCCTTGTCCTTGTTTCTTGAAGTGAATTTGAACTTGTCCTTCCTGTCCCAGAGCCTCCTCATGTAAGATCTCAAGGAGCTAGTCCTTTATGTGTCTTTTATCTAAATGTCTGTTAGAAGAGCTTGCTTCCTTGAAGGACAGAATGATCGAGACCTGGGCGTTAATTGTGATTGGTGTCTTTGCTTTTACATGTGACCTAAGACAGAGTTTACAGCTTGGAACCATGAAAACCCAAGGAGAAGGGTTCTATCATCTTTTAACTTAAATACTAGGGCTTTTGATATTTTAAATGCGGTATGCCTCATTTTGTCAGTATGGAAACAACCTGCAAATACAATCTTACCCAGATAATTTGGGGAGGAAGGTATGTGCGGTGATTAGAACCTGAACTCCCAAGTCTGGGTTCCACCCATTCATTGGTTCTCTGACCTTAAACACTGAAACTTAAGCCTCCGTTTTCTCTTCAGTAAAATTGGAATAATAAGAGTTCTTTTTGCATAGGATTATTGTGAAGATTGAAACTAAAGTGTTTAGGGGCACCCAGGTGGCTCAGTCAGTTGAGCATCTGACTTTGGCTCAGGTCATGATCTCGTGATTCGTGGGTTCAAGCCCTGCGTCAGGCTCTGTGCTCATAGCTCAGAAACTAGAGTCTACTTTGGATTCTGTGTCTCCCTCTCTCTCTCTGCCTCTCTCTCCCCTGCTTGTCCTCTGTCTCTCAAAAATAAATAAACATTAAAAAATAAAAAACTAAAAAAAACTAAGGCATTTAATCCAGGGTCAGACTCAAACTAGGTGCTGAGTTAATATTAACGCTTATTTTTGTTATTATAGTTAACATTAACTTGAACTTCATTCTTATTTATAAAAAGATAAGTGCTCATAGCAAATAGATCTGCTTTTTGCCCCAGAAACTTGTACAGGTGTCATACGTGTGCCTACCCATACCTCTTGAGTATACAAAAGCCCACAGAAGTATACGATGTACATATGAATATATATGCTTAAAATAAAAAGTGCCTTCCTTTATACACATTAACAAAATGCTTCTAGAGAAGAATGTAATAGAATATTTAACACAGGGGCTGCATTTGATATCGTCAATACCTGGCATAATCCATACCTAAAACAAGTGAAAAGAGTTGGTGAATTCTTAACGCTATTATTCCATTCTACTGAGGCTTGTCCTTTCTGGGTGTAAATGCTTTTTGTCTCTTCCCATGCCAGCAACTGTCCATTGGTCATAGCTGCTTAGAGCATTGTGTTGAGTTCAGTGGGAGAGAGTGCCTTGCTTTTAGCTCTGGCTCCCATAGGCAGGGTGAACAGCAGCACAGGTGCCACATTGGTCACCCCCTAGTGACATTGGAGCGTTGAAATCAAGCCGTCTCTGCTATAGACTCTGGATTCTGCTACTTGCAGGAAATTTAGGCAAGTGCAGTTTGCCTCCGTTCTTGTTGCATAAAATGGAGACAAAGCTCTCCTCCTGCTTCCTATGCAGGGTTGTTGTGAGAGAAAATGGAGTGTTTTTACTGACCAAAAAACTGTTGAAACTCTTGGGAGAAAGATCCTCTATAAATTTAAGCAACTCTTACAATCACAGATCATCTCCCTTTGAACCCAGGCCAGTTCCAGAGCCAGAATGGAAATGGTCTTGTTTCCAGAACCCTGATAGTCTGTGGAAGAAGTGGATGTCTTTGAAGAAGAGCAGAGCACCCTTCAGATATAGTGCCTTTCTTTACCTATATGCTAGGAACCTGTTCTCCTTGAGGAAGTCCCCGGTTGACTGTCGCACTCATACCCTATTTATACAGTGTTCTACGTCAGTCTTTGCTTTGGCATTCCTTCCCTGTCTCGGGCTTTGGTTCAGCTACCCCTTTAGCTAGACTGATCCATGGGAAACTGTTCTGTC
Organism: Panthera uncia; assembly: GCF_023721935.1. Classification (NCBI taxonomy): domain Eukaryota; kingdom Metazoa; phylum Chordata; class Mammalia; order Carnivora; family Felidae; genus Panthera; species Panthera uncia. The sequence goes on along the minus strand of NC_064816.1, from coordinate 112,313,963 downwards.
CTTTTGAATTTTGTGATTTTTTTCTGGAAAAGAATCTTCATTTATTGCTGTAACACTTTAAAAATAACTTTTATAAAAATAATATATGCTCACTCTAGATCACTGCTGAGGCACATGCAATCTATGTTAAAGTGCAGTACTTTAATTCATTTACTTTTATTTATTAAAAAATTTTTTTTTAATGTTTAGTGATTTTCGAGAGAGAGAAAGACAGAGTGCAAGCAGGGGAGGGGGCAGAGAGAGAGGGAGACAAAGAATCTGAAGCAGGCTCCAGGCTTTGAGCTGTCAGCACAGAGCCTGACGCGGGGCTCAAACTCGTAGACTATGGGGTAGGTCATGACCTGTGCCCAAGTTGGACGCTTAACTGAGTGAGCCACCCAGGCGCCCCTAATTCATTTACTTTTAAATGGCTGCTGATAGATCACATAAACTGAAGCCTGAGAATGACTGTTGGTTGTGGAGGTCATTGGTGGCATTGTCTAGTGGGTGAGGTAGGTGTGAAAGGCGGATTAGAGCTCATTCATGACAGAAGAGGAACAGAGAAAGAGGCCACCCCAACTTTACCGGGCCTCCAGACGGGATTTGAGAGAGGCCTTCACACATGTTCTGTGTGGGAACCTTGAGCCTGACGAATGCCAGGCTACCTACCCACTGCCCTTTTCTCTCCCCACGTGGATAACCCTCTTTTGATTAATTAATTGGTTGAAAGAGTGTATAGTTTTCAGAGTCCTGGGTTTCTATTTACACATCTTTTTAGTTCTCACAGCACCCAGCACAAGGCTTTGCACATGGCAGATGCAAATTACTGAATGCCAGCAGCAAATATCCAACAGGGTAGCTTAGAATATATGGCCAGGTATACATGGGGAATGGGAGCAAAGGCCCACAAATTCCTGAGCTCCCCTCCTCCAGTGACATATTGTGAGGATCTTCAAAAATGAACAAAGGCTTCGGCATTGAGTTTCTTCTGCCAAACGATGAAATCCTTAAATGCTTTTTATACCCGTGGTCTCTGCACAAGCACTCTATTGGAAGGTATGGAACAGAAGCAAAGATTGTCTTTGTCGAAACTGACCTGTATTCCCACTCACTGGCTCTGCTTTTTGCTAGCTGGGTGACCTTGCCATGTTATATAAAACCTCTGAGTCTCCGTTCTTCAGCTGTGAAATTAGGATCACTGTGCTTACTTTGGAGAACTACATGAAATAATAAATATGAAATACCTAGGCTGGCACATGGTAGACATTAAGTAAGTGTGGATTAATGAATTGAATAAGCATGCAGTTGCTAGGTTGAAAGATGACTGTTTGCAAAGTTCTGTGGATATATTAAGTAGGTTAAGGGATACCTAAGTGGGAGAGAGAATTGCTATTTCCAAACTTGTAAAATATGAGTAATTTCCTCTCGTCTTTTTCCCACTGCCCCCTTACATTTCCTTCCTAGAACTTTCAAAATAACACATTTCAGGAGCCAGACTGAGCTAGATAAAGATGAATGAGTAAGTTTTGTCTTTATCGAAAGAGGTCCTACATGCCCAAGTTTTATTTCTTCGGCCAATATGTATTGAGAAGCTATTATTAAAAGACCCTGGGCAGGGATTTGTGAAGCTACAAAGGACAGGACAGCTGAATAGACCACTATAATTAAGAAATTGCGGGGCGCCTGGGTGGCTCTGTCGGTTAAGCGTCCGACTTCAGCTCAGGTCATGATCTTGCAGTTTGTGAGTTCGAGCCCCGCACCGGGCTCTGTGCTGACAGCTCGGAGCCTGGAGCCTGCTTCGGATTCTGTGTCTCCCTCTCTCTCTGCTCCTCCCCAACTTGTGCTCTGTCTCTCCCTCCATCAAAAATAAATTAAAAATGTAAAAAAAAAAATTAAAAAGAAAAAAAAGAAATTGCCTCTGTTGGGAAGACTGCTTTGTAAAGAGAGCATGCTTCCTTTCTTCTTTATGTGTTGTTAGTATTTGCTGTATAATAAGCTGGAAATCAGAAAGTGAATCCTTTTAAAATACTTGGCAAGGGCTTCACTCATGATTCAAGGGGATTTGAAATGGAGAGAGCCATTACTAGGTAAGTCTCCATACAATTATGCAGTTTTCTCTTGCCACAGTCCTGCCCCTGGGCCAATCTGGGGTGGTGGTAGAGTTCTCCCAGGGTCACCCGGTGAGAGTTTATTTAGGCAGGCTATTAGATTATGCTGTACTTCAGGGAGCCCAGGCTGTCTGTGTTTGGTGCCAGAACCCATAAGACAGGGGGCCGAATGGGAGAGGATATGCCAAGGGGTGAAAAGTGAGTTGAAGCTACAATGCTCAGGTGTTTATATTTTCAGCTGTCTGGGCATTGAAAATGCTTAGTCCTACTTCTTCCTTTTAAATAATCATGTCTTTAGAGACGCTGCAATTTGACAGCCGCCTTTTGTAAGTCTCAGCTGTATGAACACCACCAGGAGGGCCAGTCAAGGAGGAGGCATGTGACGATGTCATGATTGTGTCAGTTGTTCTGGGATGGCCACAAAAGGTGACAGGCAACAAGCACGAACTTGCTTGGGAGCTGGATGGCCTGAGTTTAAATCTTGGGTCGTCTATAAACAGTTTGACCTTGGACAAGTTACTTAATCCCTCTGTGCCTTGGTGTCTTATAAGACTGTGCAAACTGCTTCGTTAGAAGAAAGCCTGCATTCAGTAGGTGGTGTGAGTGTCGGATACATTAACCATTCACCTTCCTTCCATAAGCAGGAGGCCCTGGAGCCCTCCAGCAAAACCACATGGTGACTGCTTCCCTGCTTCCTCCTTTCAGCTATAAGGTGCAGTCAAATGGCTTGGCTGCTTCTGTCTGGGCTGCTCTGAGAGGAAGAGTATTAGCAAGGGACGTTAGAAATGACCAGTTATCTGTTAGCATTTTTACAGTTTGTGCTATCCTTTCACACTATCCCTTGGAGTCTCAAAACAACCCAGCGAGATCCATATTATTTTCTACACTTTGGGAAAAAAAATATGGCTCAGAGACATTAACCGACTTGTTCATCACACCTCTCCTAAGTGGTAGGGGAGCAGGTAACCATGTATTTGGAGAAAACTGGATTTCTTTAGGTACTAGAAGCTTATAGCTTCTTTATAAGTTCATTCAAGTTCCAGGTGCCTTATGTACAAATGATTGCTGTTGAAACAAACCTCCATGAGCTAACATCTCTGTGAATGCAGGGATAAGAATAACATCCATGAGGGGCGCCTGGGTGGCGCAGTCGGTTAAGCGTCCGACTTCAGCCAGGTCACGATCTCGCGGTCTGTGAGTTCGAGCCCCGCGGCAGGCTCTGGGCTGATGGCTCGGAGCCTGGAGCCTGTTTCCGATTCTGTGTCTCCCTCTCTCTCTGCCCCTCCCCCGTTCATGCTCTGTCTTTCTCTGTCCCAAAAATAAATAAAAAAAGTTGAAAAAAAAAAAAAAAAGAATAACATCCATGAGGGAAGGGGCCTTAGGATCCCTGAGGTGTCTGTCTAGAGCTGTTTCTTTGTTTTTTGTGTTTCTGGTGGGCCCAACAGAGAAAAATAATTAGCTATATGTTTCTGTCTTAGTTTTCCAGGTTTTTGTTTTCTGGGCCTTTTATGTCTTACTGCCTACCTTTCGGTCATACCTAAACAAGTCACACTGGATGTGATACACTGAAAGTAGGGAGGGCAAAGATACAAGGCTCAATTCTCATTACATTTCCACTCGAAGTCTTGGAAGGAAAAAGCAAACAAACATTTGATTGAAGAAGAGAGAGGGGAAGACGTCAGCTAAAATGACATATTTGAGTTGTTGGGACCTCTTTGTTACTCTCCATGTCTGCAAACAGTAGATCGTCAGCTACATGCCACACTGAAGAGCAGGAGAAATTGAACTCTTGAAACCCTTCTGGAAGTTGCTGACCTGTTTGTGCTGTTATGCAATCCCAGGATGACAAGCTCAGCAAATATCTGCTGGCGGGTTTGAGAACCACTACTTTAGTAGAAACTACATGGGGTGCCTTAAGAAAGTCCATGTATTTATTTATGGTTGGCATCAGCCATAGTGCAGGATACATGGAAGCTGAATGGTAACCCACAGGTTTTTGTTGAGAACGCAGCTTACTGCTATAGCTTCTAAGAGCTATACATGCAGATATGAACTGAACGGACTCAACAGCCCTTTCCTAGGAAGGAGAGAGTCTAAATCTACCTCAGTGATATGATGATATTAATATGCTAAAGGCCCAGAAATGACAGTATAAGAAGTAGGACAGAGGCAAAACAGAAGACTTCTCTAGATAATCTGACGTCCTCCTGAAGTCCTCCATATGCTGACTCCACGATCAAATGCAGTTGTGTCTTCCCTTTGCATCTGTACACAATCCCACAGCGCAACTAAAACCTCCTTCTCTCTGTTCCATGCCAGAGGAAGCACATCCCTGGCACAACTCTGGCTTAGCAGTTCCTACTGCCGGGTAGTGGGCTGAATGTTGTCCCCATCTCCTGAATGGTACGTCCAGCCTGTTTCTTGGAACTTGTGAATGTTGCCTTATTTGGCAAGAGAGTCTTGGCAGGTGTAATTAATTTAAGGATCTTGAGATGAGGAGATCATCCTGGATTATCCAGGTTGGCCCTAAATTCAATGACCAGTGTCCTTATATGAAGTACACAGAGGAAAATACAGACACGGAGGAAATGGCGATGTGAACACAGAGTCAGAGATTGGAGTGATGTGGCTACAGGCCAGGGAATGCCAAAAGCCATGAGAAACTGGAAGAGGCAGGTCATGCTATTATGGGGTGCATGTTTGTGTCTCCCTGCTGGCCCATGCATATGTTGAAGCCTTGACCCTCAACATGATGCTATTGAGGGGTGGGCCTTCAGGAGGTAGTTAGGTGTAGACGAGGTCATGACGGTAGTGCCTTCCTGAAGGGATTAGTGCCCTTAAAGGAGAGGAAAGACACCAGAGCTCACTCTCACACACGACCACGCAAGCACACAGCCAGAGGGCAGTTGTCTACAAGCCAGAGAAAAGATTCTCACCAGGAATCAAATCTACCAGCACCTTGATCTTGGACTACCCAGCCTCTACTGAATCTGTGGTATTTTATCATACCAACCTTAGCTAATACAAATGCAATCTCCCCTGGGGCTCTAGAATCTCTGCTGATACCTCAATTTTGGACTTCTGGCTCTGGAACTGTGAGAGACTAAATTGCTTTTGTGCTAAGCCACCCGGTTGTTAAGGCAGCCTCAGAAACCCTGCTCCTCACTCTGTGTCCATTTTCCTTTGATTGCCAGCTCAAGCTCTCCGCCTAAGGTGGGTCTGGCTCGTGTGATTGTGCTCAAGAACTCCTACGGCGTATTTCTTGGAATCTCCCATTCAGCATTTTCAGGTTTTCAGCTTCGTGGTATCTTTTTATTTTTAATATATGCTAACTTCTTAAGGGCCAGCACTGGTTTTACATCTTTTAATCTCCAGTACCTGGTGCTAAGCTTCAGACCTTTGAGTAGAAGACTGCCCTATTAAATAGAAGGTCAGCGATAAACCAGAATATAACTCACTTAACAGCAAAATCTTTCCTTCCTTGAGTCATAAGGCTCTCCAGGATCTTATCCTGTCGCTAGGTTCTCGTTATGAGAACAGTTATTCTTCTACAGACTGAGGGAAAAAAATCACTGATGATTTGGATCAGAACAGGAAGAGTTTATTCTGGCGCCTACTCCTATGATTCTAAATTATATGTGCATTAGTTAGCCAAAATGTGTCTCTACTTTGATTGCAAATTTCAATTAGCTCTGAAAAAACAGTTTTGAGCACACTTGTCAGAGAAAACACTGTTATCAGCTAGCGCCACCCAGCAACGAGGTGGGTTTTCTTCAGGAGTTGTGTGCCCTGTAATTGAGGTGCAAAATGTTATGTCTGAATACAGTCTGTGATTCTCTTCAGGCTCAGACACTCTACGATATGCCAAAGACACTATGATTTTTTTTAATGAAAAGGTATAAAATATAAGGTATTAAAATGATGCTGGAAGGTATTCAACTCCCCTCCTTTGTGCCTCTGGCCAAGTTCCATTCACCTAGCAATCTGTATGGGAGATTCTCCTGGTCGTCAGTCACGTGCACCTGCTCCTGTGTGATGAGTGAGCCCTGGGGCTCCTCCATGAGGCTGTCTGCCACTGAGGCAGGGAGGCAATTCTTAGAAAGGGGCGGTGGGCAGAGCACTAGGTTGGAGTTGGAAGACTGGTCCTGGTCCTCAGAAGTCCTTCACTCATTTTTGTGGCCCTATGCAAACCGTTTATCTTAGATTCCTCGTCTCTAAAATGAAAGAGCTGGGTGGGTGACTTCCACATTCTCTTTCCAACTTGGAGGTTTAGAAGAACTGTTCCATGACTCTATGAGGGAACACAAATCGTTACTTCTGCACCCTGAAAAAAAAAAAGCAAAAGAGACTCTTGAATCCCTTGAGTAGACAGAGTCTTTCTGTCCTCACTGGCTAACATGCGTGCCTATTCAGTGCAGGAACGTCCTGCCAGAGATAGACCGATTCTGCTAGAGGTAGCAGCGCTGGGGGTGAGGGGCTGGACTGACAGGGCAGTAGGTGGCCTTGGATGGACTCTAATGTACTGTAGGTGATCTTATCCAGGGTGGACGTTGAACAGAGAGGTTCTGCGTGTGGTCTGCAGCCCACAAATGGGGTCTATCACTTAATAGTTTGTAATGTTGGGTAGACTGCTTTGGAGCTTCATTTTCTTAAAAAAAAATTTTTTTTTAATATTTATTTATTTTTGAGATAGAAAGAGTGTGAATGGGGGAGGGCAGAGAGAGAGGGAGACCCAGAATCCAAAGAAGACTCCAGGCTTTGAGCTGTCCGCACAGAGCCCGATGTGGGACTTGAACTCACGAACCACAAGATCATGACCTGAGCCGAAGTCAGGTGCTTAACTGACTGAACCACCCAGGCGCCCCTTCATTTTCCTTATTTGTAAAATAAGAGTCATAATACCTCCATTATAAAGTCATTGGGGGCACATAGAAGATTCTCAACAAGTAGTAGTTGTTATTTGTATTACTATCATCACTACTACAGTGACGATAAATCGCCTCACTCTTTTGGTGGGCTGCATGGCCAGAGCACAGTGACATTTATGGGTTGGGTGTCTCCATCTTTAATGGTCGCTGTAGCTCTCAAGAGGCCCTCATTGACAGAGCAGAGCATTACAGAGAAAAGAGTGCATAGAAGATGCTGGCCAGAGTCTTGAATGGCTTACATACAATTAGGGGGATATTTAACAGATATTAATAACCCACAAATCTACTTGAAGATCCTAAAAAACTACCAGTGTAATTGCAGCCGTAACTGCTGAGTGCTCAACAGGGTAGAAATAATATTTATATATACATTAAAGGTTTTTATTAATACTATTTTAATTATAAATCCATCTGTGGTTAGCACAGGTGGATTTTTTCTCTTATTTGGACCTCAGGTGGAGTCAGCAACAGAGCTGACAGCTCACATGTTTTTTTTCTCCGCCTTGTCCATGTCATCTGCTGCCAATGACCTTCCTTTTCTTTCCCCTACCTCCTGTGCTATCTCAAAAGTTCACCCCCAAGGCTGAGTGCATACGCTCCATTATCTAAGAAATCAAGGCATCAGTGTTTTGGTCTGTGACTACCCAAGTAATTAAGACTTAACACATTTGGGAGACTGAAGTCATCTGGGTGTTCCTCACCTGCCCAGGTGTGGGTTGGTGAGGTGTGTGTCTGGGGGTGAAAGGAGAGGAAAGACATGGCCATTGGCAGGTCATGACTCTATTCCCTGCGTAGCCTTCTGAGTCTGAGTGGGCTCTTCCCTGCTCAGCCTTCCCTTTTTCTTCAGCCTTCTCACTTAGATCCTAAGATCAGGGATTATACCTGAGGTTACTAGTTAGAAGCGAATGCTACTGGTTTTTTATTTGCTTTTAGTAGGCTTTATCAGTCAATATTTTTATTTTATTTCATTTCTATTATATATTTATTATGGTAAGAACACTTAACAAGAGATCTACTATCTTAATAAGTTTTTACACGCACAAGACAATATTGTTAACTGTTGGCATAGTGTTGTACAGCCGATTTTCAGAACTTTCATTCTGAATAACTGAGGCTTCATACCCATTTTATATGACATGAGTTTGCAATACAAGATTTAGAAGGGATTTTATGGCTCATTTATTCTGACCTCCTTCCTGGTCTAGGAATCCTTCTGTAGTCCCTCTGCCAGCCTCTGATGGAGGTCTCCAGTGATTAGGGAACTGGATCTTTCATAGAGCCGCCCGTGTCACTTTTGTTATTGTTCATAGTGCTAATTATTAGATATTGGATGATCTGTCCTTGATGCAGAGGTGGGATCTGGGGCCTTATAGTTCTCACCCCATTAGTTCTGGTTTGGCCCTCATAGCCTATCAAGTGAAACCCCAATTCTTCAAGACAGCCTGGGCTCCTAGAGCGAGGCTACTCTAAGTGGCCTGTGGTCCAGCCGCAGGGGCCTCACCTGTGCTGGTGTAGAAGCTCAGAACTCGCCCCAGACCTACTGACGTGACATCTGCATTTTGACAAGATCTTCAGTGATTGGTATGCACGTTACACTTTGAGAAGCACTGCATTAGATCATCCCACCCCCACTAATTCTTTTAAAAAAAATTTTTTTTTAATGTTTATTTATTTTTGAGAGCGAGCGAGAGAGAGAGAGAGCGAGCAAGCGAGAGCATGAGCAGGGGAAGGGCAGAGAGAGGGAGACACAGAATCCGAAGCAGGCTCCAGGCTCCAAGCTGTTAGCACAGAGCCCGTGCGGGGCTCGAACTCACAAACCGAAAGATCATGACCTGAGCTGAAGTCGGACACTTAACCGAATGAGTTGGACCCTTAACCCAGGCACCCCTAATTTGTTCTTTTAATTGCTATTGTTACCAGGCTTGCTGGTGCTCAAAAAAAATTTTTTTTTTTAAATTTTTTTTTTTACATTTATTTATTTTTGAGAAACAGAGTGAGACAAAGTGTGAGTGGGGGAGGGGCAGAGAGAGGACACACAGAATCTGAAGTTGCTCAAAAATTTTTAGTTGAGGAAGAAACAGTTGGACAAGAAGTAACAACCCCAATCACAGTGATTGAAATATAAGTACAGAATTGATCTGGCATCAGTTAAAGCTGTCATTATATTAACTGGAAATCTATTGACAGGTATTTCCATACGTTCACAGTACAATCCTAAAAGATGATATTGATGATCCCAAGTCTTCACAAAATCAGAAATGCCCTTAGAGTCCTTAAAGACATGTGAAATTATGCTCCATATGATTTAATGCTGGGTACTGCTTTGTGAATTTTAAAAACCGGATAAGCAGATTAAATAAATAATCAGAACAGCCTACTTCCCAGTCATGCCAGAGAGAGGCAGCCACCAAACTTCCTTCCGCAGCAGTCTTCAGCTGCAGGAAGAATGGAACTTTTAAGGCATTTTCTATTTCTGACATCACTACAAGGACAACGCAGAGAATCTAGCCCTTGAAAGTTTCAGAGGAGACGTACACTGTGGAGACAGCTGTGCTGTGGGGAGGGGTGGCGGGGGAGGGGGAGCGCTTTCAACTCACGCAGTCAGCAATATGGAAATGAACTGTGCCAGCACGTGAGCATGGATGAATGCTTAGCTGCCTTTCCAGCCACAAAGCAGCTTTCTATATTTGGCACTTTTTTGACATTCAGTAAAAGAGACTGAATTTAATGCCGGACGACAGTGCCAGACTGTCTTCAGTTAAACTGAAGCAAAAACCTTAAGAAGCCGCTGCCCCCCCCCCTCCCCACCCGCCCCCAGACCCTGTCACATTTCTCTACCTTGTATTCTTGGTGAGCTTTTAGCCTGACACCCCCAGGGCGGGAGATCGGCTCAGCTGTGTTGGGCTAAGTCAGCAGGACCTTGATCTTCGGGGGTCCAAGTCCACCCTGTGCTGCATTCAGCTCAAGGTACATATCCTACTCCTGGTCACCAGGTGTGCGGAACACAAACAGCCACTTCAGGACACCTGGTCCCTTTAGTCCAGAGAAGCTGGCTTTTTTTCTGCCCTGAGTACCCGCTCACCCCATTCCAGCACACATGATTAAAATCCCTCGCCCTGAGGGCTCTGTTGGCCCCTTTTCATACCCGCCTTGTTCTTCAGACTCATTCAATCAATGACTCATTTATTCAGGACCCCTATGTCCCCGGTAGTGAGATCTCTACAAAGAGGACCCTGTCCCTGTCCTCACAGAACCCACATTCTTCTGGCTTAAAGAGAGACTCATTTGAGATTTGCGTAAGTGCTGAGGAGGGAGAGAATTTGTGCCCTAAGGAGAAGGTTTGGGGCAAGTGAGAATTCGCAGGCTAAGAGGTAGATGGCGAAGACGTTCGAAATATAAAATATGCAAAGAATTGGCTGAGTTAAAATGTACAGGCTGATTTCCTGCCCCAGTTTGGTGGGACTATAGGATAGGAAACGTGGTCGCTCTGAGCAGTACCCCAGAACTTGCTTGTCTTCTATACATAGGGCAAAGCTTCCTAACCTCTTCAAGTTGCTTCAGGATCTTGGCCACTGCTTGGCATTTACTCTGGTACATCATCAGAATTTATATATTTAAATTATAGCAGAATATGCAATATATTATAAAATGTAGCAGAATGGTTAAAAATGTAGGTTCTGAAATCAGGTGGCTTTACTACTTGGTAGCTTTATAGCATTGGGGAAGTTATCTGATGCTCTCTTCCTCATTCCAAAAATTTCCGAAAGTTTCCACGTTCCAAAAATAAGGATACTAATCCAACCTCACAGGCTCGTTCAAGGATTAAGTGCAATAATGTAAGTATATTACCTGGCAGATAGTACATGCTTAATATATTTAGTTATCGTGTTTCATTTATTTGTTCAACATATTGATTCATATCTACTGTGCCCTATTAGTAGTGAACAAGATAGAAAAGGTTCTTGCTTTCATGGAGCTAGAAAGTGTTCTCCAGTTATTTTATGTTATTATTGTTTATATTGTTGTATTTATGTGTTGTGTTAGTAGACCCATTTGATAGTATTTCCTGGGGCACTACCCTTTTGTGTTTTAAATGGCAGGCTATAGGGGCGCCTGGGTGGCTCAGTCGGCTGAGCATCTGACTTCAGCTCAGGTCATGATCTCCCGGTCTGTGAGTTCGAGCCCCGCATCAGGCTCTGTGCTGACGGCTCAGAGCCTGGAGCCTGCTTCGGATTCTGTGTCTCCCTCTCTCTCTGCCCCTCCCCGACTCATGCTCTGTCTCTCTCTGTGTCAAAAATAAACAATAAAAAAAATTTTAATGGCAGGCTATATTAAAGTGTGGATACAACTTAATTCTTCCTTGTTAACCAACTACCTAGTACTGTTTACTTGGCTTGAGAACTTAATCCATTTCCTGGTTTGAAACCCCAACAATTAATAAGCCCAGGAGAATTCTTTTATTTATGCATATTTAGTTCATTGATGGGGTTTTAACATTATTTTTTTTTCAACGTTTTTTATTTATTTTTGGGACAGAGAGAGACAGAGCATGAACGGGGGAGGGTCAGAGAGAGAGGGAGACACAGAATCGGAAGCAGGCTCCAGGCTCTGAGCCATCAGCCCAGAGCCTGACGCGGGGCTCGAACTCACGGACCGCGAGATTGTGACCTGGCTGAAGTCGGACGCTTAACCGACTGCGCCACCCAGGCGCCCCAATTGATGGGGTTTTAAAGAGCAAGTTGAAAAGATGGTCAGGGAGAAACCATTTCAGAAACTTTTATCCTTGGGGATAAAAGTGAAAAAAAATGATGAATTAATTAAACCCGGAGTTATCTGGTAGCAGACAGTAATATTGCTACTGTATTTACAGGAGTATACGATTGATGGGTTTTGGATAATGTAGGAAAATTTCAGAAACTGAACTAAAATTTTGAAGCGTTTGCATAGGTGGAAAAGATCAAGAGAAGATTCTGGGAGGCTGGAACAATATAAATGTACCACAGAAGTGGAAACGAAGACAAGCATTACATTATATTCATTTGTATATTGGATGGAGGGTAGGGCATAATGGAGCGCCATAAATGATTATAGAAGTGGAGAGCCTTGGGAAACCACGTTGGATGAGGGCCTGGGTCAGGGTGGTGCCTAGGGAACAGAAGGGACACAGAAGAGACACAGAAGATAAACATTTTGAGGATAAAACCAATTGTACTTATTTATGAGAAATTAACTAAGCCCTCCCATTTGCAAAGCAATTTCACTATGCCATGTCCTGGCCTGGCGTTTCTTCTCATAGAATTTGTGTCAGGTTTAGCAGTGGTTCTTAATTCCACCAAAACAATGTCCCCTTATTATGACCATTATTTTAATAACCCCTTTACTCCCCTCAAATGAAATTTATTATTAAATTATGTTATTAATTTATTAACATCTGCACACATAATTTTGAAAATATTAATATAATGCTTTATTATAATATAAAGGAAAGCTCAAAGTGGTTCATGCTAAAATATTTATTTTAAGGTATGGAAACCCCCATGTGATTATACCAGAAGATATAATGATGTGGTCAGATATACATGTATATAAAATGTGGCAGCTACTGATGCAGACCCATACAGGTGTGTTGTGCTAATAGCTTAAATACCACAAGTGACATCGCCTTCAGTGACACAATTCTCCAAAATGGCGTGTGATGCTTGTTAAAGTCTCAAACAGAAGGAGATACAGTCTTCCCTCAGTTATCTGGTAGTTGCATCACCAAGAATTCTAAGTGTATAAAAACTCTGCAGAAATACTTTGGTATGGATGTGAGACAGAGTCAAGTTCTGTGCTCAAGTAATTATAAACTGGTTTCACCAACAAAAATGTCCACTGGCACTTTGGAAAGTCTTGAGTGGGACAGCTTTTTCATTTGTCTAAAAGACTGAGGCATTGTGGGACATTTACCATTCCTGGATCTCGGCCATTAGACCAGAGATACCATGATAACTAAAAGTGCCCCCATGATTCCAGCAGCCGCAGAGGGGAGAGTATTGCCCCCCCCCCCCCCTACCCGCTGAGAAGGCTGGCTGCATGTTGGCTCTCAGGTTTCAGCATGACTCAAGGACAGTGACAGACAGGGAAGTTGGGAGGGGAGGAGTTGGATGGCAAGCCCAGAAAAGGAGTTGGCTACAGAGCTTTCTTCCTCAGTCAAGAAGAGTCTTCACTTTCTTAAATACTTTAAATCTGGCTTTTCCAACCTGGTAAGAGTTTTAAGTTCTGAGCCCAGGTAGAAATAAAGTGAGGAAAAAAGATGATACTTGGTTTAGAATAAATGCAAACCCTTTCTGGCTTATTTACTTTAAATGCCAACAAATGTAGTATAATTCCCTGCCCTCCACGTTGGCTCATTGGCAGGAATGTATTATGTCTGAAGAATTTAGGAGAGATCTAGTTCTAACATGAATCCTTGAAACATTTTTGAAATTTAATTCTTGTTTTTCTTTCAACTACAGATATGATCTCATTCCGTTTTTTTTTTTCAGTTTTGTAAAGTATGCAATAAACGTCTAATCCCTCTCGGCATTTGCATTCTGCACAACTGAATGTGTTGAGCAGATGCGTGTGATTGTCTAGTATTATCACTGCATGTTGCCTTCTGCTTGGGTATCTTAAAACAAATCGAAAGGACCTAGTACCCCTTAGAGTACTTTCCAAAAGGTTTTGAGCCATAGATTTTCATTTCACAATGATAACGCACACGTACACCCTCTTTCACAAATATGAATGTGCTGTATTTAATTTGTAAATAGTCATTTGGCCCAAAGATACTGGGCACATTTCAAATGCATACCAATATTTGATATTCCAAGAACATAAATCTGTGTGCAGTGTTACTCTAAGACTAAGTTTACTTATTTGCCGATCAGAAGCATATTATTCACAGGACAGCAGGTCAGGCATTGTGAAGAAATCAGAAGTGAACCAGACATTTGACACCCTTTAGGAGTCTGTTGTCTAGTAGGGATGATAAAATTTCACATATACTATCATAAGTAAGCACTGAACCATTTGAAAAGTAAGATGGAATGCTGATGGAGTTTCTGGGATGAAATACTACTTTCCTTTGAGGAAGGCTTCCTAAAGGAGGTAGAATTTTTAACTTAACCTTAAAAATTCATTAACATTTTTAAATTTTGAGGAATGGCTTTTTAAGCTGAAATACATGTGAACAGAAGTTGTGTGTGTGTGTGCACCTGCACGTGTGTGCATGTGGCTTCTCAAAACTTAATAATATGAATTCTCCATTTGTTGTCTGGATATAACTGACCTTGAATAATTGGTAATGCTATAAAGAAATCTCATTTGACATCACTACCTTTCTGAAAAAGTCCTCTAATTTAAGAACTAAAGATAAGCTTTGCTTTTTTCCATTGAAGAATTCCCTTTTACAACTCCAGATCTTGGGATGCCACTACCACATTTCAAAAGTCTGGAATGTACCTTTAACTGTACCTTTTAACTGTAAAGTGCAATCAGATATAAGGCAGATCCGCCAGGATTGTTATATAAAGAGTTCACTGGCTAAAATAGAGGAGTGTTCCTGTTATCAGGTGTTTCCCACGTGTTGAACTTGACAATACAGAAAATGAGCCAGAGCACCCAGGACCCCCTGTGGTTCCTGTGCCCTCCCATTAGACCGTTCCCTGAGACTTGAATCATAATACTTCTGCTGCCTGGTTCCGGTCCAGACTTACTGTCGCATCCCCTGATTCCTCTGGCCTCTACCTGTAATCCTTGCCTACAGTCTGGAGATTTGATGAAGAGCAAGTTAGTCAACATGAAATCTTGGCCAAAAGAACAGGTTTGTTTTTTGAAGAGAGATATTTGCACCCCACGTTCATTACAGCTTTATTCACAGTAGCCAAAACAAGGAAACAACCTAAGTGTCCATCAGTGGATGAATGGATTAAAAAAAAATGAGTTACACAAACAAGAGGGGAATATCATTCAGCCGTTAAAACAAAGGAAATCCTGCCCTTTGCAAAAATATGGGTGGACATTGAGGGCATAATGCTAAGTGAAATAAGTCAGAGAAAGACAAATACTGGGTGTTGCCACTTATATACAGAATCTAAGAAAGCTGAACTCTTGGAAAGAGAGAGTAGAATGGTCTCTCACGGGGGTGGGAAGGGGTGGGACTGGGAAAATGCTAGTCAAATGGTACAGACTCCTGGCCCTAAGATGAATAAATCCTGGGGGATCTAATGTACAGTATGGTAGCTGTAATGAACAATGCCATATTATATACTTGAAAGTTAAGAAAGTAGATCTGGAATGTTATCACCGCTCCCCCCCCAAATGTGGTAGTGATGGGGAGGATGGAGGTGTATCAATTCATCACATCGTATACTTTCAACTTACGTGTGTTATAGGCCAGTAATATCTGAGAAAAGCTGGAGGGTTTGGGGAAGGACATGTTCGTCCAAACTTATTTATCCTGTGTTGGAAATGTTTCTGTCTGATCTGGATGGTAGTTACTGATGGTAGAGGTGTTGAAGGTCATCAGGCTGTACTCTTAAGATCTGTATATTTCATGTATGCTAATCCATTAGTAAAATAAAAATCCATTATCTCAGCCTCTAAAGTATTGTCAATTTTGGTCTATCTTGGTAGCTTTGCAATAGTTTGTGCATTTTTAAGCATTTAAAAATAAATTTTCAGAATCTTTAGTGTTTTTCTTTAGTGTTTCCCTTTTAAATCCTTTTTCAGTCAATTAGTTGACACAATCTAGATAGCCAACAACAAAAGATTGGTTGTAATAACTGTTTGTCCCTCTTCAAAATTACAAACAGCTCAGTAGAGCAAAAATTGCCCTCCCCCCAAAAGTTTTTGAAACGAAAGAAGGGTGTGGAGGACATTTCTGGGAACAAAGGGTAAAAATACTTGTTTCAAAAACACCTTTTTGGTGCTTTACAATTTCCAATATTTAAATATCTGGAATTTGAAGAGATTAGCTTGCAACTGAATTGTCATTTCGACCAAATTGTTGTGTTTACCAACTTGCATTCCATCTCATACTTTTCAGCCAGTTCTTAAGCCAGTTTCCTCATATTCCCACCTGACTTATGTAGCTTTTGGTTAAAATTCAGACTGAAGTCTCGTGGCAAGTAAACAGTAAATGTGTGATGATGTCAAAGGTAACCAAAATAGAATTTAGAGGAAAAGCTTTACCATTAGCTGTGTTCAAGCACCAAAAGAGAGAAACATTCCCTTCTAGGCAATGTTTTTTTTTTGAAAAAAAAAAATCAAATTTGATGCCATTAAATTACAGTGTTAAATCCATGAAGTCTAGGACCTGTATGAAAATTAAATTTTAACTTATTCTCCCCAACAAACCCAGCCAAGCTCACCATCTTGCATGGATTTCCCACTAGGACACAGTGCTTCTGAACATGGTTATTATTTTTAAAGGTAGCCATTTAAACACGAGCCGTTTTATTGGAACAGGACAGCTGGGAGGTGGTGGAAGGGCTGAGAGGAGAGATGAGTTACACCCAGGAGCCGCCCATGCAGAAAGGATTCTTGCTGAAAAAGAGGAAATGGCCCTTGAAAGGCTGGCACAAGGTAAGACATTGGCCTTGACATTACCTTTATTTGCTCCCACATTGCCCTCATCAGTACTTAGGTGCTGTACTTAGTTGATTATCAGGCACTTGCCTTTAATTTGAAGTTGAAAATTGGGACCCAGGGAAGGATGGATCTTTAAATGGAACATCTTAGTGAATTTTACTTTCTTTCCCACAGAGATTTTTCTATCTGGACAAAGGAATCTTGAAATATGCCAAGAGCCAAACCGATGTAAGTCTTCTTATTAATCAAATATGTTATAAAAGTACTCTGCAGGGCTAATTGTTGTCACCCCATGGATGAAATCATACACATTTGGGGATGGCCTTTTTCTGAACTGGAAACCATAGGGAGGAATAGTTCTTTCACATGGACCAGAGGTGTGTGCTCCACGGTGTCCCGACCCTGGGTTTTGGGGGTGGGCTCAGTTTGCCCACCAAGTGAAGGGTGAAGGTCTCCTCTCCACACCCAACTGCACATCCAGGGGTCTTTTCTGGTCTTAGGTTTGGGCTGAGGGGTTGTCTGGGTGGGAAAACATGTTTTCCTCCTGAGATAACCGGAGCAAAACATACAACAAGTATCACTCCCACTCTTACAGTGGCCAAGGGGGTTTGGTGGAGAAGGCCCTTGATGAAGGTGATGTGAATTTCCCTGTTGTGTGAACACTAGGCAGATAGCCCCCGAGGGCTGGAATGACTGTTGGTCCTGCCCCTTGTGCGGGTCCTTCTCTCACCCAGCACTTCTCTCTTCTTTCTCACTTCCCTTAACTCCTCGAGTTCTTGTCTTGTAGGGTTGCTTGTAGAAAATTTGTAGAAAATGCCTCACCCACAGTGGCCTGTCTTAGCTTTCTGCCTTTACTCCTCTTTTTAAATCACTTCCAAATGAATTTAGATACTAGAAACTAATTCTGTGGAAGGCAGTACAGCTAACCGGTGAATCCATTGCTGTGGGAGTCAGTCACTTACTTTCTCGCTTTCTCACTCACTGGCTGTGCAAGCCACTTGTTACCGAACCCCTCAGAGACTAAAACGGATCATGCATGTGCAGCACTTAATTCAGTACTGGTTCACACCAGATGCTTGATAAGTCATAGTTATTATGCTTATATTAGTGGATGTTGAAAGTGAGGCTAGAGGAAAGGAACATCAGGGATGTTACTACTGTTTTTAACACCACGAACCTCAAGTGGCCCTCTCCGCGTCTCGGCAGATAGAGAGAGAGAAGCTTCATGGCTGCATTGACGTTGGGCTCTCAGTGATGTCTGTGAAGAAGTCATCAAAATGCATAGATCTGGATACCGAAGAGCACATCTACCATCTGAAGGTGAGATTGCTTCCCAGATGCTACCTCCTACTGCACAGTTTCTTTGTGTTGCAAAGGGATGTCAGTTATAGTACTGTCAGTGATGGCTTTTGAATATTTCAAATGATCCAACCAACGTGTAGAAGATCTTCACTGTGAGAGTATTTTTAACAGATCCTATTGATCTTAAATGGGACGGTTCTTCATTGTGCAGGACTGTCTCTCACACTGCCAAAGGTTTAGCATCTTTGTCCCCTATCCCCTACGTATCCCCCCCACATACATACCATGATTGTGACAACAATCAATAATAAAAAAAATCCTCATGTTTCCAAATAACCCCTCCTTCCCCCAGATTGTACCTACTTTAGTGAAGAACCATTTACCAAAGGTTAACGTACGTTTCCTGAAATACCATATTGAATATTTAGTCTTACCACTTCAGCTAATTAAAATTCTCATTCTACAGCAGATGTCAGGAACTTTTCTCCTTAAGTATGGGCTTCTAAGTAGGACCTCTGAGAGCTGCTTAACTACCATCTTCTGCCCTGTCCCCTACAGCTGGTGTAGGTGGTTCTAAGCATGATATAAGAGCTTCTGAACCAGATCTGGACCTGGCTACTTGCTAGCTGTTGGCCTTTGGCACATTTTATAATCCCTGAAAGTCTCCATTTCCTCACCACCCTTCCCCAGAATGGGAATTATTATAGTGCCCATGTAGAAAAGGCTGCATGTAGGAAACTTGGCATAATGCCCAGCCTTCAGTAAGCTCAATAGGTTTAGTTTTTGTGTATAATTATTAGGTGGTACCCGAATGTTAGGAATTAATTGAGAAGATATTAAGACTCTTTTCTTACCTGTGCAAATTACTTGGAATATTGGGAATTAGAGCTGGGGGATGGAAAAATGAAAGCATGAGATGATGAGTTCCACGTCTTAAGATGCCCCATACTCTCCCCATAGCATATATGTGGTGCTTATGCCGACATATGCATAAGACAGGTGCTTGATTGACTGCACAGGATGGTCAAACCTATACTGTTTCCTAGCCTTAGCCCCTAGTTACTTGTGTAAAGGAGGGTTTCTCACCCTTGACACTACTGACATCATGGGCTGGAGAAGGTTTTGCTGTGGGGCCTGTGCTGTGTATTATAGGATGTTGAGGGGCATCCTTGGCCTCTACCCACTAGATATTGGTAACAAGCCCCATTCAGTTATAACAGCCAGAAAAAGTCTCCCATTGCCAAATGCTCCTTGGTTGAAAATGACTGAAAAAAAAAAAATTAAGAAAGAATATCCCACCCACCCCCTGTTCCAAAGATCATTCTCCTCTAGAATAGTTTCAGTTTCTCCACATACTTCCAGTGACTCTTACTACTGTTATGACATGGTCAGGAATTAAGAGGTTCTTGTTCATCCACTTATTCTAGTTAACAGAATAAAAGTAATGATTAATTCCTAATTTTTAAAGAACCAGAGTGCCTTAAAATAACATTGAATACTGATATCATGATAAATACAGTTTAATATTTCTCTGTGTTGATTCACTTTAAGTTCTGTATTTCTTGTTCATTTGTTTGACCATCAGCTGTGTTAGTGTGGATATGTGTGGTCATCTGAGGGTCCTCCTTAATAGCCTCAGAGTCTGGCAGTTTGTTGTTTTCTTTTTAACGTTTATTTATTTTTGAGACAGAGACAGAGCATGAACAGGGGAGGGGCAGAGAGAGAGGGAGACACAGAATCGGAAACAGGCTCCAGGCTCTGAGCAGTCAGCACAGAGCCCGACGCGGGACTCGAACCCACGGACCGCGAGATCGTGACCTGAGCCGGAGTCGGACGTTCAACCGACTGAGCCACCCAGCTGCCCCGAGTCTGGCAGTTTTTAAATGGTGGCCATCCAGTCCCATTCTGTTATTTTTATAGATGAAGAGTCTGGGCGGCTGAGAGGTTAAGTGGGTGTCTCCCTACAGTCCTATAACTACTTGTGAGTTTGGAACAGACCCCTGAACAGTTATTTAATAAAGTACTTTTATTCTGCCTCATTTAACCAATAAAAAATGAGTCAAGATGAATACTTTGGGTGCCGATTTTTTAAGGGCCTCTAAGAATAGATCAGTGCAAAGGATGACAGAAGATTCCTGTAAAATTCCTGCTGTAACCACATCTGGGAAATGAAATACATTTTGAGAACATAATTTAGGGGGAGACAAAAAGATCTAAGTCTGTTTTGCTTTTTCTTATAAATGATCTATTCAATAAGCACCTGGAGGGGTTTTAAGTCTTGTATGTATTTCTAATCAACACAATAAACCTAAGAGCCGACGTAACATTTCCTAAATGAGTGATGGCTGCTGACATTTATTTCCACATCCTTGCTCTCAGCAGTAGCATTAGTGACGATTTTAACAGATTGACCTGGATTTTTCTTTTTGGAAGTTAACCTACCATGCATCCTTTTGGGTGATTTTTAAGTTGCCACTTCATGAGTCTCTGTTCTAATATATAGATATTTATCATTTTTCATTTTGAAAATATTAATATACCCTTATACACACAAAGCATTAACTACTAAGAAATATCTACTGTATAGGTGCTTGTTACATTCTGTTCAGTGCTTTTATGAAATACTTTATAATAAAAGTTGCTAGTTATAAACATTATTCTTCGTGGGAAGTAAACTTTGATAGATACTCATTTATGGAGAAATGGCTAAATGTTTGTGTAGGTGTGTTTGAAAAATCTCGGAAATCACCAATAATACTTTTCCAGATTTTTTTTTTCTATTTCCAAGGACAGAAGAAATGTGTTTCAAAATAACCTTCGCATTCCTGAGCAATGTATTCTTTGTCAGAGAAGGTTAACAAGTTAAATATTTTAGGAGGAATCTACAAATTTGCTCCAGTTCAGAGAAGATTGATTTGAAAAGTCTGAATTATAAAAGTGCTAGTGTCTTCAGTAAGAATACGAGGAGTGGGGACATGTGAACTTGGAAATGCTTTAAGAGACAGATAAATATGAATTCTAGTTGATTTGTTTAATATAAGTAGTAATGTTTTGCTTTTGTAATAATAGCATAACAATTGGGCCCCTTCATTGAAAGCCTAAGTGAAGGTTTTGATCATTTTTATTCTCCATTTCCTCCTCAAACTTGCTCCTATAAATCACGTAAATATAAACTAAATCAACAAACTGATATTTCTACATTTCTACATGTGCCAACATGAAAACAGAGGGTGTCTCAATTTGATGAATAATTGCTTCTTTGAGTGAGTGACGCTCTTGTTTCCCTCTTTCAATTTAATATCATTTAGGTAAAGTCAGAAGAAATCTTTGATGAGTGGGTATCTAAACTCCGCCACCACAGAATGTATCGTCAGAATGAAATCGCCATGTTTCCACATGACGTTAATCACTATTTCCAAGGATCCACGGTCACAGACTCTGCGTCTGGTGTCTTAGACTCCATTTCAAGTAGAAAGGTAATTTAAAGGAAGGGAGTGGCTTTGTGTGGGGGTGTCCCAAATGGGGGGCTCTGACTAAAGGAAGAACAGCTTGTGGGGAGAAATCTGTTTGTCCAGTTGGTCAGACTCGGGGTCCGAGGAGTATCCGTTATCTCTGGGACAGTAACTGAAGAATAGCACATAAGGAGGGATTTAATAGTCCTGATTCTTCCAGATTTCCCTTGACCATTTTGACTTTGGTTTTCTTATCTGCTTGTAAAATGCAGTAAGTATGTTTGTAGCCGTACAGGATTACAAAATTTCCCAACATTTATGCTATTATTTTGTCATGATTATCATTTGACAGAAGAAGAAATTAAGGACCACAGTCCAAGGCACAATAGCATGGTTTGGCCAGGCTGAGGTGACAGCCAGAGCTTAAAGTCTCTAGTGGAGCGCTTTGTGGAAGCTTATTCCCCATTACAGGCAGATGGCTTCCATTAGCAACTAGCTTACTTTGTTGTCCTTTACCCTAAAGTGTTCTCACTGGGCTCTGTTTTCATTTATAATGTGCTTTTGTCATCTGTGCAACAGCGTAGCAGTATATCAAAGCAGAATTCAATTCAAACTGGAAGCAATTTATCATTTTCTTGTGGTGGTGAGACCCGTGTTCCATTATGGTTACAGTCTTCAGAGGACATGGAAAAGTGCTCGAAAGGTAAAGTGACTTGAAAACTCTGCTTCTTTCAGTCGTGGCTTGTAGATTGGACTCGGTTAGTATTTACACCTTGGATGAGTCTCCCTATCAGTGGTCTACATTTGAACTTGACATCTGTGCCTGGGTGTGTGCGCACACAGGTTGCTTTTCATATTCTTTAAGCACTCAGGTCTGATTTCCATTTGGACCTACTAGATCACAGTCTTCAAGGGTGCTATTTCTTTTAAGTGCCAAAAATGACAGGGGTGCACATCTAAGATTGGGAGTCATTTCTAAAGGTGAGTGGGTGAACCAAATGGAGATCCCCACAAAATAGGAGTTCTCTACCCTGGTTGTACTCTAGAATCACTAAGAGAGCTTTTTTTAAAGTTCATTTATTTATTTTGAGAGAGACTGGGGGAGGTGGCAGGGGGGAGGGCAGAGAGAGAGAGGGAGAGAGGGAGAATCCCAAGCAGGCTCCACATGGTCAGCACAGAGCCTGACGCGGGGCTTGAACTCATGATCCATGAGATCATGACCTGAGCCAAAACTAAGAGTCAGACGCTTAACTGAGCCACCCAGGTGCCCCAAGAGAGCTTTTAAAATGCAAGAGTACCCCCTGTTCACAAGAGTGTCTTTAAATTGGCCTGGACTGGGGTCTTGGTATGACTGATTTTTTAAAGTTTCCCAAATGACTCTGATAAAGAGTCAGGATTAAGAACTCTTCCATAAGGAAGCTCAGTGGTCTCATCCCTAATTAGCTCAGAACCACCCAGGGAACTAAAAAAAAAACCAAAACAAGTCACCAGTGGGATTGGGGACACTCTGAATTAATTATCTGAGATGGAACTTGCACATAGATAATTTTAAAAATTTCCCCCATTGATTTTAAAGCAGAGCCATGATTGAGAGCCACTCTACCAGGTGGTGGCCTTGAAAATTGCATTTTTTCCTATTGAATGCAGATACGGTCACACCTGGAGCCATATAGGTTTGGCCCTCACAGTCAAGAGCTTCACGGACTGACATTTTGGCACAGGTAGTCCTTAAAGTGCCCTCTAGGCTGGCAGCATTGTCCTGGCCTGCAGACTTATTTGAAATGCAGATTCTCAGGCTCAACCCAGATAGACCAAATCAGAAACCGGAGCGGGGTGGGGGGGGGGGGGGGGGGGGCGGTTCTTAATGATCTGTGGTTTAACAAGTTCTCCAGTTGATTCTGGTGATGCCAAAGTTTGAAAGCCACTCTCTTAAGGCATCATCCAGTGAGCGGCAAATTAAGGACTATCTTTGGAGTTAGTGACGGAGGAATTGGTATGAGAATTTAGGTTAGTTCCTCTGAGGTCAACCTGCAAAGGATCATCAAAGTCTCATATGGGTCCCTGATCCACAGTTTTCCTTAGAGACCAATATAACCTTCATTTTGTTTTATTCATTTAGCCTGTCTGGAGTCCTTATAAGCAGATGATGTAATACTTGAAATAGTGGTAATAATGATGATAGCTGATTTATTTAGTGTTCACAGTATGCCAGCACTCTACAAGCATGCTGCATATGTCAACCATTCAACATATGAAAGCAGGTATATAATTATCTCCCTTTCCCAGATGAGGGAACTGAGGCACAGAGAGGTTACGGAATTCACCCAAGATTCACAGTTCATGAAGTGTTCAAACTGAGGCAGCCTGCTGCTCCAAATCTGTGCGCTTAACCGTGACAGTGTACTGCCTCTTCTGTAAAAAAGGAAATAAAATTTCTTCCCCGTACAGATGAAAATCAAATAGTATAGACGAGTACAGAAAGTAGTTGGCACTAGCATAGCGAAACCTGGATGCCAAGATAAGAGCTATGAAGCTTCCTTTTGCTCCTGTCCCCCAGACCTGGCACACTGTCATGCCTACCTGGTGGAAATGAGCCAGCTCCTACAAAGTATGGACGTCCTGCATCGGACCTATTCGGCGCCAGCTATCAACGCCATCCAGGTCAGCCAGATCCCTCTTCTGTGTGCATTCTGGTGTTTTCCTGCTTTCCTCTCTCCTCCCCAGCCTCGTACTAACAGTAGGACATTATCTGGCCGGTTGCTTCAGCCAAATTTAAGGGGATGGAGGTGGGCACTTTGCTTGCAGTTTTCCCTTACTTTCTGTGCTCTCTTTCCTGTTTTGAAACAAAGGGTGGAGCTTTTGAAAGTCCTAAAAAGGAAAAAAGATCACACAGGAGGTGGCGGTCCAGAGCTATTGGCAAAGATGCTAAAGGAACACTGCAGGTAACCATCGCTTCCCTGCTCTCCATGCCGCATGCTGGGGCTGCTTGGATTCAAATAGAATAGACAAGTGGATTTTCTATAGTTGTTCTCATAAATACCCTGGGCAGAGGGAAATTTAATCACTTAGATTTTCTGGATACTAGGATAAGCATGTAGTAGAATTGGGTAAGGGGAAAATGGTATGAGGTTGGAGGGGCTGCAGCCATTTCTAGGACTTTGGTTTCCCCTTTATATATGCTTGGCCTGCCTGCCCTCTTCCCTCCTTGTGTGTGTGTGCTCTGACCCACCTGTTCTCCTGCCGGTCCATGGATAACTCATCCCTTTGAGCCCACTGACTGTGTTCTCTGGAAATGGGACATTGTGC
The DNA here is from genome assembly GCF_023721935.1 of Panthera uncia. Classification (NCBI taxonomy): domain Eukaryota; kingdom Metazoa; phylum Chordata; class Mammalia; order Carnivora; family Felidae; genus Panthera; species Panthera uncia. The sequence goes on along the minus strand of NC_064816.1, from coordinate 112,289,273 downwards.
AGACTCTCTCTTGTCTCTTGTCTCCAACCTCCCAAACCCCCATCAGAGTTTCACTGTGTTACACTGGCCACCTACTTTCCCAGTGCACAGCCGAGCCAGAGGCCAAGATTTGCAGCTTAGCCATTGCATATTAAATTGGGACATTGTTAGGGTCAAATAAATCAGGAGCGTAATGGATAAGTCATCTGCTATACTCTTATACACTCTGTTCAAAGCACCTTAGGGGTGGAGATTAAGAACTTTTGAAGCAAAGAGTGATTTGTGTACAAGCATGTGAGAAGTTGCTTTTGTAGAAGCACCAGATGCAAATTAAAGAAACATTTTTAAACCTATGCACTGTTAACAACATAGATACTGGGTGATTATTGCCAGGAGGAAGGAATTGAGTATCAACGGGAAAGAGCCTGGCAGCTTTAGCTGTCATTTCAACCTAGAGCTTTAATGCTTCTATCATCTCCAAAAGAACATGTGATTTCTCACCCATTTTTCTTTTGCAAGAAGCCAGAGCAAGTTGCTGGAGAGAGTGCTTTCCTGGGTTTTCATTTATTTTTAAGTTATCTCAACAGAAAGATGTACCTAGAAAATGTTCTTCTTGCACTACTTTCTAATCTTAGAAACAGTAAATATTCTAAGCCATTTGCATCTGAAAAGAAATGTCTCCCTTTGGTGTCACTTTAGGTCCCTAAACCTTTTCCTGGCCCAGTAAGACTACATTCCTCCAACCCTAATTTGTCAACATTAGATTTTGGAGAAGAGAAAAATTATTCTGATGGCTCTGAAACCTCCTCAGAGTTTTCTAAAATGCAAGAAGAACTGTGTCATATTGCTCATAAAGGTAAATGAGTTTTCTTTCTTCCTAATGTGTTTGATGAAAATGTTAGATGCATGTCTGGATGTGGGTTGTCCTTGGAGAGGGACTCTTGATTGGTTCATTTTCTACTCTGTTAGGATTTGGGGCAATCTAATTTTTACTTTATTTCTTGGGTACTAGGGAATGTATTGACAAGAAGTTTCTTTTTAAGCCCTTAGGGGAAATAGTGAGAGTGTTAGGTATTCTTTAAAAGCTGAGTGGTTCACATGCTGCTGATGGGGGCTATCAATTGGTACTCTTCCAGAGAGCAGTATGACATTATGTTTCAAGTTAAAAAAAAAAAAAAAAATCTATCCAGCAATTCCACTTTGAAGAATTCACTCGTAGGAATTAATTTAAAATTCACCCAAATAGAGATACCCATTGTAGCACTGCTTATATCAAAAATTAGAAATAGATGTTCAACATCATTAGCCATTAGGGAAATGCAAATTACAGCCAGGATGAGATTACCACACCCCGATTATAGCTCCAAAACAAGACAGTACCGAATGCTGGTGAGAACACGGAGAAACTAGATCTCTCATATATTGCTGGTGGCAATGAGAGATGGGGCAGCCACTCTGGACAATGGTTTGGCAGCTTTATATAAAACTAAACATGCACTTACCATATAACTCAACATTCACATTCCTGGGCATTTATCCCAGAGAAATGTAAACTTAAGTCTACACAAAACCCTACACACAAATGTTCCGAGCGGGTTTATTTGTATTAGCTATTAGCCAAAGATTGGAACGACCCAAATGTCCTTCAACAGGCACATGATTAAACAAACTATGGGATGTCCACACAGTGGGATACAGCTCAACAATACAAACGAACAGATACTGATATGCGTAGTTCCTTGGATGGATCTCAAGGACATTATGATGAGTGAAAGTAGCCAGGTTCAAATGGTGACATAGTGTATGCTTCCACCTATTAATACTTTTGAAGGGATAAAATGGTGTTGCTGGAGAAGAGATTAGTGGTTGCCAGGGCTTAGGGAGAGGGAGGAGGGAAAGGGGAAAAGTATGGGTGTGATTATGAAGGGGTATCAGGAGGGATCTTGGTGGTAATGCAAAGTTCTGATCCTAATTGTGGTGATGGTTCCATGAACCCATGCATGTGATAAAATTGCCTTGACCTATATTTTACACACATAAGAGCATGTAAAACTGGTGATGGCTGAATAAGATGTCAGTTCTCCTGGGCTGGATATTGTAGCATAGTTATGTAAGATGTTACCCTCGTGGGAACTGGATACAGGGTACCCCAGACTTCCCTATACTACTTTTGCCACTTCCTGTAAATCTATGATGATTTCAAAATAGAAAGTTTTTTTTTTTTAAATTAGAAATAACCTAAATGCCAAACAATAGGGAAATTGCATTTTTTAATGTAGTATAATTACACGGTAGAAGACTCAACAGCCACAATAATAAAAATAGCAACCTCATATTGAGCACATAGCTATTATGTCAGGTATTTGTTAAGCACTTTCCATGCACTGTTTCATTTAATTCTAGAAGCAACCTATGGAGCAGATGTTATTGTAATTTTTGTTGCACAGATAAGAAAGCTGAACCTTCAAGAAGCTGAAGAGCTTCCTGTGTAAGACAGTGGTAGAAAGTGGACAACCTGAGACTTGTATCCTATCCTCCCTGGCCCACAGTCTATGCTCCTTACCTGTGTCTCACCACCCTGAGGGATAGGGTGACCGGGGCTACTTTTATAGACACAGGAAGAAGTTCACAACATACCACTGTGTAAAAATACAGGTCTCAAAACGATATAGGTATGATTCTATTTTTTTAGAAAAAAACCCCAACTTTATAAATCTGGCATATATAGGCATACTAAAAAGTCTGGAAGGATCTACACCAGCATTTTAGTGATGGAGGCTAGAGTTATAAGTACTTATTATGTTCTTACTGCTTTTTTTTTTTAAGTTTATTTATTTATTTTGAGAGAGAGAGCGTGTGTGCGAGAGCTGGAGAGGATCAGAGGGAGAAAATCCCAAGCAGACTCCATCCTGTCAGCACAGAGCCCGACACATGGCTCAGTCTCAAGAACCGTGAGATCATGATCTGAGCCGGAATCAGCAGTCAGACTGCTTAACAAACTGAGCCAGCCAGGTGCCCCGGGGTGTTATTTTTTAAAGGAGAAAATGGGTTTAAAAGTTTTAAATGGGGGCGGGGGGACAGTGTTTGAAGTGAGAGAAAAGAAGGTACTAGATCTGCCGCCTTCTTCTCCCAGCCCCATGTTTTTCTCCCATGACCTTATTGATTCTTTCAGCTTTTTTTCCCTTACCCCCCAAACATGAAGCATGTGGCTATGAGGAAACCACTTCATGTCCTTTAAAAATTCCCACCTCAAACCCTTGTTCTAGTTGCCATTAGAACTCTGTCACTGTTCGCAATACCGTTGTACGACCTGTGAAATGGGAAGAATTGCTTCCCCCGACCCCTTCAAAGCTCTTCACACAGGCTCTTGCATGTTCTCTAGTATTAAAGGGTCGAGTGCAATTACAGCATTGCATTTTAGGCTTTGTGAGAGGGAATTCCTGCAAAAGAGCACTACTTTTTAACAACCCAAACTGTCTTTTTACTGAGAAGATAATGCCTCCTCAGAGAAGGGATATCCTGAATTTTATACGTTGAAGAAGCTGCTTCCTCAGCAGAACAGAGAGAGGTTGCCGTATTGAGTCAATCCGCTGATCCTTTCCTCCTGCAGAGGGCTCGACCTTGCGGAAAGTCTACACTGGGCTCCAGCCAGCTGTTTTGTCTTTCAGGCTTTGTTCAAAACAGCTGGCTGCAGGGCTGCCCCATACCTAGACTAGGTCAAGGTTTGTGCTCTGAGAAAAGACCAGGTGCGTTTATTGAACAACAGCCTTTGCCCCATGGGCTTACAGACTTGAATTCCACAGGGAGCCTAACAAGCTGTGTTTCATTGCTGTGGTTCTAAAGTACACTTGCACACACTGAAAAGATCTCTGGGAGTCCCTTTTACACAGGCTGGGACTCAGAGGCCTCGTGGAATAGAGATACTTCTCAGGTTTGTCCTCAGTCCTGTGACCTTGCGTGCTTTCTCACTTCCATGCATTCAAGCTCACAGCATCTTGACCTGTCTGCCTTGTGTGAGCCTGATTTTGTCACTGATGGTTTTTATTGCAGTTTCTTGACTGTATGACTAATCTATTGATTACTTGTGATTCGGAGCAAGTAAACTAAACGTAAGAATTCCACGGATGTTGTAACATAGTCTCTGTAACCTACTTTTCCTTTAATTTGTTAAATGCATCTGAAGCCTGTTTTGTAGAAGATTAGATCAAAGGGTAGACAGCTAATGTATACCCATCATCGTTGAAAAAGTCCTTCTTACATATTATAAACTAAATTTGACTTTTAACGGCGTATCATTGAAATAGTTTTCATTGGTTCATGTGTCTGGCTTTGCATGCAGAATTGACACACATGTAAGCAAATAGAGAACAAAAAGTACTAAAACTTAAAAGTCCTTAAGGAATTTACATTGCATATATTAACTTTTACATCTCTCCAAATATATTTCGTGGAACACTTTGCCCATAAAATGCTTTTAAAAACAAAAGAATTCCATGATTAAAAATGTTGGGAAAACACTGCTGACTATGGTTCCCTGTGAATTTACACACGAATAGTAAATATTAAAGGCTCTGAGAAGTCCTGCAGCAAAGAGGTCTGTTAGTTTTGTTCAAGTCAGTGATTTTCCCCCCACTTCCTAGTAGCTGTTGGCACTCAGGAACTAAAGTTCTTGAGAAACATAATGCAGGAAACATGGTAAATAATAAACCTTTTTGGAGCTAATGCTCTGTATTGTCTGAGTCAGAAGACAGGCATTCATTCTAGGCCAGTCTGTTATGATCAGCTGTGGAATTTTGATCTCACCAGTTAATATCTCTGGGCCTTGGTTGCCTCATCCATTAAATGTCCTACAGCAGTTCTACTGACTTTTGGGTCTCAGATTCTGTAACTCTTTTCTCTGATTGGTTATTTTGTCCTGAATAGAAAGAATTCATGTTGTTGCTTATTGATACAAGAAGGTTTTATGAGATAGGGTTCTATTAGTAGCCAAAACAGGAATGACTGAATATGGTGAACAGTTTTAGGGTGGGAAAGCAAGGGATAGGATAAGAACAGGGTCCAGGGTATGGAAGTGGCCATTTCTTTCTTTTTTCTTTTTTTTAATTTTTTTTTTTTTAACGTTTATTTATCTTTGAGACAGAGAGAGACAGAGCATGAACAGGGGAGGGTCAGAGAGAGAGGGAAACACAGAATCTGAAACAGGCTCCAGGCTCTGAGCTGTCAGCACAGAGCCCGATGCGGGGCTCGAACTCACGGACCATGAGATCATGACCTGAGCCGAAGT
>NC_064816.1:112263742-112284000 GCF_023721935.1 Panthera uncia | reverse complement strand
TGAGATCATGACCTGAGCCGAAGTCGGACGCTTAACCGACTGAGCCAGTCAGGCGCCCCTGGAAGTGGCCATTTCTGTTCTACTGTGGATGAAAAAGGTTAGGTTTAATGATACTTCTGCAGTTAGGTTTTTTTAAATTTTTTTTTTTTAATGTTTATTTATTTTTGAGACAGAGAGAGACAGAGCATGAACGGGGGAGGGTCAGAGAGAGAGGGAGACACAGAATCTGAAGCAGGCTCCAGGCTCTGAGCTGTCAGCACAGAGCCTGACGCGGGGCTCGAACTCACGGACCATGAGATCATGACCTGAGCCGAAGTCGGACGCTTAACCGACTGAGCCACCCAGGCGCCCCTGCAGTTAGGTTTAATGATACTTCCTGAGGGCATTTTCAGTGAGGGAAATCCTCATTTGCAAATGAAAAGGTTAAAAGTAGAATAAAATTAAACTGTATTTTATTATTTAGTATTCTTTTGTTCCTGATTCTTTTGCTGTGCTGAGTTTTTAACTGTTGAAGGATCATCTTCTGAACTGTTTTGAGTTTATGGAAGCATTGGATAAAAAGCCAAGCATGTCACAGATTAAAAGTCAGAAGATATACAGAACTTAAAGAAAAGCCAGATCATTTATCAAACATAATTTAGGATTCAGCATAAAAATCTGCTGAGCAATTGTATTTATGTAAATTATCAGAAAGTAAGTAGGACCATTCAGTCAAATTACCTACTGTATCTAAATGAAAGGACCATTTGGATAGAATATCAGTTAGATAGCCTGTGAGGTTTGAATCATGGATATCCTATGAGGTTTGAAAATTAGAGGAAGCAGATTTCAGAAGATCAAGTCTGATCTTTTAGATGTGTTATCATTTTAAAGAAAATTCATACGCGTGCTTTTCATTAAAAAGGGAATGAAAAATTGGGTTGGGTGCTATATGATAGCATATTTTCTCACTGATTCCTTAAAGCACTCTTGAGATGTGGGCATTAGAAACATGTACAGATGTGAAAACCAAGGATTTGTCCAAAATCTAAATGGCAACAAATAGGTAGGGGTAGGATTTCAGTTCACATTTGCCTTATTACAAAATGTCTTTCCTTTGGACCACACTGCCTCCATAGAAGTGGTGTCCATGGTATTCCTAACTGTCTTCCCCAAGACCTATTTTTTGTGATGCTGAGAAACTCCTGGAGAAGGAACACATTAAACAATAGAGTTCAGGTAAATTAAGACGACAGCTGTCCTTAAGTACCACCTTTCACCATCCAAACGTGCTAACCGTACTCTCACCGTGTAACTCAATAAAAGAATACCATGGAAGCCTGTAGAAACGGGAAAGGTAGTGGTCACCAAGTGTCAATAGTCTGAGGCTTATGGCGTTCCATTCTGTCAAAACTCAACCTGCGTCCCACTCTTTTAGTACAGTGAGGAGGTCTGAGGAATGGCTAAAGACAGTCTGGGAAAGACGTGTAAATAGAGATGTCAGAATTGCCTTTCGATATTTGAACACCACTTGAATGAAGAGGTAGTTCGGTTTGCCAGTGAGGAGGCCCTGAGAAAATTTTGACTTGGGAACAGGAGGGCTTCCTTCCCCACATCAGAGTCTAGGAGCAGAACAGACTGCTGTAGGAGACAGCAAATGCTCTGGCAAACATGGCCCAAAACCACTGACAAGAAAGTTTGGAGACGGAGAGGAGTTGGTCATCCTATATGGCACGTGGCCTTAGTGATCTTTGGGGTTCTCTGTGGGTCTGAGCATTGAAGACTTTCTGTGTGGTTTTGCTCGTTGTCAGATATCCGTAAATGTGATATATGTATTTGGATTTTCTCTCTTTGTAAATTTTTTTATTTTTCTTTAGCACGTGTTAGAAATTAGTAAGAAAACATTTTGTCACAGAGAATATTCCTCACTTCTGGGATCATGTGTCTTTAATGATTAATATATATATCGTCTCCCGTGATCAGCCCCTAGCAGTCCCTCTGTTTATGCTGGATCCTTATGCTGTGAATGACCTCTGAGTGGGCCTAAACAGTCATTTAAGAAATTCAGTGCATGGCGGTCTGGTCTTCCAAGCTCCTTTGTCAGGTGGTTTATAAAGCCCTTCACACCTTAAAACCTAATATAGTGACTATCTGAGTTTCTTTCTGCTTATTTTATGCCCACTGCACTCTTATCAGCTATCCATTTTGAGCCAAGCGGTGTATATTCTGCCAACTTTAAATGGAATGTTCTCATCAGGTTGAAAGCCTTGCTTTACGGCAGGCCATCTGAAAGCCAGAGGAATTGATCTGCTAAAGTGCCAGCCAGCTGAGTGCCACATTTACTTCATTTAAAGCACTACACGTGACGTAGTGGAAAAAATGTTTCCTCTGTAACTATGTGAAGTGACAGATGTTAACTGGACTTATTGTGGTGATCATTTTGCAGTGGATACAGATACCGAATCATGGTATACACCAAAACTAATATAATGTTGATGTTAGTTATACCCCAATTTAAAGAGAACAACTTAATTGTCATAATAAATTAAGGAAACTTAGGCCAAAGACAAAAAAACAGGGGCACCTGGGTGGTTCCCTTGGTTAAGTACCCAACTCTTGGTTTCAGCTCAGGTCATGATCTCGTGGTTCATGATTTCGAGCCCTGTGTCAGGCTCTGCACTGTGCTGCGTGGAGCCTGCTTCAGATTCTCTTTCTCTCCTTCTCTGCCCTTGCTTTCTGTCAATCAATCAATCAATCAATCAATCTTAAAAAAAGACCAAAACACAACAATGAAACCATGACAGTGAAGAGGTATTCCCCCGGGGCCCTCTCAGATGGGCGTGGGTGTCTTCTGGAGCGTGTGTGTTGGGGGGCTTATCTATCTACTAGGACGTAAAATGCTGAGTTACTTGTGGGGTTTGTTGCCCGCCAGCTGAGAATGTTCTTCTGCCGAACAGACGCTGGTCATTCCCTCATTCATAGACCCTGCACCCTGTGTGCAGTTATTTACCAGAGTTGCCCTGACAAGAGACCCAAGGACTCCCTTAAAACTGCTGCCATATTTCAAGAGAATGCAGTCACCACTGCTCGCCTCCATGTTGCTTTTATCGCCATCACTATTATTATTGCAGCAACATTGATTATTTATTCTGTGCTATCCATTGGGTCATTTGCTTTTGCTGCATTACCTTATTTAATCCCCGTAATCATCTTACAAAGTAAACACTATTATGACCCTTATTCACAAATGAGGAAACTGGGGTTCAGGAATGGCATATATTTGTCCAGAGTCATGCAGTGAATAAGTGATAGAGCTGGGAAGAATCCAGGGCTGGTTCAGAGCCCACACTGTTGCTTACTTGCTTGTACTGCCCATTATTTTGCTCAGCGAAATTGGTTAAATCAGAGTTGAGTGTGTTTCGTAGACATTGTTAGAAAACTTGATGCCTATTGGCCTTTAGTACCTATTTACCCTGTCTTCTGTTGACAAAAGAGAAGACATGAATTGTACTAAAAACCTAGGAAACTGTGTGTGTGTTTAAACAAATTGCTTATTTGTACCGTGACTTTATGAAGATGGTCTAAATCCATCCCTGAACACCACAGCCTCAGACAAGTTCAACAACAACCTATAGGGAGGTGCAGTTGTCCTTGTGGCTGTGAAATGAGGGAAGTAAGTCAATAATACGTATTTAGTTTCTGTGATACTAAGTAGGCCACTCTTGAATGACAATGCCTCTAAAAATGCAACCCTGTGGAATTCAATAATATGCCAGGCCATCTGAGAAGAAGTATGTCTCTGTCTCTTCCTTGCTACCTTTCTAAAACAAAATATAGTAAAGGAGACTGGAAAGATAATATCCAAATAGGGTATCCATGATCAATAATTTAGATGGTGGTTCCCCATCCCTAGGAGATAACTCAATGTGGTCAAAATTTGACGAATTTTTTGTCATATGTGTTAGCGGTTTTTAAAAACTTTAGTTCAGGCCTCTGAGCTCCTAGAGGTGCTAAGCTCTCACTAAAGTGAACAGAGTGGCTGGATGCCAGCCTTAGAGCTGGAGGATTCTGGGTCAAGCAGTTGGAAGACTGATAAGAAAGAGGGTAGGTAACACCCTAAAATAATTTCAAATTTACAGACAAGTTGCAAGAAGAATACAAAGAAGTCCCGTGTATCCTTTACCAAAATTTATCATTTGTTAATATTTTGCCACATATATTTTATCTCTCTCTTTACACACACACACACACACACACCATATGTGCACATGCGTGCATGTGTTTATTTTTCTGAACCGTGTGAGAGTAGGAATCCTACATGATATCTTTCTGTATGCCTTTATACCGTAGTGTATATTTCCTAAGAATAGGGATAGTCTGTTACTTAACCACAGTTTAGTTGTGAAATTTTATGTTGAAACAATACTTTCGTCTATTCTATTTTCCATGTCCAGATGCTGTCCGTGGTCCCGATAATGTCCTTTAATGGTACTTTTCCCCTTCAGTACAGGATCTGGTCCATGATCATGTACTGCATTAATTGTCATGTCTCTTCAGTGTCTTGCAACTGGGAACAGTTCCTCAACCTTTTTTTCTTTTTCTTTTTTTTTTGGTGAAATTGATACTTTTGGAGAATCAGGTCAATTTTTAAAAATAAGGTGTTCCTCATTTTGGAGTTGTCTGTCCCTGGTTGCTGTACAACAAAAACGAAGGTATATCTTTTTCAAGATATTACACCTGGAGTCCAGCTGAGCCTCACGGGGGATTAATTTTGGTCACCTGGTTAAGGTGCTGTCTACTTTCTTGGCTGGATTGTCACCATTTCCCCCAACAAGCAATGAGCTTTATTTTCAAATATTTGCAGTCTTGAGGGATACAAACAAAACTAAATGTTGATAATTGAGAATCCAGAAGTGTCCTTTCAAGTCTCAAAATAGCTTGATAAGTCATAAATTCCTGGGATTTTATAGTGGATTAGGGGGGCTGGAATTGACAAATGTGTATGATTTTAAATTTTTTAATAGACTTTATTTTTGAGAGCAGTTTTAGATTCATAGCAAAATTGAGCAGAAAGTACAAAGTTCCCATATACCCCCCCACCCCCACCCCCCCACACACAACCTCCTCCACTGTCAACATTCCACCAGCATGGTCCATTTGCTACAACAGGTGAACCTACAGTGAAACATCATTAGCACCCAGAGTCCATAGTTTAAGTTAGAGTTCCCACTTGGTGTTGTGCCTTCCAGATGTGTTTCTTAAAAGTCAATTAGTGTGCATTTGCTGCATAATTCAGTTCATTATTCAGGGCTGTTACTTTTCTAAGTTCTTTTGTAAGAAATACATCTCTTGGGGCGCCTGGGTGACTCAGTCGGTTAAGCGTCCAACTTTGGCTCAGGTCATGATCTCACTGTTTGTGAGTTCGAGCCCCGCATCGGGCTCTGTGCTGACAGCTCAGAGCTTGGAGCCTGGAGCTTGCTTCGGATTCTGTGTCTCCTTCTATCTCTGCCCCTCCACGACTTGTGCTCTCTCTCTGTCTCTCAAAAATAAATAAATGTAAAAAAAAAAAATTAAAAAAAAAAAGAAATACATCTCTCTTTATCTTGTTTTTAATTAAGCCTCTTCCTTTATTCCTTTTTATAATGATTATATCTTTATAGTTTACTTCACTTTAAGGTCAGCTTTTAATACCATATCAACGGAGAGAGAAAAACTCAAGCAGCTGATGGAACAGGACGTCTCCTCCTCCCCCTCGGCCCAGGTCATTGGTCTGAAGCACGCCCTGTCATCTGTAAGTTGCATGTCATGTGGCCAGGCTTATGATTTTATTTATTTATTTGTATTTTCCAACTCCATGGTTGTGTTGAAAATTCATGAGAAAACCGAACAAATTATCCAAATGATATTTTAACCTTTCATCAGATTTGCTAATTCTGAATACCAAAACTGAGTCTACTCAAATCTTAATAGCTAGTATTTCATTGAGCATTAGATACTTTAAGTTTGGCTTCCTTCTATTTATCTTAATTTTTTTTCTGTTTCTGTAAAGCTTTTGTTGTGTGTTTGCGTGACTCTTACAGACAGTTGTCTGTTGATATAAAATCCGACAGTTTGGAGATTTCTGTACCTAAGATTTCTTTTTTATTTTTTTAATTGTTTTAAATCTTTATTTATTTTTGAGAGAGAGAGAGAGAGAGAGAGCGAGCAGGGGAGGGACAGAGAGAGAGGGAGACACAGAATCGGAAGCAGGCTCCAGGCTCTGAGCTGTCAGCACAGAGCCCAAAGCGGGGCTCGAACCCACAGACAGTGAGATCATGATCTGAGCTGAAGTCAGAGGCTTAACTGACTGAGCCACCCAGGTGCCCAATGTACCTAAGATTTCTTATGCTTAGATTGGCTTTGCAAATGACAGATAGCAGAAAGACAATTTCGAATTCACTTTTATGTTTTCTGCTGCACAGCACTCATCCTGTTTACCACCCGTTCAAAGTTATTTGGAAGTTATTTTATTTGATTTGGGTAATATAAAACATTTAGCTTCTTTTTCCTGTACAGGCACAAAGAGATGAGTCATATGGAATGTCAGATAACCATTGTGTTTTCATAACAACGAAAATCACTGCCAAGCTTCAGATGTTTTTCACTAAGCCCTTCTGTTATTCACTCTCTCTACTTTTCCCCTTGATTCCAGTTGGGTTCCATTCAAGCACGGTATCCTAGGATTTTACTTTGAATAGTGGATGTTGTCTGGTTGCTCACTCTGTATCTATTGAAAAGCTGGAGAAATTTTAAAATTACATACTTATTTGCTCCTGATCTTTGCTGTCCTTTAGAATTCCTATTGTAAAGAGAAAGCGTGTGCACTTTTGAAGTGAAAATTACTAGATGAAGCAATACTGAACTTTTTATTTAGGGTCAGGTTGGGCAGATGGACTTTAGGATCCTGTTTTCAGAGGCTAATTCAGGCTTTGAGAGAACTAGAAAATATCCATTCATCTTGTTACTGAGAAAAGTAAAGTAATGATTTTGGTGTGACGTTAATAGGAAATACATTAGCAGTAGTACATATTCTTGAAACATACTTGAGGAATATTTAGCCGGTGGAAGTTCCAAGTATATTACCCTTGAAAGAAATAAAAAAAAATAATGTGGGCTTAGTCTATGTAGAGAGTCTCAATGTCATCCACCCTGAGGAACTCTGGGTTTTCTAAGGTCAGAAATAGAAACACCCCCTTTTGGATTGTAGTGGACAGCCATACTGGGTGCTACTCTGGTTTGGGAAAAGTAAAGTGAGTTCTCTTTTGAGTTTATTTTTTAGTGCTAAAAAGCTTTTTTTGCTGTTCCCGGTAGGTTGACTTTTCGTGCATTTAAAAGGTTCCTCTAATGGGCTCCCCAGAATTCCTTTCACTGTGGTCTTCCTCTCTCCTGCCCTCCTCCCTTGGAGGTCTAGCCTCGTCTTGTTAGTCTGCTTGTCTGGTAGTGGGCAGGCTATCCTAGGCCAAAGTTGTTACCTTTGATAAGGAATTCTCCCCCATGTCCAGCATTTTGGAAACTTAAGATATAACAGAATGATCCTTTCTTTCCTCTTTTCGGCTTGGATCCTGGATTAGATTCCAGACTTTTTTTTTTTTTAAGTTTATTGATTTATTTTGAGAGAGAGAGAATTCCAAGCAGGCTCTGCATTGTCATCAGGGAGCCTGACACAGGGCTCAAACTTACAAACCATGAGATCATGACCTGTGCCAACACCAAGAGTTGCTTGGTGACCAAGAGATGCTTAACCAACTAAGCCACCCAGGTGCCCCAAGACTTGTTTTTTAAAAATAAAAATTTTAGTGCCATCTCAAGGCTATCAGAATGGATATGTTTGGGCTGTATATGCAGTCTTAGTATTCTCCTTCTGCCCGTGGCTTATGAAAGAAAGAGAAGCTGCTAAAGTAACACATTTTTTTTCAGGCCATACTAAGATTCTAGCCACTGGTATAGATTCTAGCCACTTACACTTAGATACCAGCAACATGTTGGTCAGAAAAAAAGGGACTACCCATAGAGATTGTTACATGTACTTGGGTGAATTAAGAACATTTACTCAGTATTTCCAAATAGCCCATTCTATTCCTGGGTATTAAAAAATAAAACCAACCTCCTGTTTGAGACCCAGGCAGTAGGCCAGACAGTGCCATATCCTTCTGTGGTCTCAGCAGGTAGACCCTGTGGGCACTAATGGATGGGAAAGGATCTGAGATTCTTGGAATAGAGCCTTGGAAGGCAGACAGACAAGACCGATTTTTGTGCAAGCACCCAAGGAGCTGATTGTGGGAGTGTCTGGGGGTCACAGTCAGGCACATTTGTTCCTTTCCAAAGACAGATCATTTGGAAACATCTCCCTCTACCTTCAAGCCAGTTGCTTCCCACTGGGAGGTTAGGACAGGGAATCAGACCTGCCCAGGGGTGGATTTGTGTGTGCTCACATCCCTCCCCCCATTCCCAGGACCCTGGTTCCTAGCCTTTATCCAGGTAAGTGAAAGTACATTGTTGTTTTCAATAAAATGTCTTAGTCATGAAGAATGAAGAAAACCATCATCACCTGTATTGGAAAATAATAAAATTAATCTTCCTCAGAATACTGCTTTTAAGCACACTTCCCAAGATCCAGTAAAACTGGTGTGAAAATTAGATAGCATTTAAAGACATCCAATCAAAAGGGGTGGGAGCAGTGTCAGAAGCGTGGGATCATAGGGAGAGATCTGGGGAGGATGAGGGCCCACGAAACCCCTGGCCTCAGTAAGAGCTGAAGGTGTTGGTGATTTCCTTCTCCACCAAAAGGAAAGCTTCATCAACCCTTTCTTCCATCCCCAGAAGTGAGACTAGAGAAGGGACACCACTTCCAAAGTTTAGTATCTTTGATCCCCCTCGCATCTCCGAACCAGTATCCTGTGGGATAGCATTCAAGGAGAAAATCCAGGAAGTGCCCCACTCAAGGCTCCATCCCACTGGGCCCACTGCTGTGCTTTTCTGATACATCCGTTTATTAACAGAGCCCCACTATTTTTAACATGTTCCAGGCCCTAGCACAAAACACAGACCTTAAAGAACGCATATGCAGAATCCATGCTGAGTCTCTGCTCCTCGATTCCCCTGCTGCTGCCAAGTCGGGTGACAGTCTGGCAGAGGTGGGTGAGGCTTCTCGTCTGGGAATGTTTCCACGACCGCCACCCCCTCACCTGACATCCTCTGTCATGTCGCCCCTGTTTTCCTCTCGGGAGCGGTGCTCACATCTCTGCCCACCTCCGGCAGCTGCTGCAGGGTCTGGGAGCCCCTGAAGGCTTTCTGGAATATGTGCCTCCTGCATTGTTAAACTGCTTCCTCCCCTCCCTACCCCAAGAAGTCTTCTTCCTTTTGTATTTCTTTACCCCATTTTCCTCCTAAGTATCACCTTTTACTAGATTTTTGCTGGAATGGGGAAAGACAAACATTTTCTCCTGCTACTTCTGAAGAGACCTAATTTTCTCTGCCCTACAGTATCTTAATTCCCTGCCAGTATCCCTTGCTCCCTCTGTGAGAACCCCCTCCCCTTTCTTTGTGGCTTTCCCTTCTCCCTCTCCTGTGATTTTTTTTTGTCTTTCAAAAAGCACAGCTGTATTTTCTGAGGGAGAAAATACTGTATTACAGTTGAAGTGTCTTGGTCCACTAATAGTATGTTAAAAATGTCTTTTCTCAAGACAGGATGTTTATCTAAAATGTTCTTTGAAGGTTTAAAATGAGAAACTGCAGAAAAATATAAATGGATTATTCAGAAAATAAGTAAAAAAGGGATAATAAGGCTTAAAACTGCTTTTAGCTATCATATTTATATGCCTGCCTCAGAATTGCTAAATTTTTTATTAACAAATCTATTGGACTGAGCACATTTGAAATAAAAGGGGAGGAAGGTAATATACAAGGGGTGTATGTCCATGTGTGTGTGTGTGTGTGTACGTGAGTGTTGTCTGTAAATTAATAAAAGGAGTTTCCAACGTTGAAGCTTAATCCCTCTTCCTCCTTTTCCTGTCCTCAAAGAAAACAAAACCCCCACATAGTTCTTTACTCTGTGGGAAGCCATGTGTACAGGCAATGAGAAGACTAGGGGTTGAAATTGGTCAGCACCGAGGGCGAGGCCGGGGCATCCGCAGTCATGTGGCTGCATGCCAAGGGGACCCTCTTCTCTGACAAGGGACCTACCCTCTCTCTGCAGAGGCTCCCAGGCCTGCTGCTACTTCTGAGATGTGTGTCAGTGGTGGACCATGACATTCCTCTACATACTCCCTCCCCACCAAGAGATCTTCTCAGCCATTTAAACCCATACCTGAACTGAATGGTCTTTAAAGTTGAACACCCGAACATGACCTGTGGTGACATTCATTTTAGGCCTGGGCAAAGAAATGTGCTCCCCAGTTGGGCTTTCTTTTGAATCTGCACAGTAGCTGAAGCAGGGCTCAGTCTCCACGACTGGCCATCATGGGTGTTCTTTGCCACCAAACACTGGCATTCTGTGGGGTTTCTATGTCTATTGGGAGGCAATGCCTACCTTTTATTTTTATTTAAAAAAAGTTTTTTACACATTTACTTATTTTTGAGAGATGGAGCTTGAGCAGGGGAGGGGCAGAGACAGAGGGAGACATAGAATCTGAAGCAGGCTCCAGGCTCTGGGCTGTCAACACAGAGCCCGACGTGGGGCTGGAAACCACGAACCATGAGATCATGACTGAGCTGAAGTTGGACGCTTAACCGACTGAGCCACCCAGGTGCCCCAGTGCTTACCTTTTAAATAGCATTTCCACCAAGTACATTTATTTAAGCAAGTTGACACTTCATTTATGGTTCTATGTACTTATGCTCAGTGTGCATACTTGGGGCTATTTGTGTTTTGGAAAGGAAACCAGAATCAGTCTTTTAAAAATGCATGTTTTGGGGCCCCTGGGTGGCTCAGTCGGTTAAGCAGCCGACTTCGGCTCAGGTCATGATCTCGCGGTCCGTGAGTTCGATCCCCGCGTCGGGCTCTGTGCTGACGGCTCAGAGCCTGGAGCCTGTTTCAGATTCTGTGTCTCCCTCTCTCTGACCCTCCCCCGTTCATGCTCTGTCTCTCTCGGTCTCAAAAATAAATAAACGTTAAAAATTTTTTTTTTTAAATGCATGTTTTTAAACTGATCTCACAAGGAATGTACCTGAAGGCTTAAATGCTGTAAACTGTCCTGGAGGAGGAGCAGTAGTGTCCCCCAAATTCACACTTTCCACACCAGACTGAAGTCTTGAATTGATGGCATGTCATCCTTGCTGTTTCCTCTTTCTGTAATTTTATATTCTCCATGTTTTATCCTGCTTTTCACTGAGTGACTCAGGCTCACTTTCCCAGAAATGGAAAAGCCATTCTTGTCTTCAGGAAACCAGAGAGTGACTGGAAGTGGCCGCCCCAAGAGCTTAAAAATTCTATTCCTGTTTATTTTTCTTAGGTAGCTCACAGACACCCCAAGCAATCTGTTAAGGAATAGCAGTCCCCACAGTGAGGTCAACCTAGGACCCTCTGTTTTCTGTACTTCCCTTCCCTTCCCTTCCGTTCGAGTTGCTCAGATTACCCATCTCCCATCGAAATGACTCCCACATTCTAGTAAGTTCTCATACTTTATCTTTTTGAATGTGAATATTTAATACTTTCAGCTTATTAGTTCTTATATTATTTTAGGTTCCAAATAAAAGGCTAGGTGACTTTGGGTGGTAATACTCTATTTAATCTACAGTCCATTTCAGAGACTTAAGTAGGCAAGAACTTTGAAGATACATCTGAAAGAGAAGCAGGGAATTTAATACTTTCAATTGCTTATCTGTTTGCTCTATTCCATGTGCATTTGAATGCGTTAACTCACGAAAACCTAACCACAATTCTATGAAGTAGGTGATGGTAGTTTTCATTTTAGAGACAAGGAAACCAGAGAGGTTAAATAACTTCCCCCAGGGCACACTGCTAATAAGAGACCTGGCTGGGATGTCAGTCCACATCTGGTGAGCCCAAAGCACAGTGTTTTCTCAATAACATCACACCTGCTATATAGTGAGGAAATGTGCCAGGCCAGTAGTGGAAATATGCTGGGGATGGTTGAGAATGGACTGAAAAACTATCTCAGACGTAAACACCATTTCACATAAAAGAAACAAACACATGATAAAAGCAACGAAAAAAGCAATGGGCAGGAGATGGATTATTCAACAAATTCGTTTGGCACAGCTCAAAGGCGATCTTTTGACTGAGCACTTTAAATCTTCACATTGCACACTAAAATGAATTGTAAGTGAATTGGAGTTAAATATAAAAACTCAAACTGAAATCCATTGACGTAAATATTTATCAAATGGCTAGAGTAGGGAGGACTTTCTAAATTTGGGAGCAATAGAAAAATTGCAAAAGACACATTAACGAGATCTGACCTTTGTTTTAGGAAAGAAATGGTGTATATGGAAAAATGAGAGACAAATAATAAACTAGGAAAAATATTTTCAGTGAAAATGACAGACTTAGATAATGCTAACTAGGTGATAATGTCTTTAATATGTAAATAATTAATAAGTAATAAGCAACTTAAGACCCCAATAAACAAATGAAGAAAGGGACCCAATTCACCAAAAAACCCCAATACATACAGTTCTTTTGAAACTTTTGACTTTGTGATACTTATAAATTCACAACAAAGTGCAAAGAAATGCAGAGGGAGGTCCCATCCACCCTGATGTACCCTCCCCTAATGTCAACATCTCTATAGGTTTTTTATTTTTTTAAGAAAAAAAATGTTAGACCTAATTCTTAACAAAGAAATGCAAATTACAACAATTTGTTTAACATACAACTTTTCTAAATTATAGTATTCTATGCCCTTAAAGATATAGAGAAAACAGAGGTTCTTGTGTTAATGTGATTAAATCATATATGTATTACCTCTAACATTTTTAATAATTCTGCTTCTGAGGACTGATTCTAAGAAATAGTGAGATACAAGTATTATCTCATTGTTTACAAGAGACATTTGCAAACATGCTCATGATCTTTACAAATTTGGAAATGCCCTTAATTTCTAATACATAAAAGTGTCACTTTGTGACACATATATAACAAAGTATTATCTATGAACTAAAGTTAATGTCTCAAGAAGCTAACATCCTGGGAAAAAGTTTGTAATATAATGTTAAATGAATATAGCAGACTATATAAAGACTACAGTGTGATCTAGTTTTTCAAACTTAAATCTGTATCTTTATATAATATATATACACGCATACACATATATGTACCATACACACACACACACACACACACACACACACACACACACGTTTTAATAAAAAATACACCAACAGGTTAATAGGGGCCACATCTGGGCAATGAGGCTTTAAGTGATAGGTATTTTATTTACATTTTTCTTTATTTTCCATTTTAAACATGTTACTCTTATCCTCAAGATAAATGTTAATTTTGAAAAAATGACTATGGTACAGTGTTGTTTAGGGAAAGTTTATAAATATATATTATATATAAATCAATGGACTGGGGAACATGTTCACTACTCAGTTCCATTTGCCCCAGTTTTATATATTTATATAAGTTTATACACACACACACACACACACACACACAATTATTTTAAAGCAAAGCTATATGTATAAAAAGGATGGGAGAGAAATGTATCAAAATGCTTATAGTGGTTTTAGCCACAATGAGATACCATCTTACACCTGTCAGAATGGCTAACATTAACAACTCAGGCAACAACAGATGTTGGCGAGGATGCAGAGAAAGAGGATCTCTTTTGCACTGTTGGTGGGGATGCAAACTGGTGTAGCCACTCTGGAAAACAGTATGGAGGTTCCTCAAAACACTAAAAATAGAACTACCCTACGACCCAGCAGTTGCACTACTAGGTATTTATCCAAGGGATACAGGTGTGCTGTTTCGAAGGGACACATGCACCCCAATGTTTCTAGCAGCACTATCAATAATAGCCAAAGGATGGAAAGAGCCCAAATGTCCATCGATGGATGAATGGATAAAGAAGAGGTGGTATATATATACAATGGAGTATTACTCGGCAATCAAAAAGAATGAAATCTTGCCATTTGCAACTATGTGGATGGAACTGGAGGGTATTATGCTAAGTGAAACTGGTCAGTCAGAGAAAGACAAATAATCATATGACTTCACTCATATGAGGACTTTAAAACACAGAACAGATGAACATAGGGAAGGGAAGCAAAAATAATATAAAAACAGGGAGGGAGGCAAAACCTAAGAGACTCATAAATATGGAGAACAAACTGAGGGTCGCTGGAGGGGGTGTAGGAGGCGGGATGGGCTAAATGGGCAAGGGGCGTTAAGGAATCTACTCCTGAAATCATTGTTGCACTATATGCTAACTAATTTGGATGTAAATTTAAAAATTAAAATTTTAAAAATTTAAAAAATAACAAGTTTATATTTCCTTAAAAAATGCTTATAGTAGTTTTAGTGTGATAGGATTATGAGTGTTCCCTTCCTTCCCTTTTTTTCTGTTTATCTTTTCTTGATTTAAAAAAAATGATAGACAACCATGGAGGCCTTCCAACCTCGTGGGGAAATTGTTGAAGTGAACCGAGCAGGTTGATATGTAACAAGTGCGGTCCTGTGTGTGTAAGGTAGTATGCTGAGGCTTGGGGCTGCTGCAGTCCCACTGAGTTTTTTTTTTTCAGTGGGTATTGATAGGACGTTTCTGGAGGTAGAACGTCAGAAGGGGCTAGCGTTAGGTATATTGTTTTCATTGTTGATGAGCCAAGAAATCCTTCTGATCCATCCAACTAGGAGAAGGAAGATAGAGAGCAGGAGCGACTAGTAATGAATTAATGAACAGAACAAGTAAATAAATCATTAGAGTCTTATGTGGCAGCGACACACCAAAAGACACAGGAAGATTCTGCTGTTTCAGTGAGCATTAAAGGAGCTCAGTCATTCACTATGGTGTCTCCTGTTTTGAGGAGACATTCCTTTCCCTTGAAGGTGACAGCTATGGCACTTGTTTATAGAGCCTAATGCAGTCTCTTTGTCAGGGCAGAAAAGAAGCCTGCTTTTCGCAAGGCTTTATGGGTATTAAAATGGGTAAGACCTTTGAATGACCAGGTGTCTTACATAGGAAGAATCCAAGAGGAAGGGATACCCATTTAAATGTGTTCCTGAAGTAAACATTTCATAAAGGGACCACTTGTCCTTTACTAATTATAAAAATCTGCTATGGTCCTTCTGTTATCGCACCCCCATCTTGGATATAATTTGTTTATGAGACTGAAGAGCGTATCCTGAACTCATAAAACTTCTGGAAAAGACATAATCTGCTGTAACTTTTGCTCTCCAAATATTCTGAGACTCCCTTATGACATACGTATGATGCAGAAGCTGTTCCTTTATCAGCCCCGTGAGAATTGTGAACTGTAGGGAAGTTCAGGGCAACAATCTTCTCTGAATTGAAGGAATTTAGACTGGGGAACATTCCTCAAGGTGTCACCTCTCCCTCCAAACCAAAGCCCAAAATAGAATCAGCCTCACCTTCCTCTTCCCTTCTGTAGTTCCCTCTCTTCTACAGTCTTGGTCTCATGTGTTGAGTGCATTCTTTGCGCCACTCTTTCAGGCCAGTGCATCCTTATATCTCTCCAAAGCCAGCATAAAGCAGTTGCTCAATTTGTTGAGTTGTATTAAATTTTCACTTGCAAATTGAATAGAATGCACATTTCCAAACAAAGTATTTAGGACCTTCCCCGCGGGGAAGTTTAGACCCAGTGAAGTAGGGAAGGGAGGGCCATGCAAGATGGAAAAATCATGATACCCCATTATGTTGTTTGTAGAGAGGTTTATAAAGGGGATTGGGAGTTTCCATCCCTCTCAGAGTCATTTGTGGTTGGAGAGAGACAAAGAGAATTTATCTCATTCATCCATGAATAATGAATGATCTGCCACCAGGGGCACTTCTGGACCAAAACACGCTGTGTATTTGTCAAGGGACGCCTCGAGAACAGCATATTGGCTTCTGGGAAAGCGTGGAGGCAGAAAAAGGCATTGTGGCTGCAGCAAGGACATACATTGAGTACAATTCAGAGGAAATTTTAGGATGAAAAGAAACATCCTGCAGTGGTAGAGAATAAGAGGATATGATTCAGAGAGTGTTAGAATTTTCCCCCTCTTAACTGGAACCGAGACTGACCTTGGACAGTTTCTTTTTGCTTTGAGATTTGTTGCAGGTGCCTAAGCAGTGATAGTGCCTATAAAGTGAGGTGTCCGTGTGGGGGACACTTTTGTTTTTCATTTTGTTTTGTGTGAGGCTTGCTTCTCCTTGACTTTGGGGCTGACCTCTGCTTTGAGCTGCTTGTTTGCATGTACCTGTGACCTTGTGTATCATGCAGCGAAATCACTTGTTTATTTTTGCTTCTCTTGAGACTGTTTCTAATTATATGCATTTTTGTGTTTGTGTTTCAAATAGGAAAACTCCAGAGATGACAACCGAGCTCTGGTCCATCAGCTTTCCAATGAAAGTAGACTCTCCATCACTGACTCCCTTTCAGAGTTTTTTGATGCACAGGAAGTTCTGTTATCTCCAAGCTCTTCAGAAAATGAGGTTTGAGCACTGTTTTCAGTTAGGTGCCTCAAAATCTCTTTTGTTGCTTTACTCATTTGTTTAGAAATACTAAACTCAGTGGGCTCTTTCTGCCGTTGCATTCTGAGGATCTTCTTGTAACTCCCACCCCCCCAGAGAACATGAAAAGATAACAAGACCTCAGGGAAAAGGTTGCAAAAGTAGAAGGTGTTGGGTACTTCCTCACTTCTGTTTCTTGATTTGTTATACCTCTTTTCAATTAGTGGTTAATGATTTTGACTATTAGCTATTTCATAATGTAATATTTCTACTACAGGTTTGGAAATTAGTATCTTATTTTTTTAATCACTGAATTTGACCAATATTAATTTATAACATGCAATTATTTTACTATAATTATTTTAATATGGCTATTATAATAATTAATTTATAATATATAATAATACGGTTTTATATTGATGCATAAAAATCATACTTTCCTAAATATGCAAGTATCATAGTTGGCATTGCTTTGTGAAAATGTGAATTGATAATTTTACACCTTTCATATAGAAGTACTAATCTTATTTAATTTCCATGGAAGATCCTTTTTTTTCCCCACAAATAGTTGAAAGACAAATTATAATTATTCTGTGCAAACACTAGCAAATTCTGAAAGTGCAGTCTGAAATAATAAGAATTTTTTGTAATAACTAAGATCTTGAGTGTTTTCTTTGTGATAACTGCTCAAGAAAGTATAAAAATTTTAATAACAGGTGTTTGCCATGAACGGCTTTCAGGCAGACTGGCGTTTGGACCTCTATGAAAGTAATCCAAAATTATTTCTGTAGGTTTTTAACATGGGATTCAAAATGTTTGATGATTTGGAGTAAAGGTTTAATGAAAATCTGGTTTGTTTATTCTTACTCAAATGTATTTTTCTTTTCCCATAGATTTCTGAGGATGACTCCTATGTCAGTGACATAAGTGATAATCTTTCCTTAGACAATCTCAGTAATGATTTAGATAATGAGAGACAGACCTTGGGTAAGATTTAAATTATTTGATCTCTGAAAGATTGCATCTTCAGTGAATACTAATAAGCATTAATAGAGTATCTTCTGCAGGTATAGAACTGTAACATGTTTTATATAAGAAAATTAAGACATGGTCCCCATCCTTGAGGTTTATATAATCTAGGTGGGGAATCAGCACTGACATGTGAAATATATATTCATTCAAATAAATTTGTCTGCCCATGAAAAATTTGATTTTATAAAGTAAGGGTATACCAGTTATCATATAAATACCAAAAATTAGTGCAATAGATACCCCTAATATGGTCAAACATTCTCTCAGCAAACACATTACAATATAGCTTTTTGCCTTTAGATATCTAGTGGTTTTCATGCTTTAGGAATTCTGTAAGGCTTATGTAATAAGAACACCTGATCTAAGTGGTAATTCAACCTCAGATTCTTTAAGATAACACATTTAAAAGTAACAAATGGCTACCTCCTAGAAGGGGGGGATGGGCCGTCAGGGTATCTAAGACATTCCTTTATTACTGTTTGATCCCAAGAGCAAAACGATGCCGAGGAAATGTTAGTTTGCATTGTGGGGTACCTAGAGTGTCTGCCTATCCCCAAACAGCTCTGATTTAGGAGTTCAGTAAGCATACTGAAGTCTGTTTCAGAAAATGTGCTTAAGAAGAATTGGCCCATTGGACAGTTTTCTGCATGGGTCCTGTAGCATCAGACATTCCCAGTCTTGGTACTCAGTGTGCCTCGGGGTCTCCAGGTTGGCCTGTGCCACATACTGGGTACCCAGAGCACCACCTGTTTTCATATCTACCCAGAGGATAGGGACCATGTCGGGGCTTTTTGTATTTTAGTGCTTCCCAGTTCAGAAAGTATGTGTGAAATATGATGATGAATTTTTATATGAATGCCAAAGAGCCTACACTTTGGGGACCACAAAAAAGGCAGGTAATTTTACCATTTTCTGGAAGTACATCCTTTTAGCATCATATCTGTTAGAAGTCTGATGCTCATTTTGCTCTATCTTGCTTGAAATGTTTCCAGAGAGATGAACTTTGGTGGAAAAGTCCAATGGTTCAAAGGAGAAGACCAATAATGTAGGAGCTCCTTGTTTTTCTAGAAAAACAAGTAGGTGAATTGAAAGAGAAATCAAGAAACATCACACCCCTTTGACAAACAGCACACACACTAAAATGGCACTCCCACTATGGATGAGGAAGATGGACAAATGCTGAAGTCTTTTTCTCTTTGAGGCCTGAGGGAGGGGCCAAGGGGAGCACAGGAATAGAGGGTTCAGAGGTCAAGGTTAGAAACAGAAGACTTGCCCTAAGACTCCAGCTGTGCTGAGGTGACATCAGCCAGGAAAAGCATAGAAGTCAAAGCTCATTCTATCTTATTCCACAGCCATTTGGCTGGAATGGTGACCAGTGCATTGCCTTGGCTTCAACAAACACTGGGCCAAACCCAGCTTTCTTCGTCAGCAGAATTTGGAGGCAAAATAGGTGTCCTTCAGTTTAACTGTCTCTGTGGAAGATTAGATTTCTAAACGTCAGTACTCTACTGAAAAGATTGGATGTAGACCTAACCTTAGCATCATACGACACAGCTTTGCCTACAAAAGGAAATAGGGATTGGATCAAGTTCTTGATAATTTATGATGTTAGAGTTTCTCTGAACCTATAGTAAATGCTAGATATTTAGAGTGATTCCTGTTAATTTCTTCCTCCCCAAATCAGGAGGCAAATATTGGGATCTATCACCATGATGGGTGCTGTGGGAGGTTCAGGGGTTAGGAATATAGATTCATGACCGGACTTCCTTGGTTAACCTCAGCTCTGCACTCACTGGTTATGTGTACTTAAGAGATAATGTATGTAAAGTATATGTAAAAATAGATAATATATGTAAAATGCTTGAAGACTTGCTAAATAGGTATTATTCATTCATTGGTAGTAGTCACTCATCTAGTGTTGTTTCAAAATCTGGATTAGCAGAATCAAAGAAACTATTTTGAGATTACATGGAAAACTGTTTTTAAAAACTACCATCATTTGCAGCTGTTTACTTGGGTAAATCAGACTTTTGCTTACACCAATTCAACAATTAATTGGATGCTTAGATTAACATGAGACTATAAAGTGTGACCCCAGTTTCATACTTTCCTGTTCCTCAAAGCAGCCTCTTTATTCAGAGTGATTGGCTTTATAATGAGTAAATGTTAAACATTTTAAATAAATAAATATGTAGAAATAAAATGCCTGTTTCTCATGTGTTGGTGTAATGCAAAAGATTTTATTTGAAAATAGGCTCAGCTGGGATGGGAAAAGAATTTCAGAGCCTGAGTCAATGGAAGTTGTTACAGAGGAAAAGATTGATAGATGTAAATACCTAAAGTGTAAGTGTTTTATGTGTCAGCTAACCACATGGACCAAGTTTAAAGATCAGTGTCAAATGGGGATTTGATTGTAAAACAAATATAAAAACAAAAAATTTATGCCTTAATATGTAAATAGGAAAACAGATGATGCAGAAAAGAAGAAATATTCATGAAAGAATTACTAGGAATTTTTAAATACAAGTTAAAGCAAGGAAATAACACCGTCCACCCAACAATTTGCCAAAA
>NC_064816.1:112229070-112263732 GCF_023721935.1 Panthera uncia | reverse complement strand
TTTTTTTTTTTTTTTTAAATAGCAATATCTGTTTGCATTTGCTGCTGGCTCTTCTGGGAATTGTTAATGCCACCATTTCCTCCTTTTTAGCTTTGGAGATCATTTTGAGTGGAACAAAGTGACCTCTTGCATCCATAACATCTTAAGTGGGCAGAGATGGATTGAGCACTATGGGGAGATTGTCATCAAGAACCTGAATGATGACTCCTGCCACTGCAAAGTGAATTTCATAAAGGTAACCGCCAGAAAGGCCTTGGCAGAGCAGGGCCTCCGGGCACAGGACATCCCAGGGAACTTTTCACCTTCACCCTTGTGCCATCAGGCAAGCAATGCCGGGGGATCCCTGGTGTTCCCCCCTCCCAACCCCTCTCACCTGGACCAGGGTTGTGGCCCCTTCGAGCCTCCCTCCTTCCACTCTTACTCCCCTGTGGTCTGTCCTCAACTGCAGCAGCCAGAGGGACTCTTATACAATGTAATTCATCATGCTACCTTATGGAGGAAGCTTGAAGACATTATGCTAAGTGTAATAAGCCAGACACAGGACAGGTATTGTGTGACTCCACTTTTGAGGTACCTAGAGCAGTCAGATTCATAGAGACAAAAAGTAGAATGGTGATGCCCGGGGCTGGTGGGTTGGGGAATGGCAGTTAGTGTTTCATGGATACACGGTTTCAGTTTGGGAAGATGAAAAAGCTCTAGAAATATAAAATGATGATGGTTACACAACATAGTGAATGTGCTTAGCGTCACTGAATTGTACACTTACAAATGATCACAATGGTACATTTTGTTATTTATGTTTTACTAGAATGAAAAAAATAAAAGTCATGCTGTATTTTCCTAGAGTAAAAGCCTGCCTCCTGACAATGGCCCACAAGGCCCTGTGCACTATGCACTGCCCACCCCCACCATGTTCACACATGCACACAAACACGCACACTGGCACATACACACACATGCAAACACAAGTGCATGCACACACACCTGCACACACACAGCTGGCCACACATATATGAACACGCACATGCACACATACCTGCCTCTATATGGATATGTGCACTCACGCGCACACACACACACACACACACACACACACACACAAACACACTCATTCCTCTCCGATTTCAGCTTCCACCAACCCTTCCTCCCCTTCTGACCCCACTGGCCTTTCTCTCTCTCCATTTCCTCCTGCTTGGAGCCCTTCTCCACAGATCCTTCATCATCAGCCCTGTCTTCTTAGTCAGTCTCTATCATATCCCATTTTCTTCAAAGTTTTTATTCCCATCTATAGTTAGCTTGCTCACTGTTGGTTTACTTGTGTGTTTTCATCTTCTGTTCCCCACACCCGCCTCACCATCCGTGACTCTGCAGAAGCAAAAGCCTGGTCTAATCTTGCTCACTGCTGTAGGCTGATGTCTGGAAAGGCTCATGAACATTCATAGGGTAAATGAACAGATTGGCCAAAGGCAAAAGTGTGGAATAGTCTGCTTACCTTTCCAAATGCCTCAATTCCCTTAGATTCCTCTTCCCCTTAAAATTATCATGTACTTAACATGGTCTTAAAGGAACATTTGCATTTAATTACGGTCAAAATCAGAAGCCAAGAGATTAGGCTCTAATTGTGGCATTTCATGCAGGACCTCTCTACACCACCTGTAGCCTGTAGGGGATATTATGGAGAGATAGATGGAGGTCTGTATTATATCCTATAAATCAGACTAGTAATGTTTGAGGTAATATAAAAATGACTCTGCCTTGAAAACTTCATGTAGCTCAGCACCCTGAGCCAGGTGAAGGCCACCTGGTTCTCAGTACTTTCCCCAAGGAAATGTGCTTGAATCCCATTTCTACCATCTACTTAGTACTCACACACTTAGGGCCAGAGAATAGATTTCTGTGGCTACAAGAAATGAGGGGATTGGCACACTGGACGTACCTCTGGTGTTGAAAGAGAATCTGAAAGCAGATGTGGCCCTTCCCAATGGAGCACAGCCCTTCCTCTGTGGCATCCCCTTGTATTGCCAGCATTGGATTTGTCAGCAAATGTCTATAATAGAAAACCAGACTTCTGCTTCAGAATACACTTAAGAGCCTGGACGGTATCTGTTGCCACTTTCCTCCATTATTACCTGAGTAGAGACCTCAGGTTTACATTTCTGATTCAGCTGTGTGATGCTGCTGTACTCTGTCCTTCCTTCCATCTTCCTCGTAGACACAGAAGGGGGAAACCAAACCACCAGAATATGGCCCCAAAATGCCACTCAACTTTATTGGTTTCCAAATATGGATTCTGTTTTGGCTGAAAATAGCACTGGGAGTTTTGATTTATGAAGTAATGCCTTCCGTTCTTTTTTAGAGATTTTTTTGGGGGGCAGCCAGGTAATGGGGAGATTAAAAAAAAAAACAAAAACCCACACAACTCTAGGGAGTTAGACCACCCTCTGCTGGCCACCTTGTGGTACTGTATAAAACCCACAAGGCTGAGCTGAGCTGAGCTGCTCTCTCAGCCCAGGACCATTCCACAGTGTAAATAAGGGTTGCCTAACGTTCCAATGGATTCGATGAACAAATCTAGTTTGGGGGAGAAATAATCGGAGAAACTGAAAATCGGTTGCTTTATTATGACCAATGTTAACGAGCCTCCTTCTTGGTTTACAAAAAGCTATCTAGTTACCATCTAGAAAAATAAAAAAATACAAGTTATTTCTCTCTTAAATTGCAGTAGTCAGAGCCACAGGGACATCCAGGGAATGGCTATTCCAGAGGAGGGGCTTAGAGGCCAACCACATTATTTGGCCGAAGTGTGAGACCTGAGACTTTCCTTCTGACGTTGCATGTAGCAGAAGTAGGGAGAAAACCCGTATCTTTCACAAATGTTGCTTGTTCAGTTGCACACTGTAAATAAAGAGTTAGCTGTTAATTTCTATGAAGTAATTAAAAGTATGATTTGTTTAAAAAGCCAGAACCCAGAACCAGCACACTATATACAATGCAGAATCATTCTTTTTTTTTATTTTATTATTATTTTTTTTAATGCAGAATCATTCTTGTGGTTTTTTTCTCTTTCCTTTGCTTTTCCTCTTAATATCTGTAATAAGTTGACCCCAAAGTACTAAAAACAGATAACTTATATTTGAATCCTAGGCAAAATACTGGAGCACTAATGCCCGTGAGATTGAAGGTACGGTATTTGACAAGAATGGAAAAGCCGTGCATCGGCTCTTCGGGAAATGGCACGAAAGCATCTACTGTGGGGGCTCCTCCTCATCCACCTGTGTCTGGAGAGCAAGTTAGTATTCGGGTTAATCAGTTCTGGGCCAGGGGTGGGGGACATGGCCAGAGGAACCGCAGGCGGGCTGGCAGCAGTGTCTGTCTCGTACCTCTAGCCTCTACCTGCTTTGAACTCCATTCGAGCGGCCAGCCCTTCTTTCATTCAGTAATCATTATCTCAGCCTCATCCTTATGCTTCTCAACAACACCTCAGTTGGCCTGCTAGGTCCTGGGTTCTTAATCCTGGAACAAAGCCATTGGTCACTTAATCCGTGGTCACTCTCTCTGAGGAAATCTTCCAGGCCACACACATCACTCCTGTGCCTATCTTGGGCACTAAGGAGTGTTAGTGAAGCACAGGAAGTCATTCTAGAGTAAGAATGAATAAAGAGGAAACTGTCAGTAGACAAGAAGAGTGACCTGGGGCTTCTACAAAAGTCAGGGGTCTCCCGGATTCACCCAATACCATTAGCCACTCTGATGTCTCTTGTAATTCTAGAAAAATAGCCCTTGAGCAGCTGTGGGGAGAAAGGGCTAGGGAAGCCAAACCTTCATAATATGTCCCCAAAACCTTTTAAGACGTTTGTCCATCTTTTAAGTCTTGGTCATATTATAAAACCATCATTTTGAGATACCACCACGAGAATGCTTTGGGCTGATCAAAACAAAACAAAGTAAAACAAAACCATTCTAATAGTGACTTAAATCATTAGGATGTGTGCTATTACTTAACAAGGAAGGGGTAGGATGGGCCTGTGTTTGTTATACAGGCAACTTACCTGTGTCAAGAGCACAGACCATTGAGGACACATTCTGTCACTCCCAATGTAGCAGTGATACATTGCAGGGGCCCAAGGCTCTGGGTGGTGGCAGCCTGGCAGCTTGAAACTGTGGCAGTGGCCCCATCCTTTGAAGGGTGGAGGCATCCTTCCCCCACTGGGCCTTGTCGTCTGGGCCTGTGGTGGCAGTGGTAACCCTGATGATCTCTGAATCACCTTCCCACTCATTCTTCCCTTTGCTTGAGGGTTAACACATGTTTGCAGCTGGGTAACTTGATGGAAGCATCCTGTAAAATGCCAGTGGTCCAACAGCCTTACTTCATTCGGTCCCCTTGACATCCAGCTGGCGGTATTTCTGCCGGTATAATCCCACGTCTATTCCCGGCTTCCACTGAGTTAGTTTTAAATATAAATGTGTAAGATATGGAGGGACAAGACTTGGTAAAAGGAAGGGCAGGAATGGAAAAAAGAATAACATTGACCACTTGCTATGGGTTCAACACTATTTTAGGTACTAGACAGAGTTCCAGGAGGATTTGACATTTCTTAAATGAAAAATGGATTCTCCAGAGTGAGAGTGTTGTTAGTCAGGAAAACATGGACCCAGAGTTCTTTTTCACATGTTTATTTTTGTAACAAATTATTTTTATAACTTGCACAGTATAAAAACTTCACAGCATTACATAAATTCCCTATCTGGCCACACAAAAGAGGTCTTATCCTTGTAGGTAGAAGAAAACTTACAGAGAAAAAGATTTATGGAGGAACATTCAACACCTATTTGTTAGCCAGAATATTTTAATAGAAATGGAAGAATTTAGAGCTGAGAGAGAAAAAATAATAGCTGGTTTGAGTTGAAAAAGGTGAAGGAATTAAAATGTAATGTAAATGAAAGGAAGTTGGAAATGAATGATTTCTTTTTCTTTTAGATCCCATGCCAAAAGGCTATGAGCAATATTATGGCTTCACACAGTTTGCCCTAGAATTAAATGAAATGGATCCATTGTCAAAGTCTTTATTACCACCTACTGATACTCGATTTAGACCAGACCAAAGGTAAGGACTTTTTAAAGATCTTTATCTCCAGAGATGTAAAACTCTTTATAAAGAGTCTTACTAACAACTCCCAGGCCATCAGAGGAGCTCGAGAGAGACAATGTCGTTAGGAGTAGAGGTCTAGGAGGACTGAAAACAATCATGTCATGGAAGGTATGGAGCCCAGCTTAATTCTATGTGTGGCCTGGCCTTTATTCATCAGTAAAGCCTTATTTCTAGTGAAATATCCCCCCAAAGTGTTTATTTTTAAGAGTTTTACTGTCTATAATAATATAGAACTTATAACTGTATTTGAAAGAGTGAAAAGCACCCAATTCCTTTACACTTCAGATTTAAATTATTTTGGTGCACAAAACCTAACTTCTCATTCTAGGTTTGCTGGCCACAAGCAGTGTCAACTTTCTTAGTCTCAGTTTCCTATTCTGTATAATAGAAATAATTATCTCTGCTCTGGGGCCTAATTAAGACTCAAAACCCAGAAAGGAAAAAGGAAAATTATATATTTGACTTTATTTAAAAAAAACAAACAAACTTCTTCATGGCAAAGTAAAAAAATATTTTTATACCCAGAGTCAAAAAGACAAACGACAAACTGGGAAATCTATATTTCAACTCATTTCATGAATTGGTTTCAAAAATCAAGACTAACTCACTAAAAAAAAAAAAAAAAAAGACATAGGAAAATGAACTGTTCACAAAGTAGGAAATGCAGATATCCCTTAAACATATGAAAAGATGCTTAGTCCCACTGAAAGAAATGCCTATTTTCAAAAATTTTTTTTAAAGTTTATTTTGGGGGGGGGGGGAAATAGAGAGCAAGCAGGGGAGGGGCAGAGAGATAGAGAAGAAAAAAAAAAAGGAAAAAAAAAAACCCAAGCAAGCTCTGCGCTGTCAGCATGGAGCCCGATGCGGGGCTCAAACTCACGAACTGTGAGATCATGACCTGAACTGAAATCAAGAGTTGGATGCTTAACCGACTGAGCCACCTACGTGCCCCAAGAAATGCATATTTTTAAAAAATATATAGACATACTAATTCTTAATGTATCAGGTAGCAAGATTCAAAAGTTTGATGTACTCTGAGGCTACAGGCAAAAGGTATGGTGAGGAAACAGGTGGGATGAGAGATGGGGATGAAAGGGACAAATTCCTTTTTATAGATCTGATTTTTTGAGCCATGTCTATGTCACCAGTTCAAAAAATAATATCTTGGGGCACCTGGGTGGCTCAGTCAGTTGAGCGTCCGACTTTGGCTCAGGTCATGATCTCGCAGTTCATGAGTTTGAGCCACACATCGGGCTCTGTGCTGTCAGTGCGGAACCCACTTTGGATCCACTGTCCTTCTTTCTCTCTGCCCCTCCCCTGCTCACTCTCTGTCCCTCTCTCAAAAATAAATAAACATTTAAAATGATGATGATGATGATGTCTTCCCTAACTACCCCAAAATACTGTTTTAAAGGTTGAAGGGGGGTTCTTACCTATAGGGAAGCATTTTGAATATCCAGTCTTAGATACAGAATTCTAGAAGTAATGATTACAGTATTTTCTCAGAATTTGTGTTGCTTTTTTTCCCTAATGCCTCAGGTTCCTAGAAGAAGGGAACTTGGAAGAAGCTGAAATACAAAAGCAGAGGATTGAACAGCTACAGAGAGAAAGGCGACGGGTCTTAGAAGAAAATAATGTGGAACACCAGCCGCGGTTTTTCAGGTGTGTGCGCATATTGTGTGGGTCATTGGTGGATAGGTACTGGTGACACCTGATGCTTCCAGTATGAAGAGAGTAAATGGGCTGTCCCCTCCCCAAAGGAGAGCCTTCTTGGTGTTTTTCTTGCTTCAGAGTGCAGAAACTTCTCCCCTGGAAAATGGAAATTCTGAGTGGTCTAATTCTTTCTTTTTTTTTTATTTTTATTTTTTATTTTTTTTTTGAGAGAGAGAGAGAGAGCACAAGTTGGGCAGAGGGGCAGAGAGAGGAGAGAATCTTAAGCAGGCTCCACACTTAGCACAGAGACCGATATGGGGCTCGATCTCATGACCGTGGGATCATGACCTGAGCTGAAATCAAGAGTCAGGTACTCAACGGACTGAGCCACCCAGGTGCCCTGCAAGTGGTCTAATTCTTGAATTGCAGAAGTTACAAAACACTTCAGTTTGGAATTGGAACATTTACTGTTAGTTTTAAAATAACTTGCCATTAAAGTCCTGTTAAAAATAGACTTAAAGATCTAGAAGGGGCATCAGAGATCATCAGCCCTTTACCCCCTCTTTTATATTAACTGGGCAGAAGCAAAGGCCCAGGGAACATAGGAGGCCCCAGTGAAATGTCCTGGACTGGCACCTGGCTCTCCTGGCTACTGGCCAGGGCTTTGTATGGTTTTAGGGGCTTTTTTATTGGTTTAATAAAAAAAAAAAAAATCAACATTAAAACAGGCACACACAGAAAAGCCACAGGCTTCTGCCCTACCCCTTCCACCCCAGTCTTGCTTTCAGGGAAGCCAGGGTTTTTTTGTTTGGGGTTTGTTGGTTGGTTGGTTGGTTTTTCGTTTTTTTGTTTTCTGTTTCTGTTTTGTTTTGGTTGCCATTGTGTTTTAATGGATAACATGAACACTTCTAGGAGGAATTAGCTACTGATCTGTCAGCAGCAGAAATAAAGTCTGTATTCCAAAATAGCAAAAAGTACTATTCATCCCCAAAATATAATGCTTTTTCCCCCTGGAGTCAATATGGGTTTTGCCAGATCCCTTCTGATCATTTCCCCAGACTCAGGAGATAAGTAAATGAAGATCAACCAGAGTTTCATCCCAGAATATTCATAACTTTGTTTAAATATTTTAAAAACAAGACATCTTTAACTATTTTTTAAAGGCAAGAGATAGATAAATGGATAGATTAACAGACTGATCAGTTGATTTACTGATCAATTGATAGATATACACATATACCTTTAAGTAGGCTAATTTTTTCTTTTTCTTTCATAAATCATCTAGGGTCTTGTGTCTGGTTTTTTTTTGTTTTCTTTTTTTTTAAGTAGGCTTCATGGCCAGCATGGAGCCCAACATGGGGCTTGAACTCACAACCCTGAGATCAAGACCTGAGCTGAGATCAAGAGTCAGACACTTCACTGAGCAAACCAGGCGCACCTCATGTCATTTTTAAACAAGGGAAATTACATTTATAAAGATGTTCATTGCAGTATATTCAGGATCATTAAAAACTGTAGGTAACTAAACTGTCTCAAGAACTAGGTAGGGAGATTCATCAATTTTACCTAATGTGAAAGTCCACAAAGTCTGTGGAGCTCTATGGGAAATAAATTAACATTTAAATGCAAAATATAAACCATTATCTAGGCTGTTGTTGAAACCATCTAGAATTATGTCTGGAATGGAAAAGGACAGAACATGGATGCAGCCAGGTGGCTCTTTTTCCTCTTGATTGTCTGTTAAATTATCACGCTATTAGATGTGGCAAATAAAGAGCTGGAGAAAAGGCAAGAATTCTTCAGCAGTAGTGGTCCTGGCAAAGAGGTGACAGAGGAATGTAGGAACAAGGGAAGTGTCCACAGAAATTCCAAGTGGCAACTACAGTTCCTACAGAACTGGGCTCC
Source organism: Panthera uncia (assembly GCF_023721935.1). Taxonomy (NCBI): domain Eukaryota; kingdom Metazoa; phylum Chordata; class Mammalia; order Carnivora; family Felidae; genus Panthera; species Panthera uncia. The sequence continues at coordinate 112,255,024 of NC_064816.1, read as the reverse complement.
TCTGTTTCATAGTCAAGTACTGGGTATGCAGACTGGCTTATTTTAGACACATCCCTTTATTAGAATAGGGAAACAAGTGTGGTAAGAATCCCTGTTCCTGGGAGGTTGAGAAACAGGCACTCTCCACTTATGCTTTTGAAGCATATGAAATATCAGTCAAAATTATAAATGTACACCCTCTTTGACATAGTTCTACTTACTGGAATTTTTAATGTGACTATACTCACATATGTATAAAATTACATATTGTTATATGTTTATCATATTATTATTAACATATGTCTGTGATAGCTAGAGATTAAAAACAACCTCCTAAAGGCTCACCAGTAAGATACCTGTTAAATTGTGGTCCATTTCTACAATGGAATATCATGCGACTGTTTAAAAAGAAATCAGGGTCACCTGGGTGGCTCAGTCAGTTAAGCATCTGACTCCTGATTTTGGCTCAGAGCATGAGCTCACAGTTTGTGAGTTCAAGCCCCAGGTCGGGCTCTGTGCTGACAGTGCTGAGCCTGCTTGGGATTCTCTCTCTTCTTTGCTCTCTGCCCCTCCCCTTCCTCAAGAATAAACAAATAAACAAATAAACTTAAAAAAAAAAATCAGCCCAGGCTCTTTCCCCATTCACAGGAAAAAAAAAAAAAAAAAAAAAAAAAAAAAAAAAAAAATCAGGATTCCCTATTGCCACAGAGTCCCCAAACTTTTGGGGACTATAAAATACAAATGGTAAATATTGTTAGCTTTGCAGGCCATAAGGTCTTAGTTGTAATTATTCCATCCCACTGAGCGGCATAAAAGCACCAATAGACAACAGTTAAACAAATGGGCATGGTGGTGTTCCAATAAAAAGGGATTAAGATTAAAGGGTATCTACTTATAGAATAAATACGTCACAGAGATGAGAAACACAGCATAGGGAATATAGTTGATAATATTGTAATAATGTATGGTAACAGATAGTGACTACGCTTATTATGGTGACCACTGATGTAGTGCTGTGTACAGAATTGTTGAATCAATATATTGTACACCTAAAACAAATATAACAATTTATGTTAATTATACTTCAACTTAAAAAAAAAAAACAAAAAAACAGCATTACAAAGATAGGCAGAAGCCTGGATTTGGCCCTTGGGCTGTAGTTTGCTGATCTTACTGTGACAACAGAAAATGATCTCCAATATGTATTGTTATGTCAAAAACTCAAAAGGTAGGACACCATAGAGTGCTGTCATTGTGGAAGAAATGGGAGAGGAGTGGAGTATGTATGTGTATGCATGCGTGCTCACACATGCATGAAATTTCTCTGAAAGAATGAAGCTTATAAGATCATCATTGCCTCTGAAGAAAAGGACTGGAAATCTGGGAGATAGGGATAAGAAGAAAACTTTTAGCTATCTACCCTTTTGTACCTTTTGAATTTTCATCTATTTAATATATTATCTATTCAAAGGATAGTGAACCAAGGCTATTCTCTCCTGACTCTTATGTCTTCCAATTCCTTTTGTTTTTAATGTTAACTTATCACTTCATTGAACAATCTAGTTGATTTGTAGCTTTTCCATAGTCACACCCAAGGTGTGGCTGTCATCCCAGCCATGTTTTATATATGACAAACTGTTCCCTTATCCATGCTTCTCTCAAGCACCATTTTTTCACAGCCTCTAAGTTTGAGAAGTCAAAGTCAGAAGTGACAAAATGGCCTCCAGGCTTCCTGTTCCCTCATAGTTCCCATATGAGATTATCAGGGACATTGTATGTCTGTAAGAATGATAGCCTGGCCCAGGGTTGGGAGGAAGAAAGGAGGGAAAGGGAAGGAGAGAATATGACAGTGTTTTCAGTAGCCTTCAAGAAATTCTTTCATCCTTCACAGGAAATCCAATGATGACTGTTGGGTGAGCAACGGCACCTATTTGGAACTTAGAAAAGATCTTGGTTTTTCCAAACTGGACCATCCTGTCTTGTGGTGAAAAAGGAAAGAAGAATGATACACCTGTACTTCTCTTGTGTTTGCTTTCTGAAGCCACAAACCTGTGTCTATATATTTAAAAGAAATTATCTAGAATGATTACCTGTGCTTAGCTTAGCATTGTATTTAAGTATGTATTTTCTTCAATAGTTTCCTTTATAATTTCAAATGTTATCACAATTGTTTATATGAATGTAGAACACCTTGATATTTCATTTTATATATAAGCTATTTAATAAAAATGAAAGACTGAATGTTAATGTGTGGGTTAAAAAAGAAGCTTTAACACTAATTTTCCAAAGGTTAGGAAAATTCAAATTAAATTCATGCCTTATAAAATTATGTTGGAGAAAAAAAATTTATCTCTCCCAGGTGCATTAAGAACTAAGAATACCCAGGGTTACTCACTCATGCGTAAGCTACCCAAGTTTAATTTGGTAGCTCAGATATCTTTTTGCCTCCGACAGCTCTTGAATTGCTCATCCAGAACAATTCTGCTGGTGCTGGAGTCCGAAGAATACTTCCATTTTGGTGGTTGGGAGGCTGGTAGGAGATTAGTAGGATGTACGTTTTTATATGACATAGATACGGCACCTTCCTGAAGAGGAAAAGCATTTGAGCTCATCCCTCCCTAGAGTTCTTATTGCCTTATGTGCAAAACTGTACCCTGTTACTCAGAGAAATTGTCAATCTGAGAAATGCCCATTAGTTAAACACTATAATGGCATCCCAGAGACATAGTAGGAAATCTCTCCTTAGTGAGAACCAAATTCTTGACAAGAAACTGTTTTCTGCTTCCCTCCAGCCCCACCCCTAGATTCCCCACTCCCTACTTTTCTGTTGAGTATGGAATGTTCCAGTTTAGCATAAAACATATGGTGCATTCCACACAGCAATTTGACTTTCTAAAAGTTTAGCAAAATAACTGATTGTTTTCAAGAACTCAACAGTTTTTTCTTAAATACTGTTTTGGTATTTTCTACCTCTTAATAACACCATATTTTAGATCTTGTATAAGAAGTTTGACCATCTGCCTTATAGACAAATGTAGAGAATTGATGTTCTTCCTTTGTGTTGTGTTCTGATGAAGCTTTGTCTTATCTCTTTCCTACACTTTCTTCTTACTCATTTCCCTCTTTTGTGAGTCTTGCAGCAGTCTTGAATAATACAGATTATAACTCCTGAAAGGGGAAACTTTGTCTTTTTAAATATGTTATTTTAAAGTACGATAATAGAATCTGTGCAGTAGTTGAAGTGTGTTATCAAAGTAGTTCCAACTTCTGCCCAGATTACATTAAAACCAAAGCGTAATTTTTAAGTCTTTGACTCTATTGTCCATAACAGTCCTATGGAATATCAAGTATAATGGTGTGTTAAACAGTTTTCGCCAGAAAACACTTACAGATATTTAAATAATTTCAGAGCACGTAGAATTCCAGAAATGAAAAGGAGAATAAGTATCGGGAAAAAAAGAACACATGATTTTTTTCAGTTTACACCAAATAATCAACTAGTTGGACAGTATTGCACTTTCAAAATGTAGAGTTACAGAAAGTGAGTCGTGGCCTTTTGGAATTTGCAGATGATTAGCATTTTAAAACAACAAATGATTCCTTAAATATTACATTCATTCATTCCATTTTATCAAGAAGTCAAGATGAACACAATGTGAATGTCATTTCCATTTCTAAGCAGTTAAAGGACACAATCAGATTCTTTGGTACGTGCTTTGTTCTTTTCTTTTCAAGCATATATCCAAAGTCTGCTCGCAGAGAGGAAGAAGCAGGCTGTAGATGTAAGGATACTCTAGGGGAAAACAAACCTAGTTTTCACAATGTGAAGGAAAATGTGGACTTTTAGCCATATCGACTATGAAATAGGCCTCCTCCAGAGGCTGGCTCAAAAAAGAAACAACAACAACAAAACCAAGATGGGCAGCCTGAATGGGTGTAGCATTGTTATATAGTATTTGGAAATTTTTTCATTGTCCCCGTGCTGTTATTTCAATTGATTTTATGCTTTATATTGGAGTCACAAAGATAAATGGACCAAATATCACCTTTGTAGTCCTCTTATTTGAGATGGAAACAGAGGTGAATTAGAATATAGTACAGAACTATATGCAAATTTAAAAAGCTATTAGTACCAGCATCTGTAAAGGGCTTTTCTAAAATTTAAACAGTTTAGTGAGTCATACTGTTATAATCTTAAAAGTACCTTGAGGGGGAAATGGCTTCTTTTTTCCTTTAGTCCCTATTCTCAAAAGCACCTTCCCATGTCATCTGTAGCTCAAGGGTATTTCATATTTTTAAGATAAAGAAAACAAACGTGGCATTCTTTGGGAAGAATTGAAGTAGAATCTGACTTTCTGAACTTTGAAAATCCCAATTAAACAATTGCAGTCACTGCACCATCTAAGATATGCTGTAACCAACCTCCATTTTATTCCTGATGATTCTATCCCAAATCCATGGGGAATTACACAGATACTCTTGGGAATGGGACTTTGCACCGTCAACCACATTGTACTTCAGAAGTTCCTATGGCCACTATCGATTACCCCAAGTTGCAGGTGATTCATTCAGGAAGAAACCAGCACTCTCCAGTGTATCCAGACAGCACATGGCTTCCCTCTGCTGACCCCAAAGCACAGTCTGGTATTTCCCGAGTCAAATGTAATAATCAGAATCACAGGGCGGCTCTCCATGACATTTGCCTCCCAAAAGTCAGGCCAGTTCTGGTACTAATTTAACCAGAGTTCACTTTAGGACAACAGTCCAGTTATCTATCAAGGAAAGTACCCCAATAGCCCACAATCTTTGTTTGCTTCCTGTGGGGCTCTCTGGAAGAGAAAAACAAACCTCAAAAATACTTGATTGTTTATTTCATTTGAGCTGCTGCCTTTCTCACATTCTGCTTATAATTACCATCAGTAAATCATTTACTTGAACTTCAAGTATTGTCCCTCATCCGTATTTTCCGTCTTGTTCGACCATTAACAGTGTCAACTCTAAAAGAAAAACCATAAAGTTTTTATTTCGCTGTTGAATTTTGTTGTAGGCTTACTAACATATTCCAGAAGTTCTGTCATGCCCTCAAACTATCGTATAATTTTCTCAGACCTTTTTTTTAAAGTTATGAGTAGGAGCAATAAAGTTGTTCTTGTGATGTTAGGAATAATAGTTCCAATGTATTGGCATAATTTATTTGAATCTTTAATTTTGATATTAACATCAGCATAAATCTATTTTTGCTACCAGATGATAGCTATTTTCATGTGCTCAACTTCCCTCTGCATATATGAATCTGTTATTCGGTGTTAGTCTTTATTTCCCTGTGTTGGAAATATGTATCACATAAGTATCTGTAAATCATGACAGAAAATGCAAACCACTTCCTGAGACTTCTGTTTGGGTTATGCAATGATAAAAAGTTGCTAATTTATTTTACTCATGATGGTTTTATCTTCCTCTGTTACCCTCAGAGGATACTTAAAAAAAAAAAAAAAAAAAAAAGGATGTCTGTAAATCTATCTAGCTGTGTATAAGATTATTTTCTGTTTAAATCCCACCCTTCCACCCATACCTCATTATCTCCACAAAGCTCCTACTAATTTGTTTATCCCCCTCATGTAGCTAGTTGACTGGGAATAAACAACATGGAGAAAGGCCAACTTTGTCTTTGTTTTTCCAGATTAATGGGTATTAGTGGCTGCTGAAAGGGACAGAGTAAGACTCTAAACTAGGTTCTTTGGAGGAAGAAACACACCAGGTTACCTAAAATGATAGAGATTTGAAATAAGAATACCCTGAGACATAAACTGGGAACCCAAAAAGTTGCCGCACATTTTCAGGATGTACTACAAATGTAGGTCCCCCAGCCCTCAGGACAAGGGAGCCCTGTGTTTACCCCAGAACACTATGGAAATAAGATTTTCTGCGGGCCCTAACATGAAAAAGGAAAGTGCTGACTGCTTACACCAATTTAACGGCCCTTATGAGTGACTGGCTCCTCTCCTCCTCCCATATCCAAGTTGTGTCCTTTGCAATGCTAGGAACATTCTTCGTCTTCACTAAAGGCCCACCTGGTTCACTGACAAGATAAATACATCATGTTACACAAGGCACTGGATCGCAGTTATGTGCATAAACTCACATCTCTGTATCCCTAAAAATACTTAGACAACCAAAGGCAATTTATGAAATTTGGTTGGATCCTGGCTTAAAAGAAAAATAAGCTATAAAAGACATTTTGAGGATAATTAGTGAAAATTGGATAGAAGTCTAATGAAATTATTGCTAATTTTCAAATATGTGTTGTTGATATTGCCTGTTGATCTGAATCAAATCTGCCATCAAAGGAGGACTATTTACCAACCTTATTCAAAATAATGGGTTATGAACACTAACGGAAATCTTAAAAAGCAACCTGAGAATATTTTAACATGTTGGCCATTTAACATGTTGGCCATTGCTGAAATAGGTCTTAAAGCATCTAGAAGTGTCGACTTCAAGGAGGCAATAAAATTTGAATCTACGAGTTCCAGGCCATTGGTTTACAAACTTAGTCCTATTATTTTCTAGCTGTACCAATAGAATACCAGCGTTAACGTGATGAATGGACACCAGTGCCCTGCACCTCAGGACATCACTGTCCTTTGCACACTCAGGTAAGGGTTTCTTATTATGGACTTATTACTAAGGGTCCCTGCAGAAAACCAAATCTAATTCCAGTACTTAAAGAGACGAAAATGAAGGGGTTACTTGAGGGGCTTCTCACAGGTTAAAGGCATGTTAGCAACAGCAGGAAGTTGTTACTGCCGCCCTGAAGGAGCCGAAGCTTCAGAGGAGGGAGGGGCCATCGGGCCATGGGGAGCTGTGGTGGAGGGACGGCTCTGCTAGAAGATCCAGCCCAGAGGAAGGAAGAACTGTCCCAACCTCAGTCTCCAATGGCCTCCATCCTACCTGGTGGCTGAACCCAAGCAAGCAGGCAACCCCAGTTCTTAGAGTTCAGCTGCTGGGGCAGGGGGAGGGCAGTGGCGAACAGAAATACAAGCACCTGCAGGGGCCCTTAAAGGGCTCAGTCAGCTGAGCTTCCGACCCCTGATTTCAGCTCAGGTCATGAGCTCCGGCTCTGTGCTGACAGCTAGGAGCCTGCTTGGGATTCTTTCTCCCTCTCTCTCCGCCTCTCCCCAGCGCCCCCTCTCAAAATAAATACACATTTAAAAAAAAGAAAAGAAATACAAGCACCTGGACCTTATATTCACTGGAGGAGTTCACATCTGGGCTTTCAGAGGAATTTTCAGTAAGTAAATAGCTTAAGAGCCAATTTTTCTTTTTTGAGAGGATAGAATTTATTAAATCATTTTGACTCTGAGTTATTTTACCAAGGATGAATTATGGTTAGTTATGCTTTGTAACAACTCTGGTTCTCTGTGATATTTTTTGTTGTTGTCACATTTTTTTCAAGTTTACTTATTCATTTTGAGAGAGAGAGCATGAGCAGGGGAGGGGCAGAGAGAGAGAGAGAGAGAGAGAGGGAGAGAGAGAACCCAAGCAGGCCTGCACTGTCAGTGCAGAGCCCGATGCAGGGTTCAAATTCACAAACCATGAGATCAGGATCTGAGCCAAAATCGAGTTGAACACTTAACCAACTGAGCCACCCAGGTGGCCCACAGCTGCGTGTTTCTTTTCACGAAATGTTGTATATTGCTTTTATACCTTCTTCGAAATGTAAAGGTAAGGGCCTTGCCACTTCTTTCTCCTGTGACACCTGATGGGTGCTTTAAAAAGGGCTTGCACAGAGGCAGCAGCCAGCAGCTGCCGTGAGGGATTCTTTGAAAAACATTTGCTGAGCCAGGAATGGTTGCAGACACTGGGAATATACAGTCCTCCCTCTACCTTGGAGCTTCCAGTCTGGTGGGAAGCCAGTGGGTCGGTCAACAACCAGTGTGGTTAAGAAGGCTCAGTACAGAGGATGCCCAAGTGACTAGGGGAGCGGCAGGTGTGCCCTGAGAGGAGGGACAGACCTCAGACAGCGAAGAAAACGAGAGGACTTGGCAACGGTGGAGGCTGGGGGGTGGGGAAAATGCCACATGTGACTCACGGTTCCTCTCCATGCCAGTTAAGCCACAACTCAGCTTCCCAACTAACACCACAGTGAAAGTTTTGATGTGTAGCAATATCTGGGGTTTCCTCAGCCAGGAGCTATGAGACAAAGGGTGGTGAGCCCTGGCAGGCAGCCTCCAAGGACCCCCGGGGATTGAAGAAGGCCAAGGAAGTCATATGCCAGGACCTCACTCTTCCTCCTCTGCTGCAAGATCACATAAGCTGCCATCTCCAGCGGTTCCCCGCACCCACTCACCCACTTACATAACCAAACACAGTTTTAGTGAGGGAAAGCAAGCCTAAGCCTGAGGAATCTGAGGGGTTGATCATCTTTCCAAGAGTGATTAAGCATTACCAGAGTAGATCATGTGAATTATCTGAATAGATAAAGGGTTTTTTTTTTGTTTGTTTTGAAAGAGAGAGAGAGAGAGGTCATGTGTGAGCAGGGGAGGGGCAGAGGGGGGAGAGGCAGAGGGAGAAGGAGAGAGAGAACCCCAAGCAGGCTCTGTGCTGTCAGAATGGAGCCTGACTCAGGGCTCTATCCCATGACTGTGAGATCATGACCCTAGCTGAAATCAACAGTCGGATGCTTAACCCACTGAGCACCAGGCGCCTCTATTTTAATTTTTTATTGTGGAAAATATACATAAAAATTACCATTGTAACCATTTTTAAGTGTATAGTTCAGTGGCATTGAGGGCATTCATGTTGTCAGACCATCACCACTCCCCATCTCCAGAACCTTTTCATTGTCTCGTCCTGGAATTTGTACCCATTTAAACTAAGCTTTAAACAAAATTGGATCTTGAGTTAATTTTTTCTTGCCAATCAATCACTGAAGGGCTCATGAGGAAAACCAGATCAGTTACTGACAAGATGAAAGCCTTGTGTTTTCCTCACTTGTAAGTGGAAGTGTGGGTTACAGTTTTGCAGCCGCACTGCAGAAGCCTCACGGCAGCCCCATTTAGGTAATCCCCACGTAACAGAATGGTTCGCTGAGGACCGGAAGTTAAGCGACTTGACCAAACTCTCACACAAGTAGTTAATAGCGGGATGGGGACATAAGCAAGCTCTGGTCTGAATCCAGCTCCTTCTGCTACAGAATGAGAGGCAAACAATGTGACCCCAACACCCTTGTCCCTTCCAAGAACGAGAACTTGTTCTCCAAAGCTTTCCTCAGGTCTCTGAGGCTGACACAGGCAATTCCAGGATGGGAAAGAAGTGTGGGATGGGACTTGGGAAACCTAATTCTAGTTAGTGGTGAGACCTTGGGTAGGTCACTTACCCTATACAAGTCTCTTTCAACCCCAACAGTGAATGGAAAGATTATTCTTAAGTTTCTCTCTATGCTGCTGCCACTGTGTGGTCTCAAGAACTGGGGGAAATGTTCTTTGGTCAATCAACAAATATCCATGAGCACCAAATAGGTGCCAGACACAGTCCCTGTCCTCATAGAGCTTACCTACAAATTGCAGAATCTGTTTTAAAGTATTCTTTTTGGGGCGCCTGGGTAGCTCAGTCGGTTAAGCATCCGACTTCGGCTCAGGTCACGATCTCATGGCTTGTGAGTTCGAGTCCCCACATCAGGCTCTGTGCTGTCAATGCAGGGCGCACTTTGTATCTTTTGTCTTCCCCTCACTCTGCTCCTCCCCCACTCATGCTCTCTCCCTCTCTCTCAAAAATAAACATTAAAAAAATATTCTTTTCTATTTTATCCTGAAAGTGGGAATTATTTGGCTGTATGGAACAATGATGATCACATATTTAGCAAAAGCTGCCAGCTTCTGAATCATCATGCTTTTGTAGAATCAAAATTATCCAAGAGTGAGCAGTTGTCACAAACCTATCGAGATGGTCCTTTGCCTCTACATGTTCATCCAGCCAACAATACAGGGAATGCAGCAGAGAGAGAAAAAATTAAGTTTCTGTTCTCCTGGAGCTTAGAGTCTAGTGCGCAGAGGGTGGGGGTGGCACATAAACGGACAAGTGTGTGATGCGACAGACACGAAAGTGTTGCAGAGCAAGATTCTCCAGGATGTGGAGAGGCAAGCCTGGAGGGTGTTACTACTGTATGTTACAGGGAGTGGTGAGAGAGGGTTTCACTAGTCCAGGACTTGAAGGGACTTGAAGTGAATGCAGAGGAAAAGCAGAAGAAAGCTCTGGGAACAGCAAATATAAGACTGAAGCGAGGCACTGTGGCTGATGCTATTGGAGAAGTGGCAAGGGAGGCAGTGCAGGTGGAGCCATGAGTGGAGGGGGCAGGATGGTAAGTCAAAATGAGGGCTGGGAGATATAGGGGATCAGAGGGCTTGGGTTTTTCCTCTGAGTGAAATTAAAAGTCAGTGAAGGGTTTTGAGCAGAGGAACATGATTTAACTTATGATCTGGCTGCCTGGTGGAGACTAGCAGGCACAGGCAAAACCAAGAGCCCAATCCAGAGAGAGACAGTGGTGGTTAGGACCAGGGCAGAAGTGGTGAAGGTAGAGGGAAGCAGTAAGAAACTGGCGATCCTTTGAGGATAGAATCAGTAAGACTGGCTGAGGAGTTGGATTTGGGAGGTGTGAGGAGAGAGGTCAAGGGCAACTCCAAGTTCTGTGTTGTGATCTACTAGAAGGATGGAGTTGCCATGAGCTGAGATAAGGAATGCTAGGGACAGAGTCGATCTGGGTGCTCTGGTAAAAAAAGTTAGGCGGTGATTTTTTCCAAGAGGTACTCTTAAGTAGGCAACTGGATATAGGTGTGTGGTAAAGGGTAATGCAGCAGGCTTGGCTTGTTTAAACCCTGCACGTGTGAACAAAGACTGGCCCTTGCCCATCTCCTGGGAGATGCCCTCCAAGCCTTTGGAATATCCCTCCTGATAAGAGTGGTTTGTATACCTGGGACCTTGGCCCTGCTAAATGCTCAAAATGTTATATAGTGGGGACTTTGGTTACGCTGTATCAGTTTGACTTCTGGGCAAGTCAGAGACTAAGTAACCACGGTCAGCTACATGGGTGTTCCATGCCTTTGGGACTGAGCCTGGACACCAAGTTCCCTGGTTGACAATACTCTGAGTATGTTGACACACAGTTGCTGGGATGTGTTCCCTGAGAAACTGGAAGAGATTTTAGACTCCACCGTCTCCCTCATTCCCACACATTGAGACTGAGTCCTGCCCAGCCTACCTGTGAATTTCGTCCTCAGCCCCACTGCCCCTGCCTCAGGTCAGGCTCTTGTCAGTTCCCGTCTGGCAAACAGAGCCCCTGTCTGCAGTCCCAACTCCTTCCCATCCATCCTCCAAGCCGCAAAGAGAGTGATTTTTCTAAAGTCTGATCATATCATTAATCTCTTTATAATCCTTCTCTGCTCAGAACACCTCAGCATGGGGTGTGTGTAACGCAGTGGTCATAAGACCAGACGTTGGGGTCAGAGAGACTAGGGTTTGAGCCCGGGACTCTGCTGTTCTGAGTGTCAGCTTCCTCAGTTCTAAACTGGAGTCAACCCCCAGGGCAGCTATGAGGATTCCAGATTGCTGCCGTCTGCTGAGCACTTACTCTGTGCCAATCACTAGTTCAACTCTCCTTTGGCATTCCTGCTTTACCTAAGAGAAAATTGCGACTTAGGTTAGGTAACTAGAGTATAGGCACAACTTCATACTCGACAAAGCCAGGATTCAGGTGCTCTTAGCTTCTAAGCCAGCGGTTCTCAGAAAGTGGTCTGGGCCCCCCTGCGGACCCTCAAGACCTGTCCAGGGGAAGTGCGAGATCTTATGTTTTCATCATAATATTAAGACACCATTTGCCTTTTTCACTCTCATTGTCTCATGAGTGTACGGTGGACTTTTCCAGAAGCTACAAGACATGAGAATGCAGCAGGCCGATGCTATGTCCAGCTGTCTGCCATTAAGCCAGACATTTAGTGATATTTGCAAAAATGTAAAGCAATGCTATTCTTCCCTGTATTTGTTTGTTTGTTTGCTTTGGCAGTGGTAGTTCTATTTCATTGAAAGTATGTTTGTAGGTCAACATACGGTATGTTTATTGTTGATATTTTAAATTAATTCATATTTCTAAATATCTCAGTTCTAAATTTCTAAATTTCTCTATTGCCAGTGAATGTCAATAGGTATAACCCACATAAATATAAGTTTTCTAGATTTCTCTATAATTTTCAAGAGTATAAAGTTTCTCTGGAGAACATATCGGTTTTAAGAGCATATTTGGTCTTGAGACCAAATTTGGTGTTGAGAAACACAGCACTAAGCTGTACAGAATATATGTCATTGCTTACCCCAGTGTCTAATGGAGAACGAGGGCTCAGTAAATGATCACATTTACTATTTTATAAGACTCTGTAAATGAATAACAGATTTGCCGACTTATGACTTCCCTGAGTCGTCTCATCACTGCCCTGCATGCACTATTCTCTCCTGAGCTATGTGCAACCTTGGGTCCCCATGCCTTTGGATACTCTGCCATATCTACCAAAGTCACACCTTCTCTCTTTGAGGCCTCAGCTCAACCAGCTACACCTTTTAGATGACTGTCTTGAGTTAGACACTCCTGCTCTAATTCCTTGTCCAGTGGTCTTTCCCCTGAACCACACTGACTTGAGCAGAAACTTGGAGATTTTGTTGATTTCCTTGGAAAGGTTTTACAGAGAAAGATTTGTGACTGCCCATTCAGTACACTTGAGAAAAAGGCCTCCTTCCGGGTGAACAGCGATTTCTCCATCACTAGAACAATATATGCAAAGAAGATCATCAGCCAAGCCTGTGTTTCCCAAAATGTGGCCTAGACTCTGGCTACCAGATCACTGAGGTACATGCTAATATGCAGATTCCTGCCCCCATCCATGATGTACTGAGTCATACTCTGGGAATAGGACCTAAGAATATGATTTAAATTTTTTTAATGTTTATTTATTTATTTTGAGAGAGAGACAGAGCATGAGAAAGGGGGGGAGAGAATAAGAAACCCAAGCAGGCTCAGTGTTGGCCTGATATAGGGCTCGATCTCATGAATTGTGAGATCGTGACCTGAGCTGAAATCAAGAGCTGGACGCTTAACCTACTGAGCCACCCAGGTGCCCCTGAGTATGATTTCTTTTTACTTTGGCAAATTTTATTGAATGGAAATTACATCTCAATAAAGCTGTGTAGAAAAATATGAATGTATTTAGTACTACATTCTATAAATATGTTCTTTGAACTGCCACCAATCATTAATACAATAGGTACGGTTTGTATGCCAGCTGTAGGTTGTTTCCCCTAATTTGTTGGACTAGAAATAAGCTTAGATGTCAAAGACAGCCAGTTTTATTTTATTTTATAGTGTATAGTGGATATTCTAGCCAAGGATATGATTTTTAAAAAGAAAGTCCTGTGTTGATTTTGTGATTCTTATACACACGAAAGTCTGAGAACCGCTCTTCTAGATACTTCTAGGTTCCAGAAGAGCCACTCACTCTGCCATCGGACAAAGATGACTACAAATTATACTACACTGGGAGAGGAAATGGTCTAGAAGGAATATTGGCCACATATGGAAGCTTAACAAAGGGAGTTTGGATCTATTGGGAAGGGGATTGGGGAGGATTTCACAGAAGATGTGATGTTGGAGTTGATTTGAATGGGCATTTTTATGCAGGGAAAGACAATAAGGGTGTTCTAGGCAAGAAAAATAATGTGTGCAATGGAAAAGAAACATGGAAGCATGTCGCACAGATATAGAAGGACACAGACCATCCTGCATCCTTTGCTTTGATGTTATGCTCAACCAAGAAACTTTCTGGATATTAATTGGGCTATATTTAGCTACTCTGTCTTGGATAGTAAACATGAGTTTTTCAGCCATTGGAGAGACATTTTGTGCATTCTGCATTACAAATAAGTTAACTGATATCCCAAGTTTTATACTGGCCTTTGATGTGTCAATTACTCTAGACAGTATCAGGTGACAAAATTACATTCATTTCCTGCAACACTAAGGAATTCAATGTGATTTCACAAGACATGTGAAGGGGGAAGGTTAGCTTTCCCCCATGAGGCTAGCCAAAAGAGCCAACTGACCTTCAGACCCGTAGCACACACTATGGATGGTTTCCCAAAGTCACGTGTTCATCCTCCTTCTTACTTACTAACAGAACTTGGGTTCTATTTCGATATGGGCAGCCTTGTGTTTGAAAGGAAGCCAAGCCCCATCCCTGGCCCCAGTGTCTTGATGAGGTGAAGTCTATATGGCAATTCTTCCTCCAGTGACTGTCTTGGGAATGGACATGGAATGCAGTTCTGGGCAGCGAGATGAGGCAGGGATGGGATTTGCTGGCAGCTTTGGAAATGTTTTCCTTAGTTTGACAAAGGGAGTAAAGTAAGGACCCTTCCAGCCTTGGCCCATCACTTGTGTGGATTGTTTCTGCAGTCATCCTGGAGCCAGGAAAAGGTGAGCCTGAGGATGATACCAGGGGGCGGAGATTGGCAGTGAGAAGTGGCAGACAGAGCTTAGGCTGCTGATGATGTTGTCGAGTCTCTGAATCAGCCCTCCTGGAGCTGCCCTATCTCTGTACATCTTGATATGTGAAATGACAGATGTCCTTATACATTAGGCCATTTTTTGTTGTTTGTTTTTTCCAGCTGAATGCACACGAACGACACCCCACCCACGCAGACACACACAAACACAACATACCATGTTGTCACTTCCCCAACCTGGGAACTGAAATTAAGGTGTCACAGGGAATGTAGGAGCAGGCTTACTCCTGGGGCTCTAGAAACTGGAACCTATTTATGGAACTGGAAGATTATACAGCATCCCACCTACTTTCATCAATAAGATTTTTTGGGGCACCTGGGCGGCTCAGTCAGTTAAGCGTCCGACTGCAGGTCATGATCTCACAGTTCGTGGGTTCGAGCCCCGCATCGGGCTCTGTGCTGACAGCTCAGAGCCTGGAGCCTGCTTCGGATTCTGTGTCTCCCCCTCTCTCTGCTCTCCCACACTCATGCTCTGTCTCTCTCTCTCAAAAATAAATAAATGTTAAAAAAAAATAAGATCATCTCTTCTTCTTCAAGGACAAGTGAATCCCTCCTGAGCGCTTCTCTGCCTCTACACCTGCCATTCTAACATTACCAACAACCTCTTACCTGACTATCTTTTCTCTCTCTCATGGCGTCTGCTTGTTCAGTTTGTACAGCCTAAATTCTCTCTATATATCTTTCAACTTCTGCAACTAAATATATCCAGAATTCAATTTTTCTAGAAAAGGTCACATCCTGGTGGGTAAGACTGTCACCTCAGGCCATCTCATCAACTACTGACGACACTATAACTGACCATACTTGGGTCATAGGCCCAGCCCTCCTCTACTCAGAGAGAGCCTGGGCAGAGGGTCACGTGGTACCAGTATGACAACTTATGCAGAAAACCGCTTAGAAGAGGGGTGTGGACTATAACAGGCATTATGAAGTATTATCTGCTCAGTACTATGGCAGTTTGCTAGATGTCCTACCTATATTTATTCTCCCCTTAATCCAAAAAGTGGAAGTTTTTGTTGGGTACATGGTTACCAGCTAATGACATTTCCCAGAGTCCTGCTAGGTACGGCCATGTGACTATATCCTGACTATAAAGTTGTGAGCAGAGGCGATATATCTGGGATGTGTCTTTATTGTTTTTTTTAATGTTAATTTTTTCTGAGAAAGACAGAGCATGAGCAGGGGAGGAGCAGAGAGAGAGGGAGACACAGGAACTGAAGCAGTTTCCAGGCTTGAGCTGTCAGCACAGAGCCTGATGCAGGGCTCAAACCCACGAACCACAAGATCATGACCTGAGCTGAAGTCAGATGCTTAACTGACTGAGCCACCCAGGCGCCCCTGGGATGTGTCTTTAAGAGGGAATGTGCCCTCTGCCTCCCTGCTGGCTGCACATAGACATAATGATGACAACTAGAGCAGCTATTCTACCTTTCAAGGTGGAAACTGCATGTTGGCAAACCAGTAAGGTCAATACTGATACCCAGGATCACCAACTTATCTTGATTTGCCCAAAACTTTCCCAATTTTAGCACTGAAAGTCCTGCAAACCAGGAATCTCTAGAGTCCTGGACAACCTGGACAGCTGATCACCCTACTCCGTCGAGCTGCTACACCAACTCTGGAGCACCTACTCGAACTCTTGTTTGAGAGAGAACAAAACACAAACAAAAAGCAAAATCCTTCCATCTTGATTAAACCACTGTACTGGGAGTAAAGGAGGGGAGTTCTTTGTCTGCATCACCCTCTCCTGTCTCCTAATAAATACAGACACATTTGATTTAAAGATCCTTGTTGACCACTTTTTCATTGCTGCTCAACCTGAGGTCTGATGCTCCTTGGCTGGGCTCCCACACCCTGTTGTCTGGTCTGCCCATGTCTGGGTTCCAGTCTCTCATTACTGAGCCTCCTGGAGAGGCTGAGGCCTGATCATCTTCTGGCTCTAATCTTGTCCCTCTCTTTACCTTTCTTAGCGGGAAGTGACTTTTTGAAACCTATCGATTAGTCCAGGCCAACTCCCCTACATAAACACACACACGTATACACACACAATCACATGAATTTACACACACATCCACATATACATTTTCTCTCTTTCTCTCTCTTCCTCTTCTCTTACTCTCATCCCCTTACCCTTTTATGATACTCAGCCTTTCAGAGGGAGCCTTTGTGGGGAACAGATGGGAAGCTGAAGTGGATTCAAGGGCAAAATAAATTTGTTTTCTTTTTTAAATCACATCATACATGTTCTTTGTAGAAAAATTAGAAGATGGAGTTTGGTTCCATAAACTTTTTTTTAAGACAAAATAAATGCAAACAATAAATACAGCTCATTAGGATTTAATCTCCTTTGCTACCACTCTCCTATCAAAGGTACTTGAGCTGCTCTGGTTATTTGGGAGTGAGAGTGGGAGTTATGCTTCTTGGCAGTAGAGGCCTTCAGGCTCACAGACAAGTATGACATTGTTTTTCTAGAAGCTATCTGCAGGGATGGCCCCACAGAAGTCAGTGACCCTCCTCTGTATCTCTGGGATTTCCAGGAGAGCCCTAGCTTCAAGAACCCTATCCTCTGTCCCTAAGGGCCATCTAAAAACCCCCAAACTCTCAATGGTGGGATTCCTCCAACGTCCAACGTCCAACTACATTTCCTCCACCACTTCCTGCTCCCTACAGTAACCCTAGGGGCCTCTGTCAGGCCACGGCTATGGTTTTAATTCAGATAACATGCAGAGCCACATTTTGATCTCTCCATGAGCACAGCACAGAACTGCAGAAAACTGCCAGGGTGTCCACATTTTGTCGATGGATTAAAATATTTTTTACATTTTTCATGTATTCTGAAGCGTTCAACCTGTGGAGGGAGCCCAATATATTTCTTTTCCATAAAAGCTTCTTTGGGATTTATATTCTTCAGGGTGGACATTTTTGTTCATTTCTCTAATCCTAAAAACAATTCTAGAAATAGAAAAAAATTTAAATGATTATAAGCTAACAGGCAAGAATAAACTGGAAATTTCCTGAGTTTATACTACTCTGAGACAATGCTGTTAATGTTTTGGCATATAACTTTTCACTTTTTAGCACTACTTCTATTATACACATTTCTGTATCACACAAATAAATAAATCTGTGGTCTTTTAAGAAATAAAAGGACACAATTTGCATCAGATTGGTTTGGGAAGTAAATCATCATCTTTGGGGCAGAAGGTGAGAAAAGTGACCTAAGAAACAGTAAAGAGAGGCCAGCACTAAGCTGACAAAGCATGTTTCTAGTGTCTACCTTATGGGTTCTTTTGTGTAATAGCAGTTTAAGTTTATTTATTTATTTTGAGATAGGGAGAGAGAATTCCAAGCAGGCTCTGCACTGTCAGCACAGAGCCCAACATGGGGCTCGAACTCATAAACTGTGAGATCATGACCTAAGCCAAAATTAAGGTCAGATGCTTAACCAACTGAGCCACCCAGGCGCCCCAAGGCTTTGCTTTTAGTTGAAATTTTTAATGACCTAAAAGCAAATCTTGGTGAGGTGGTGAAGACCTGGTTATCAAATGAAACCAAGGGTTTGCTTTAAAATAAAATGGAGGTGGCGGGGTGGGAGCGGGGGTGGATATAGATGAAACAAAATTGTCCGTGAGTTGGTAATCATTGAAGCTGGTTGATGGATATGGGAGTTTATTATACTATTCTATCTTTTTTTATTTTTTATTTATTTTATTTATTTTTTAAAAAAAATTTCTTTTACGTTTTTATTTATTTTTGAGACAGAGAGAGACAGAGCATGAAGGGGGGAGGGGCAGAGAGAGAAGGAGACACAGAATCGGAAGCAGGCTCCAGGCCCTGAGCCATCAGCCCAGAGCCCGATGCGGGGCTCGAATTCACAGACTATGAGATGGTGACCTGAGCTGAAGTCAGACGCCTAACCGACTGTGCCACCCAGGCGCCCCATATTGTATCTTTTTTTAATAGAAGTTTGACTTCTTTCTTTCTTTCTTTCTTTCTTTCTTTCTTTTCTTTCAAGTAGGCTCTATACCCAACTTACCCAAAGATCAAGAGCTGCGTGCTCTACTGACTGGGCCAGCCAGGCACCCCAAGGTTTGATATTTTTCATAATAAAAAGTTAAAACAAGCAACAGTTAAACTCAGGAACTGCTTACAGTGAGAGACAAAATCTGACTCAAACCCTGCCATCTTCCCATTTTGGAGACTTCTCTTTTCTCAGAAACACCACTACCATGACTATTGTATTAGTCACATAAGATTAATCACCACGACCAACATGGCCAGTACCCAGGAGCTCTTTCTTGCCACGAGGCATCCTTAGCAAAGATTCCAAGAGGGAGGTTGGGGTCAGTGGAGGGAGAGCAAAGCAACCTAGAGCAACCCTTTGCAAGCTTAAAGAATCACGGATTTCTAGGTGTTTCGCAAAATGTATCGATTTTGCATTCTAAACAATGTGATTTTTAGGCGAATTATTTAATCTCTGAGCCTTGGTTGTGAAGTCAGTGCAATGAAGATAAGAAGTAAACAAAACAATTTATGAAAAATTCTCAAGCAGGATGTCTGACACGCAGTGGGTGGCCATTATTCATGCCCTTCCCTTTTCCTGAGTTATTAAGAAAACTGAAGGAAGGTCTTTACCTTTCTAGACTTAAAACAGAGGCAAGAAGATAATGTGTCCATATAATATTGTGTAACAGGATGAGAGAACAATTACCATAAAACCTGGTATTGGAATTCTACTGAGGCTAATTGTCTTCATTGGGAAAATTAATTTGAAAAAATACTGTGACACAGCAAAAGTATGGCTTGGCAGAAGACACACCACAAAGATAGCAAAATGCCAGGGTCACTATTGCATAATTTATAGTTGCTTGTTTTGTTTTCTTGTAAGCTCTTCTAATTTCCCTAAGTCTTTAGTAGCATCTTCCGCACACATATGCCTTGTGGGGTGGTATTTGTGTAAATGAAAGACACGGACTAACTTCCGTAACTGGATCACCTCCAAAGACAGCTAAGCATAAGCAAGTTTGCAGACCCAGGATCTCAGAAGCAGATGTGAGAATGAGATCGAAATCCTGGGAAATGCGTGAAATCTTTGGAAGGTCTTGCTTCTTTCTGGCTTGAGGGTTCCAGGTGAAATATGACTCATTTAAAAAGTCAAGCAAGTGACCATGATATTGTTTGTGTCAAGTGGCAAATGAGTGATGCGGCCAGGAAATGACTTGCAGAGAGCATCCCTGAAGAAGTCATGGTGGAGCTATGGGGGAGACAGAGGATGGACAGTGCCCGGAAGCCCCTCACTACTCAGACTGCTACAAGACAAGAGTCTTTCAGAAAGACAGAGTATTCGCCTCCTAAAGAAAGCAGGATGGGGATGTCTGGGTGGCTCAGTTGGCTAAGCAACTGGCTCTTGATTTTTGCTCAGGTCATGATCTCACGGTTTGTGAGTTCAAGCCCCATGTCAGACTCTGCACTCACAGTGTGGAGCCTGCTTAGGATTCTCTCTCTCTGCCCCTCCCCTGTGCATGCTCTCTCTCAAAAATAAATAAATAAACATTAAAAAAAAAGAAAGAAAAGAAAAGAAAGCAGGATGATTTGTTTATAACCTAGATCCCACACACTTTCCCAAGAGGTTTGTGCAACTGAGACACACATCTATGTAAACACAAAAAAATTAAAAGATAAAAAGGGGAGGCACCTGGGTGGCTCAATGGGTTAAGTGCCAACTCTCAATTTCAGCTCAGGTCATGGTCTCACCATTTGTGGGCTTGAGCCCTACGCTCTCAGCACGGAATCTGCTTGGGATTCTCTCCCTCTCTCTCTGCGCCTCCCCTGCTTGTGCTTGTGCTCTCTCTCTCTCAAAAATAGACAAAATAAATAAACTAAAAAAAGATAAAAAGAGATCAGAAACCATGAAGAAAAAGCAAGGGGATGGTTGCACTGGGAACAAGAAATGTGGCTATGGCATTCGAATCTTCTGGAAACCCCAGGAAGTAGGAGTCACAGAGCTTTCCACAGCCGACAAAGGGAGTTATGCCAACTCAGAAGGAATGTACTGGATTCCAGAAACTGTTCCTTCCAAGAGATGTTTTTGTCTTTATATACGCAAGCTCCCTGGCTCTGCAAAACCCAAGGGCCCATGACATCACTATTTCAGAAGGAACAGAAAAGCTGCTAAAGCTTTTAACTTTTAAAGGTGGTGGAGAGAGGGAGATATACTGACAAATTACAATATGACTATGATAGTCTTAAAAATTTTTTAGATCTGCATAATATATCTGAAGCTGAGAGTCTCCATAAACTATACGAAAACAAGAACCAATTACAAATCAGTAAATGGCAGAACAATGTGAATTGCCATCAAAGATGAACACGATTAAAATGAATTAGTCATAAACTACATTAAAATGAAGGCCATGGATATATGGATTTATGATTTGCACTAAAATATGAAGGAATAATAATAGCACTTTATCTTAAGCTATCAAACTTAATTTTTTTCAATGTGCTTCAATACTGGCTATATAACTTGAGATGTCTAAATCATAAAACAGAATTGTAGCTCAAATGATTCCAAAGTGATGTAAAACTAAACATCGAGTTCATTTATACCCAAGAACTTATAAGTGCCTGAAAGGAATTGAGTTCGTGAAGAAAATAAGATGAAAAAGATTGTTTAAAATGTTTATTTATTTTGAGAGAGAGGCAGAGAGCGTGCATGCACTCCCTTGAGCAGGTGGGGGAGGAGCAGAGAGAAAGAATTCCAAGCAAGGATGTCAGCTTAGAGACGGACACAGGGCTCAAACTCACAAACAATCAGATCATGACCTGAGTTGAGATCAAGAGTCAGAGGCTTAATTGACTGAGCCACCCAGATGCCCTGAAAAATGTTTTTATTATCGCTAATGGGTTTCCAGGGGGCTCAAGACAAGCCCTTCAGAAATGGGGGTGAGGAAAGAAAAGCTTATTCTGTTGCTGAATGCTGTCTTGCACTGGTGCTGACTATAGCCTCCCAGACCGCAAAGGCAGTTCAGGGTTCAAGAGCATGGTATCCTATAACAGTTAAATCCTGTGACCTAACCTGCACCTACTGTCTGCCTCTATCTCATCCCCACAGGTTCTTGAACATTATTGGGTGTTTTATTGTTTGAAATAACCCAAGTTCCTGGCTATTGGAGTCTTCATCTTCTAAGATTAAGTTTCTTCTCATGGTTTTTTTTTTTTTAATAAGAGACATTAGCATACAGAAGGAGAGGCAACAAACCAGAAAAGAACACCTCTCTAAATTCTAGTGACCTGGATTTCTGAAAAATTGCTGAACTATATGGAAACCCAGTCCTAAAATCCCAACAGCTTTTGCAAAGACATAAAACCAAGCTAGTCGTAGGAACTACTAGCATCTGTTGAGAAATACACCCATGAACTCAACAGCTATCATTTATCAGACGCCAAATATATGCCAATTGCTTAACTGTGTCATTTGCTTAACCTAGAGTTATCTCTAAGCAACAGGTACTTGGTTGTTCATTCATTTATGCATTCAGAAACTATTTGTGGAGTGCCTGCTCTGTGCTAGACATTGTTAGAGGTTCTGGGAATGTAGCAGTGAGCAGAGGTAGGCATGGCTCTCCCTGTTACAGAGCTTACATTCTAGCAGGAAAAACAGACATGAGATAGTTACACACCAATTAATTAATTGCAATTAAGGAAATCACTAGGAAGAAAGATGTGAGAATAATTAAGAGAGACCTCATTAAAGCTGTGGGTCAGGGAATGCTGCCAAAAGAAAGTGAAGTTTAAGCTGAGACCCGAAGATAAGCAAGGGGCAGCCACACGAGGAGCTGGGGACACAGTGGTCCTTGCAGATGTAGGTCCTGTAGAAAGGAGCTCAGCTGTAGATGTGGACTGGAGGCCCAGAAAGTCAGGTAACTTGCCCAAGATCACACAGTCTGTAAGAACCAGGACATCAGTCTATTTATACTCCAATTGCACCGAGGGGACTGTTAGAGACTCCAAATAAACCAAAGCATTATTATTTGTTTTTATTTTTATTTATTTCTTTTAGAGAGATTGAGAGCATGCAAGTGGAAGGAGGAGGGCAGAGGGAGAGAGAGAGAATCTTAAGCAGGCTCCATGTTCAGCACAGAGCCTGACGTGGAGCTCAATCCCATGACCCAGGAATCATGAGTCTGAAATCAAGAGTCTGATGCTCAACTGACTAAGCCACCCAGGCGCCCCTAAACCAAAGCATTATTATTGTGTCCATGAATTCAAAAGCTCACAGTTAATTTGACTAAAAGGTCTCCATTGCAGGGAGGGCTTCCTGGCCATTCTATGGAAAATCGCAAACTTTTCTCCCTCCTCCACATAAAATTCCTTAGTCCTTTCTTTATGTTTTTCTCCTTTAGCATTTGCTACTACCTAACATGCTTTATGTTTTCTTCTTCCAAGATTGTTTTCTTTTTCTGGTTTTCTGCAGTTTGAGTATGCTGTGCTCAGATGTAGTTTTATTCTTTGTGTGGTTTGGGTTTTTTGTTTTGTTTTGTTTTCTTTTTTTGTTTATTTTTGTTGTTTTTTTTTTTTTTTAAGGTTTTTTTCTTTTTCTTTTTTGGCATGTGTTCTGCTTGATGTTCTCTGGGCTTCCTGGATCTGTGGTTTGGTATCTGACATTAATTTAGGGAAATTCTCGGTCATTATTCCTTCAAATATTTCTTCTGATCCTCTCTCTTGTCCCTTTGGTATTCTCACATATATTATACCTTTTGTCATTGTCCTATGGTTCCTGAACATTCAGTTCCTTTTTTTTTTTTTTTTCAGTCTTTTTCCTCTGTGCTTTTTTAGTCTTAGAAGCTTCTGTTGACATATCTTCAAGCTCAGGGATTCTTTCCTCAGCTATGTCCATCTAATCAGCCTATCAAAGGCATTCTTCATCTCAGTCACAATGTTTTTGGTATCTAGTATTTTTAATTCTTTCTCAGAGCTTCCATCTCTTTGCTTATGTTACTCTCAGGTTCTTTATGGATTATTTTCTAACACCAACCAGTTCACCAGTTCTTCAACACCAAGTTGGGTGTCCCACAATTCAATTCAATTTTGACACCAACTCCCAAAGGTAGCACAGACCTCACAGGTTAAGGGCTCAATCCCACAAGATTGCCCCCCACCTCAGACACTAGTTACAAGTATCGCATTACCAGGTTACCCATACCTTTGTTTGACTTGGCCATAAATTTGCAAATCCCCACAACTCCTTCCTCAGTTTTGATAATTCACTAGAACAGCTCACAGAAGTCAGGAAAGCACCTTAGTTACTATCACCAGTTTGTTATAAAGGATACCACTCAGGAACATTCAAAGGGAAGAGATGCACAGGACAAGGTATAGGGTAAGGGGCCCTAAGCCTCCATCCTGGCCAATGCACCACTCTCCTAGAACCTCACTGTGTTCACCAGCCTGGAAGCTCTTCAAACCCTGTTGCTTATGGGGTTTTATGGAAGTTCCATTACATAGGCATAATTAAACCATTGTGGTGACTGAATGGTCACCAATGATCAACCATTGGTGACTGAAATGATCTCTAGTCCCTCTCTCAATCCCAGAGATCATGAGTGGGGTTGAATTTTCCATCCCTTTAACCACATGGTATGGTTTTTCTGGTGACCAGCTCTTATCCTAAAGCTTTCTAGGAGCTCCTCAACCAAGAATCATTTCATTAACACACCAGAGATACTCATTGCTCAGGAGATTCCAAGAGTTTTAGGAGTTCTCTACCAGCAACCAGCGACAAAGAACAAATATTTCTTCCTAAATTACAATTGTTCATCTGTTATTGAACATTTTCTACTTTTTTTTCCACTGGAACCCTCAGCATAGTTGTTTCATTTTTTTTTAGTGTTTATTTATTTTTGAGAGAGAGACAGAGAGAGAGAGGAGGGGGGTTAGAGAGAGAGGGAGAGAGAGAATCTAAATCAGGCTCTGTGCTGTCAGTGCCAAGACCAACATGGGGCTCGAATCCATGACATGCGATCATCATTTGAGCCAAAGTCATGCACTCAACCAGCTGAGCCACCCAGGTGCCCTGCATAGTTATTTTAAATTCCTGGTCTCATAGCAAACACCCCTGACATATTCATGTCTGATTCTGATGCTTGCACTGTCTCCAGACTGTGGGTTTTTTGGGGTTTTTTGTTTTTGTTTTTGATTTTTTTGCCTTTTAGTATGTCTTGTGTTTTTGTGTTTAAAGCTGGTCATTATGTATGTACTGGGTACAGAAACTGTGGTCAATAGGTCTTTAGTAATGTGATGGTAAGGTGTGGGTGAGGGCAAGTGTTGGATACTTCTGATTAGATCTCAGTCTTTTAGTGGGCCTGTGCACATGGGCTGTGAAATTCACAAGAGCTTCCCAGTTCCTTACCCCCTAAGGTGGGGCAGGATGGCTAGAGGGGCTGAAATTAGGTGTTTCTCCTCTACACAGGTCAATTAGGCTCTGATAAAGCCTCAACAGATTAGGCTTTGGGGAAAGAGTTTCTCTTGAAGACAGTTAAGATGTTAAGCAGAATGGGATGCCCTGGTGTATTTTTAGATGGTTACTTTTATCCTTTCCCTGCTGGAAGCAGTAGAACATTTTTCTAATTACCCCCAAAGGCCCCATTGGCCCCGCCTCCAAATACCATTACACTGGAAATTAAGTTTCAGTAGATTAATTTTGGGGAGAGATACAAATAGTCTATGACACAGTTTAATATATTGTACAATTGTATAATTGCTTATATAGCAATACAAGCAATAATGCAATTTAATATAAATGCTGTTTATGCTTGAACTGCTGATGAAAAACATTTACTGAGCAAATTAATTTGGTGAACCCGGTTAATTCAGGGTAGTGCTCCCAGTCTAGGCCATACCATGGCACACACAGAAAACCAAGTATGTAATAACCAGCCAGTGACTCATCTCAAGGGCTGAAGGTCTTGATTTCTAGGTCCACTCATCACCCACATGCTGTGCCATTTGGAAAATGCTGTTTTAAGGGTAGTATTCAACCCACTAAAGAGACCAACCTGTTTGGCTAGATAGACCTATTTGAATGGTTTCCAGGGACTAAAGAGAGCCAAGGTCAAGAAAGGGGAAAATGGTGGTAAAGATCCAACTGACAATTCTTCTTATCAGCCCTCCCCCAATCTGCTCTCTGCCTATCTTTCCAGTCTCGGTTCCCCACTCCTGCCCCAAACCTTACATAATGCTACACGTGCTTGCTTCTACTCTTCCCTCTCCCTACCCATCCGAATTTGTTAGGTCCCAGGCCACAGCCAGGAAGTGTTTACCAGGCTCCCCTCCCCCCCCCCCCCCCCCCCCCCCCCCCCCCCCCCCCCCCCCC